>NW_019641706.1:988913-1416470 GCF_000599845.2 Trichogramma pretiosum | reverse complement strand
ACAAAAAAAAAAAAAAAAAAAAACAATTCAAGGCGTCGACAGTGACATTCGTCGATAATTGATTACACGGCACATCTCAACTGCAATAAAAATATGTAAAAATATAAACAACACTCCCGGGAGTCGTGTGCGTCGACGACGCTCCGATTCTCCGCGACATGTTATTGATTTTTGAATGTGTTTATACGCCTGGCACGTCCACCGCCGCGTGCCGCAGCCGTATAGCGTATCGCAGTCGTCTTATCTGTGCGCCGCTGCTGCTACCCTACGTTCCATCGGTTAGTATAACAGCTGCGAACTAAAAAAACTTCGCGATGTCGTAGGCGACGGTGTTTAACTGCCAGAATGAAAAGGTATGGCAGGATTTAAAAATGATTTCATCGACTATTGTAAATTTCTGATTGTGACAATTTTTGGAGATATTATACAAATGAACCCTTTCAATATCGGCCATTGTACGAGCGGGGGTAAGAGAGTCGACAGTGTAGGGAATAGGCTTTTTCTATCCCAAGTCATTTTTAGTTCTAACAGGCAACAATTGAGGGAAACAATTCAAGTCTTTTACTTAGATGATCATGTTTTAATCGGAAGAAAAAATCAATACTAATTTTTATTCGTTTACTTATTCATATTTTTTATTTAAATAAATGGTGTCAACAAGTTTCTCACTATTTATTTCGTCACACATTTGTTTCGTTTTTTATACAGTAAACGTTGAAAAAAGAAGAGATTTCTCAAATCTGCTCGAGTTTCATTACCATAATTGTGTTTCTCCATCTACAAGCGAATCAGCGAGGCCCGAATCTTTGCGTTCTTTTGCACCACCTACGAGTGACTCAGCGAGTCCCGAGTTCTTGCGTTCTTTGAAACCTGCTATTGATTCGGGCAGTCCTGAATCTTTGCGTTTTACTGCACCTACGATCGATTCAGCGCGGCTTGGACCCTTGAGTTCTTTGATGTCCACGAGGAAATCCTCGCCTTCTTCCATAATTACAATCGAATCGACTAGTTTGGAATCGCGTCCTCTCGTAACTGCGAGTAACTCGAAGCGGCCCGAATCTTTGTGCTCCTTCACGACTGCGATGGAATCGGCGAGGCTCGAATCTTTGCGTCCTCTTGTAACCGCGAGCGAATCAAAGAGGCCCGAGTCTTTGTGATCTCTCAAGACTACGATCGAATCGGCGTAGTTCAAGTTTGCCTTTTTCTTGCTACATTCCACGTCCTCGAGTTTTTCCATCGTTGCGCACGGCTCGCATGTGTCTTCTTCCGGCCGCTGCTTCACTCTGTACCGATAACGCAGGCGTGGATCTTGATCGGCCGTCAGCCAGACGTGATGCAGATATCGGTTCATCAGCTGCTCGACCAATTGTTCGTTCTCGCGGGCGTACCTCGTGTCGCGCGCGTGTCGAAGAAAGAATCCACGCGACACTTGTTCGGCCAGTAGCCTGACGCAGGTCTGGCTGTACCTCTCGGGCAGCGCCAGCAGCGGCGACAAGACCGCCGCTTCCTTTTTCTTCTTCCTGATCGGCCGCAAGGACCTCTCCCTCTCTTGTCTCATTCTCTTTTCCAACTCGATGTGTTCCCTGTACGTTACTCCTTCCGCCGTTAATTCTTCGGGTCGTTTGTCAAGCAGCTCGTAGAGCGACAGGCTCGGAGTCATCGGGATGCTCTTGACTGCATCCAGGAAACATGCATCCTGGCGCCACGTCGCCTCGCCGTCCAGATCCGCCCAGCTCTGGAGCAGATCGTTATCGGCGAAAAATTGCATGATCGTGGCGATGCCTCGCTTCGGCAATTTCATTCGTTTCTCCAAGCACTCGACAACACCGATAGCACCGGCCGCCAGTCTTATTCCGAAGTAACCCGAACGCTCGTTGCTCGAGAGATCGTACTCGACGCCGAAGTGATCCTCCGTGGGGAAGGCGAAGCGATCGATATCGGCGCCACGATCCAAGAGCAGCTCGACCAGATCCGGCCGAAGATTCGCCACGGCCACCTGCAGCGGTGTCAGACCCCACTCGTCCTTCTCGTCGAGCTTGATCAGCCGGCCCAGCTCGTCGTTGACCCGGAAGAACAGCTTCATCAGATCGTCCCAATCGTCGAGTCTCTCGCAGATGACGTGCAGAGGCGTTCTGCCCTCGTCGTCGGCCAGATTCGGATCGACGTCGCCTCGTCTCAGCAGAAACTCCGTCAGCTCCGGGCTGCCCCGGCGCAGAGCCAGATGCAGCGGTCTCTCGCTGGCTCGTACGAGATCGGCGCCGCGCCGCAGCAGAAACTCCACCAGCTTCGCGTTGCCCCGACGCAGGGCCAGACGCAGCGGCGTCCTGCCCTGCTCGTCCTCGGCGTTGATCTGCGCCACCACCGACAGCTCGATGTCGTCGACCTGCGTCGACGCGTCGATCCGGACGATCTGCGCCGGTTTCGCGATCTCGTCGACCTGCGTCGACGCGTCGATCGTTTCGACCAGTGGCGACTTCTCGCCCTTCTGCGTCGTCTTATTTTTCAATGTTGGTTTTGACCTGCTGGCTCGCGTCCTTCTTCTTTTCGACTTTTTCTCGCTCTCGTCGACCTCCAGCGACTCCTCGAGTTCGACGTACATCAACGGCCTCTGGATCATGTCGACCTGCACCTCGACATGGCCTACCTGTATCGACTTCTCGATCTTACCGAACTGCGTCGACTTTTCGTTCTCGTCGTCGTGCTGCACCGGTATCAGGTCGTCGACGTGCACCCACATGGCGTCGAGCTGCACCTTCTGCAGGGTTTCGTCGTCGGCCAGTAACAACTTCTCCAGCTCGTTCTCGTCGTCCTGTACCTTCGGCAAGTTTTCGGCGTCGTCGACCGGTACCGACTCGTCGCTCTCGTCGTGCTGCACCGACGCATCGTCGTCCTCCTGCTCCGATATATCGTCGTCGTCTTCGTCGTCGTCGTCGTTCTGCGAAAATATACCATCGTCGTCTTGCTCGTTCGCGTCCCGCACCTGCTTCCTCCGTCTGCGATCGTAAATCTTGAAGAACAATTCGGCCAGCTCCACGAAGTCGTTGGGCCGGTCGCAGATGACGTGCAGAGGCGTCGTGGCCTCCTGGTTGAGCAGATAGGCGCGGGCGCCCTCGTTCAGCAGCAGCGCCACCAGCCTGAGCTTGCCGTGGCGCAGAGCCACGTGCAGCGGCGTCCTGCCCATCAGCTCGTCGCGACAGTTGACCAGCAGCGGCCTGTACTCGTCGCGCGCGAACTCGAACAGATACCTCGCCATCCTGTAGCCGTTCTTCGACTCGTTCTCGCAGATCAGGTGCAGAGGCGTCAGTCCCTGGCGATTGGCCAGATTCGGATTGGCCCCCCTCTGGAGCAGCGTCTTCACCAGGGTCGTGCAGCCCCAGTGCACCGCGAGATGCAGCGGCGTGTTGCCCGTGTCCGGCACCGGGAGATTCGGGTCGTGGCCCGCGTCCAGGAATTTCCGCACCACGTTGTCGAGGGCCGCCTGGCAGGCCGCGTGCATGTGCGTGAATCCCGCCTCGTCCCGGTAATTCACGTCGAACCTGTCGTAGATCCGGAAGAGCATCGGCATGATGTTGCGGTTTCTCACGCGAGGATTCATCAGTCGCGCCTCGTGGTGGATCGCCGTGACGCGAGTTTCAAACGGCTCGCTCGGCTCGCGATCGTCCCTGTAGCCGCTGTTGAACGCGAACTCGACCAACACCGGTCCGGCGCGTTTCACGATTTTTCTCCAGCCCACGGGATACATGTGCGATTCGGGCTCGACGGCCTGTAAGAGAAGCCAGTCCATCTCCTCGGTGCTGAAGATCTCTCGAAGATTCGGAGCCGGACCGACCCAGAACTGACACAAGTACACCAGGAGGTCGTGGAACATTCTGTATCTCCGCTCTTCGTTCCTCCAGTCGAATAATCGCAATTTCTTCAATTGTTGCAAGTGAGGTAGATTGAGCCGCTCTATTCGGCGTTTTTCCGCTAGTTGTCTTTCTTGTTCTTCTTTTATTTTTAATTTTTTTTCCTCTTTTCTAGCTTTTGCTGCTGCTTTTCTTTTAGCTTTTCTAATTGCTTTTTTATTAGCTTTTTTTTCTTTTTCTTCTTCTTCTTCTTCTTCTATTGTTTGGCATTGTGGACGTTGGGCAGAGTCCTCACCGAGTTGCAGATCGTTCGTCGTCATAATTCTGATACGCCTATAAATATCGATTTTAATATAGGTATTAGTAAATTGTCAAAATATCAATTTTGACGAGTCAAATGCTTGCTCATTATTAAATGTCGACGTTTCATCAGGATGCTCATACAAGTACATAAAGAAGGAAGGTGTTACAAACATTATCTTGTAAATTGTATGTATTCGTGCTTGTTACAGTATCCTGATGAAGACAAGGAAACCTTATCGAAAAATCGATATTTAGCAATAAACAATCATTCGACTCACCAAAATCGAAATTTTGACAATTCAATACCTATACAATGCTCACTGAGTGAAGTTTGACAAGTTTTTTTAAAAAAATCACTTTTAATACTTTCGTGTATTCAACGAAATACTCGCGTGAATCGTTACTGGACGTATTCCTCTCAACGTTCTGAGTCTCGAGCCGTATATATAGTGTAGTCGTTCAGCGACCCGATAATTTGAACACAACACTAAATCGAGATAAGATTATACTTGGTATATACATACAGATCGATGCTTGATATTATTCCGGTATGGTAGCTGAATAATTTAATAATTTGAACGGCACTCATATATGACGAGACAAAACTTTTGTTAGAAAAGAAAAATAATATCTCAAAAAATTGTTGTACCACTTTTTCTTGCTCTCTCCATCATTCCAGTCAAAATTCATTATTTATTTTGTATTTATTAATTCATACTCGCGATGTTGAAAATCTGTGACATCGAGAAATGTTTTTATTTCTACAATCGTTCGTTGCCTATGTACTCTCATTGTTAAAGAGACAGGAGTAAACGCGCGAACCCCGATTCATGCAAAAGCAGACAAGATGTGCCATCGCGGTATATATGCTCGACACAGCGACAGTTTCAACGCGATAACAGCAGCATGGCATGTCAGTGGGTCGCTTCGGTAAAGTTTTGCGGCCGTAACGCAACAACTCCGAGCTTTTTTTCATAACCTCGACATTTTTCAAAAATAAAAAACAATTTTGATGACTAGTTGCGATTGTTACGATTGTTGAACCGGCAATAATACACCAACGTGTCGTTGTTTGTTCGACTAAAGTCAATTTACATGTTGTCGTGAGTTTATAACTGCCTTCAATAATCTGTAAAATAATGAAAGCAGACGATGGCGAAAAAGTCCAACCAAATTCACCGAGTGAATCTCAATCGTCCTCTGCGACTCCTTGGGAATTCGAAGATTTATATCCTCAGAGGAGAGGAGCTCCGAAAAAAATCAACTGGTGGAGAGCCATGTGGGGTCTCGAGGGTAAAGAAGAGATTGAAAAGATGAAATGTGAAAGGCATGCCTATTGGGCTATGAGAAATCGTTGGTTTGACTTTTTAAATTATTTATTCAATCTGTGCTGTCAATTGAAATGATAAATTACTATAAATTACTATTTGATTTAAACCTTATTACAGATCCTCTTGTAAAGGTCTTGATAGGAGCATTGAATTCAGCAGGATGGTATGTTGATTCTTAATCTATCCATTCATTTGTCACTTTGAACAGTTCTGATAATTTAACAAGTTTTATGAAATAATTTCAGTGAGTTTGACATGACCAGACACATATCTTGTGAAACGTGTGATAACAGAATAGCTGGTGGCTTTGATCCAGAATTTAACCAGGTAATTTTAGTTAACTTTTTGATAGTTGTTTTACTTTAAATTCATGAAAGAAAAATAGTAATTTTAATTATTGACTCCAGGTTGTTATTTGTCAAAATGTGGCAAGGAGAAGAAAAACTGTGCAAGGAACACTCATTCATGAATTGATTCACATGTTTGATTATTGCGTAAATGATTTGGATTTCAAAAATATTCGCCACTTAGCGTGTACAGAAATCCGTGCTGCAAATTTGGCTCATTGTAGTATAATGAGTGCTTGGGTTTCTGGTACAGCCAAACCTTGGCATTTCAAGGGCAAGCACGCTGTAAGAATAATTGAAATAACTACTTTAAAAATTCCATGTTCTAAATACAGAATACTGTGAAACATTTATTTATTTTTCAGGATTGCGTTAAACAAAAAGCATTGACTTCAGTTATGTCTGTGAAAAAAATATCCAAAGAAGAAGCGATGAAGGTGATTGATGAAGTATTTCCTCAATGTTATGCTGATTTAGAACCCATTGGAAGACAGTGCAGGAGAAATTCAGTAGAACCATTTTTGGTGTGGGAAGAAGCACCTATGTACGGATACGATTATCATCTGTAGAAATGAATAATGTAGAAAAAAAAACTTGTAAATGTCATTTGTTAAAACTTGTACTATAACTTTGTAATGTTAATGAAATAAAACAAATTTTATGATTTTAGAATACTACATAAAGTTTGACAATGAATGAAACGAAAGACCTAAGTCGTGTTTCAAAATGTGCAAAAATTCGCGAACCCGCAAACAGATTATAAGTGAAGCCTAAACGTATGATTTTGGCACAATTCGCACGACAATCTGAGTTGACTCAAATCCCTGTTATATTACTGGCGCGAAACAATAGAGTAGAACGTCCATTCAAGAATATGCGATGATGAATTTGCTCGGCAGAACACGCGGTACTACCACGAGCACGATGTCTCTTCGTCGTATAATAAAAATGTATCGTTGAATCGTGCCTTTGTACAGTTGAATATAGTTGTTTTGTTGACTTTTTTTTCAACTTTCCATGTTGTGATGCTGTTCAATTTAAACAGGCGATGTTATCCAGTTGATATTTGTATATAAAAAAAAAATCCGTTGAGTTTTAGCTCTTAACGATTGTTGTTCGTGTGTCCGTTTATTGTTGACAAGTGCAAATTATATTAATTACAAGATAATTTCAAAATGACGGAATTTGTTGACGGATGGCTTCTCGGAGATATACTCGGCGAGGGAGCTTACGGAGAGTGAGTAATTATTTGAACAAAAATTCAAATGAAATACAGCAGCCGGTGTTTTTTTGTATTGTTGCACCACGCAAATTAACGCTCTTCTTTTCCTGGCAGAGTTCGAATGGTCATTAATAAAGTAACTAATGAAGTAGTCGCGATGAAGATGATTGACCTGGAAAAACATCCAGATGCAAAAAATAATGTCAAGAAAGAAACGACGATTCATCGCATGCTGCGAAATCCATATATTATACAATATTTTGGGCAGCGAAGTGAGGCCAATACAGAATACATATTTTTAGAATATGCTTCGGGTGGCGAACTTTTCGATCGAATAGGTATGAACAATTTTTTCAAAGTAAAGTCTACAAAGTTCATTCATCCATCCGCTACCTATTTTCTCCCATTCTTTTAGTCAGATAAACTTCTATCCTCAGTTATTCCTTTAATTTCATTAAAATATAGGTAAATAATACATTGATATAATAAAATATTGTGTGCTTTATTTAATGCTCTAACTACAATTATTTTTATTGTTGCAGAGCCTGACGTTGGAATGCCTACAGAGGAAGCTCGCAAGTATTTTAGGCAACTCATTTCGGCAGTAGAATATCTTCACAGTAGAGGAGTAGCACACAGAGACTTGAAACCAGAAAATCTTTTGCTTGACAGCAATGATAATTTAAAAGTAACTGATTTTGGACTAGCTACAGTATTTCGAATCCGTGGTAAAGTACGTCTGTTGGATAAAAAATGTGGGACTCTGCCTTATGTAGCTCCTGAAGTGTTGGAACGACCTTATAATGCTGAGCCTGCTGATATTTGGTCATGTGGTATAATATTAATTGCATTGCTAGCTGGAGGTACAAAATTAATTTTCTTTATAATTAATTTTTTTCAAAAATATAAGTGTAAGTAATATTATTATTTTCAGAACTTCCATGGGACCAAGCTGGCAAAGATTGTCCAGAATATATAGCCTGGCGAAACAATGAATACATTCATTTGACTCCATGGAAAAAATTGGAAACAACAGCATTAGCTTATGCACAAAAAATATTACGACATGAACCAGATGCAAGGTATACACTAGAAGAAATAAAGAACAATAGGTGGTTCAAAATTGGTTACTCTAAAGGTAATTGTCTTGTGACAGATTTAAAAGATGATATAATTATTTTCATGATAAAATGACTCATACTTGAACCTTCTTGTATATAACAGATGAATCAAATCCACACAAAAAGATTGTTGCAAATGAACCTAAGATTGACAGAAAAACAGAAGCTTTCTGTTTCTCTCAACCTTCAGAGTTACCTCCGCTTGGTATTAACAGCTTGACAAGCATGCAATTAACAGAAAGAACTGGTCTGTCTTTCTCGCAGCCTGTGTGTGTTGAAGATTTATTTGTTTCAAGTCAACTACCTCTTACTCAAGCAAGCCAGGTAAAATTAAAATTTTTAATTAAATATCTGATTATAAAAATCATTTTCTTATAAAAACTTTCAGAGTTCTTTCCAAAATTTGGTGCGGCGTATGACACGCTGCTTTGCATCTACTAATTGCGAGGAGACCATCAAGACTTTGACGAACTTGTTGACCAAAAATAATTATCATTTCCGTGTCAATGATTTTGGGACTGTAAGTTTTTTGAAACAAATTATAAATTAATGGAATGATCAGATTCTTATAACAGGTTTATCATAATTACGTTATTTTTGCAGATTACTATTTCAACTGTAGATAAAAGAAAAATGCCTTTGGTATTCAAAGTTAATATAATAGATATGGATAACAAAACAATGATTGACTTCCGTCTGTCCAAGGGATGTGGTATTGAATTCAAAAAGGAATTTGTAAAAATAAAAGCTCTTATGAGCAGCATACTGCTCAGTACTCGAACAGACACAGAAAAAATGGAAAATACAGAAAACACAGAAAACACAGAAAACACAGAAAAGATAGAAAACACAGAAAAGACGGAAAAGACAGAATAAATATTTTTATAAATTTTTTTAGAAATGAATGAGTAATTAATTCTGATAAGCAATCCCATTTTTAATTAGTCAAAATTCAATAGATGATTTCAAGTTTATTTACAATTAGCTTTCATAAAATATTGCTTTATGCATCTGAGATAAAGCTTAGTAAGATTTTTCGTGTAAAATATTTGATATAAAATATAACGTGATGCAATTACTTTTTCAGCTTCTTAACGCGTTCATTTAAAGCACTAATATCGTTAGTAATGATTTCAAAGTTGTTGCTAAAATTTTTTTGCATTTCTTGCAGTAGAACTTGATTATTTCCTAATGATCCTTTTATGTTTTGTTCCAAGTCTTCCAATTCTTTTAGTCGATTGACGAACTCTAAAGCTGTTGAAGAAAAATTGAAAAATGAATGATCTCATAAAGTAAATAATCTAATTATGCAAGAAAACAGGCCTCAATTAATAAAAATAACAAAAATTTTTTACAATTAAAAAGTTACCTTTTCCATGCAAACCACTCAAGGCTACCAATCTATCAATAGTTTGAGGCAGTACTTGTGAGACACTTTCTGTTTGCTTCACAAGCTCATATAGTTCAGAAACCTATAAAGTATAAAAAAATTAAAATTCAATATTTAACAATATCAAAATGAAAAAGTGAGCTTACAGTTTGTTCATATTTGTTATCTTCTCCTGCTTGTTCTTTTTTTTGTATAACAGTATCCATTTTATGCAGTAATGTGCTCATTTTATTTTCTAATATATCTAATTGACTGCTATTGAGCAAACAAGCATTAGCCATTAATTTTTCAATTGATTTTTGGATCCCTTGAGTTTTAAGCAATTGAGAAGTTTTAGAAGTACTATCAGTAGGTTGTCCTATTAAACTTTCCAAATGACCCAATCTTTTTTCCAAGTGACTGATTCTAGCAACATCTTGTACCTTAGCTTTATCTGGAAAGTAAGTCATTTGATATTTAAGAGTTCCTTTTGCAACCTCTTGATTTCCTTTGTTAGTTTCTTTCTGAGTAGCAGCACTTGATGCATTCTGTTGTTTGAACAATTCGATTTGCGCTTTCAGCTCCCTATTGGAAAATAAAAAAATTCTCTTTATAAATTCAGAATTATACTAGTTAAAAGTGTAAAATATTCAAAAGAGCTTACTTAAAACGAAGTTCTTGATGATTGGACATAGCTGAAATAGAATCTTTGCCTAAGATTTTTTCAATATCTAAAGAATCCAATTCTTTTCCAGTATTTTCTATTTGATTAATTATATCTGCTAAGGATTTGGGTTCTTCTTTTCCTTTTGTATATTCCTGAAAATAACATTAGACATTTATAAAAACAGTTCATTTTTATCTCTAGAACATTGAATAACTACATACTTTTATCTTATTAATTTGTTCCAATAATTCTTGAATTTCAATTTTTATGCGTTGATATTTTTCAATGGGTGTTTCATCTTCTCCTCTTCCTGACAGTTTCCATTCTCCAGAACTAAAACAAATATTTAAAAATATAAGCAATTTCTCTTTAATTTATTCATAATCTACATGTTAATTGAAGTGAAACTTCTATTTTTTAATAAAAATAACAGTGATTACATACTGAACCTTGTAACCCAGTTTAGCTTTCATAGTGATAGTGTCTGAAAAGTCAGCATCGTGCGAACTGACTCGTTTATCTTTGAATTTATTGTACGAGTCATTAGCATTCACATAAATTTTTTCAATAGCATCACTTTCATCCTGAGAATGTAAAAACATTTGTCAAATATGCCATTAGTACTATTTCAAAATTGACATCAGCGACATTACATACCCCTGCATATTCTTGTAGAGGTTCATTTGGCTGAGGATCTTCAGTTTCATACACATCTGGTTGATCTCGAGCCTACAAAAAATTCGGTGTCGAAATTCATTTGATGTTTATTTGATGTTTATTTATTCAAACTGTCGAAACTTACGATTCCAGGTAGTTCGGCGTACTTGGGATCAATCATTGTTTATTGTCTCTTTGTAAAAAGTAAACACTACTGGTATAGATATGATAATACTGTCACAGGGAGACACTCGCACTACGTACTGTGTCACTTCAGTACCAAACTCACCACGATTATCTGATCAATGTATATAATTCTCAGCAACAGATAAAAGAATGACACCAATGCCCAGAAAAATTACTACCCGTAGAAATCCCTTTAAAAAATCCCGGAGTCGAGATTATATTCAATTATGGTCAAAACCCAACTCTTTCTTGTCATTAAAGTATACGACTGCTCTATCCATGGATTTGTAATTTTGTATATCTATATATACGCACTGTGTATACATACACACAAACGAGAAAAAAATCGGAGCGATGTCTACAATGTAGTGATCCAGTGCGATATTTTCAGTCTTCTACATTTAAAAATTACACCAACATGAGTGTAGGTATTAAAGCTTATAGCGATTTTCAAGATTGTTTTCGATCGTCGGAAGCAACTGCGAGCGTTTCAAATTCTTATGCCAATAAACAAGTCACAGATTTTGCTATTGTTTGGAAATCGTGAATTTCAATTTCACTTTGACGGAGAGTTAGCTGTACTATGGTAAAGAAAATTGATTTTGTTTATTTTGCAAATTGAACTTGAAATTGATTCAACTTCGAATTTTTGTTGAAAATTAGCACAGAATAATTTTAAGCATACAAATAAATTGCATTGAACCACATTTGCTCTTTCTATGAATGGGAATTGTTTGTCCTGCCCTCGGGAATCCCATCAGAAAGATTCCATCCCTGCTTCGTTCTATTTTGGTGGATAAAAAACCAAGCAATATTCAGACTCTGCTTTCACGTCATGTTATTGAAATATCACTCATTTTTCACCTCTTTAATCAATGAGTACAAACACTATTCACTTCTGAATCTTGCATAAGTACAAAACCAAATAAAACCGCAGTTCCCGAGTGATTTTTCTACGTTCATTTTACTGCATAAAACATGCACTCGATCATTTCAATAAATATAAGCTTTAAACATCGTGTGAGGTTGAAGAATGCAACTCGGGAACTTTTGCATTCAAAATCTACTTAAGTACTTCGCTTCTTCGTTGCCACACCAGGGATCGCAACGGTATCGTTTGATTCGCAAAATTTAAAATTCTCGCAATCGTTCTACCGGCATTCTATTCGCTCGACGCATCGAGTGTAGACACCCATGGTCATTATAAAGGGCACGAAGAAAAACAAAACGCCGAGCTGAACTGTCAGTCGGCCGTCGTCACGAGGCACAGTACAAATACACACACACAAGCACACGCACATTTTTCGTCGTCGTACATGGGTCACGATCAGAAAGTTTTCGCCGAGCAACATTTGGATTGCCGATTAAGAACGATATCCGGGGCAAAAATCATCTAAAGGTCATCTTCGCAACTGCAGCGAACTCCATCCTTTGTCAACAAGATGGCCAAGTTCCAGAGGCCGGAAAATGCGCTTAAAAGAGCCAATGGTAATATACATTATAATCTTGTTGTTCGATCGATCAGCCATGAGTTATTTGTATTGATTCGGAGTCGTGTGTGAAGTGTATAAAATCGCGGGATGCCTCGACGGTCGAGTGTTCGAGGTTTTCAATTATAAGTTCAAATGCGATTATCAGCGCGGCACGCTGATGGCGCGAGAACGAGTTTCAAACAATGATTTTTTTTACCCTTCTTTCGCGATGCAATTTTCGAAAACATAGACCTGCCGAATTTACTTTTCAATGTATGCAACATAAGAATTTAGTCATTAAAGAACGAAATGATTTCTTGTGTTCCTTGACACTTACTTCATTTATTTTCATTTGCAGAATTTATTGAAGTTGGCAAAAAAAACAGAGCTCTTGATACACTTCAAGACCTTTTCAAGAACAGAAGACGTTGGACTGGCACTTGGACGGAATCAGTTCTTGAACCAATAATGTATAAATATTTATCATTATGCGTGGAACTACAAAAATCTCACGCTGCCAAGGAAGGTCTCTTCCAGTACAGAAATATGTTTCAGGCTGTAAATGTAAGCAGCTTGGAAATGGTTATCAGATACTACTTGCGGCTGGCAGAAGAAAAAACAGAAGCAGCTCGAAAACAAAGTCAACAAGCTGTACTTGACATTGATGATCTTGATAATATTGCTACTCCTGAAAGTATTTTACTTTGTGCTGTCAGTGGCAATGATGCACAAGACAGAAGGGATAGAGCAATTTTGACCCCATGGGTCAAATTTTTATGGGACTCATACTGCCAGAACCTTGATCTATTAAAAATCAATGCACATCTTGAAACTTTGTACCATGAAATTGCTCGCATGGCTTTTGCATTCTGTTTGAAGTATGTCCGCAAGACTGAATTCCGCAAATTATGCGAAAAACTGCGCAAACATCTGGATGACATCACTAAATTGCCTCAAGTACCAGCTAATGTTTCCATCAACAAAGTGGAAACTCAGCAACTCATGCTAGAAACTAGATTGATTCAATTAGACTCAGCAATTCAAATGGAATTATGGCATGAAGCCTACAAAGCTATTGAAGATATTCATGGTCTAATGAATCTTTCTAAAAAATTGAAATCTCCTAAAACCATGGCCAATTATTACCAAAAATTAGTAATGGTTTTCTGGAAAGCAGGCAACCATTTATTCCATGCTGCTGCTTTGTTTAAGTTATTTCAATTGTCACGAGACATGAAAAAAAACATGTACTCAGAAGAACTCCAGGAAATGGCTAATAGAGTGCTTTTGGCTATTCTGTCAATTCCACTGCCTTCTGCTCATCCAGAATACGACCGTTTCATTGAAACTGATAAAAGCCTAAATGAGAAAACACAAAAGCTTGCTACATTAGTTGGGTTGCTTCAACCTCCTTCCAGAGCTTCCTTGTTGAAGGATATTGTTCGACTCAATGTTGTGAATTTGGCTTCACCCCCTTTTCAGGACTTATACAACTGGTTAGAAGTGGATTTTCATCCTCTTGAACTGTGCAGTCGAATTGAATCTGCTTTCTCCCAATTGCCACAAGATAAATTGAGCCCATTACTGCAGTATATTCCAGCCTTGAAAGACTTTGCACTTGTTCGCCTAATCCACCAGGTATTTAAAATTTTTTAAATTATATGTATTCAACATTTTTTAATTTTATTTAACAAAAATGCTTTGATTCATGTAGATCGCTCAAGTCTATCAGACAATCAAATTGACTAGATTGATTGAGCTAGCTAAATTTACCGATGCGTTTCATCTTGAACGGATTCTAGTGGATTGCGTGCGTTTCAACGATATGCAGATACGTATCAATCATGGCAAGCAAATCATCCATTTCGGAGTTGACTTGTCTGAGGCTCAACGCGAGAATCATCCCTATGGTCCAGTGCTGCAAGCTATGCCATCCGAGCAGATTCGATGCCAATTGGTCAACATGGCGAATGTGCTTCATCGCGCCAACAATATTATCAATCCAAATACAAAGAAACAAGAGCGCGAAAAGCTCCGTGCACAGTTGGTGCAATATTATCACAATACTAAATTGAAAGAGCACAAACGCATCCTTGAGCGTCAAAAGATTATTGAGCAGCGCAAAGAGTATATTGAGCATATCAACTATGTGCGCGAACAAGAGGAAGAGCGTCGCCAAGAGGAGATCCAACGTCAACAACAATTGGCCGAACAAAAACGCCTTGAGCAGGAGAGAGAAGAACGAGAACGTAAACGTCAGAATTCTGAGATTCAACAGATCAAGAACCGCACGTTGAAGGAAAAAATGTATCAAATCTCGAAAACGAGTCATGGACAGAAGTTCCTAAAAAAACTGGATGAAGATGAAATCAAGAAGCTCGATGCCGAGCAAATAGCTGCTCGCGAGATTGAAGAACTGCAAAAAGAGCGCAAAGAGACTCTACAAAAACTTAAAACTCAAGAAAAGAAAGTCGATTATCTGGTGCGTGCAAAACGCACCGAGGAAATTTCTCTTATCATCAAAGCCATGGAGGAAAAAACCGAGCAAGCAAAGCAGCTGTGGGAACAACAAGAAGCCGAGCGTATCCAAGCCGCTATCGAGGAACGTAAAGAGATGCAGGCTACTCGTGAGCGACTTGCAAGAACTAAGGAGGAAGCTGAAAGCTTCTTGGAGAAAATCATGGCAGAGCGCAAGAGTATCTACTTGGAAAAGTTGGCCGCTTTCGAGACTAAGCTGGAACAAGAACGTGCCAAACGTTTGTTGGAGAGAAAGATCCAACGAAAGATCGATCGCAAGCTCCAATGGGAGAGAGAAATCGCAGAAGCGGCTGAGAGAAAGAGGATTGAGGAACAGAGGGCTCAGCTCGAAGAAGAAAGAGCTAAGCGAGAAGAAGAAGAAAAAGTTAAAAAAGCCGAAGAAGCTGAAAGATTGGCCAAACTCGAAAGACAAGCTGAAATTAGAAGACAAAAGGAATTAGAAATTGAAAAGAAACTGGAAGAGGATAAGCTCAAGGCGTTGGAAAAAGACAAATCTCGAGCTCCTTCTTGGAGAACGTCTTGTAAGCACCGCTTGATATTATATATATTAATTAATTTTTTTACACATAATTATTTTACAGATGAAGAAGAAAGAAGTTTCCGTGAAAGCTCTTGGCGTAGCACACAGGAACCACGCGAACATGACGGTCCCCGGAATCGCCACGGCCCGCGTGATCGCGATGGACCTAGAGATCGCGACGGACTAGGAGATAGGGATAGCCCGAGTGATCACGACGGACCAAGAGATAGGGATGGCCCGAGAGATCGTAACGAACCAAGAGATCGTGACGGACCCAGTAACCGCTTTCGAGATGGTGACGACTCTCAAAATAGCGATGGTCCGAGATGGCAGCGAGTTGGCGATCGCAGAAGGGATCGCGATCGTAATTCGAATAGAGGAGACAGCAACCAGGAGGGACGCTGGTCCAATGACCGCTACAGAGATCGTAATACTGGCGGCAGCGTAAGGTCAATGGCGAACTGGAGAGTCGCCAAAGAACAACCTCCAGCGCGCGATCCGCCGAGTTGAGAAGTCAAAAAGTAAGACTCCTCGGATCTTATTTTGCTTTCTTTACGTTATGTGATATTTGAGAGACATTCATTTCTAATTTATTTTGTTTTTTTTCAGGTGGAGGAATACTAGGTAGACCAAAATATTATAGTTACCGCATATTTTTGTAAGTTAAAAATCCATTGTTACTTTTAGTAAATTCCTATATTGTTACTTATAAAGTTATATATTTATAAATTTACTAATATAAAGTTATCTACATTTCATAAGAATAGAATTTATTTGCTTCCTTTTCTACTATCTTATAATGATAAATGTTTAAATAATTTTGAATTTTTTTCAAAAATACTGTTGAAGCCGTAAAACATAAAATTCTCTTAGTTACATTATTTTCGCGGATGGTTCTCAAATCAATAAATTAGAAAAATGTGAAAATTGAGGTAAATCCTGTGAAAGCGTACTATTTAGATCAATTCATATTGAAATACATTGTTCGGGCATTATTTCTATATTATTAAATGATGAAATGAGCGTCTTACTATATTGCATTTAATGTAAAATAGAAACATTTACCGTAAATTGCTATTCGGTATGTCACTTATCACTATTCGAAAGTTATGATACAATTTTCAAAATTATCGCGGTTATACTCGCCACTCGTAAAATGATGCTTGCGTCGTCGCGGTTACTGACTTGTCTCTAGTCTCGCCGACCCCAGCATTCCACCAGCGGCACATATAGCGAGGCCATGTTGAAATTCGCCTACATGTAGGTAATCGTTGCGGCGATATCATGACTGGTGGCGTGCCGCATCGACGTAGACTATTTCGCAGCTAATGAAAAAAATTCATTCGCCATGGGATCGCTCGATTCCCCGAAGAATCGAATCAATTATTATTTATAAAATAAAGTGGTAAAAATAATTTTTTTCTCTTATTAAATGATATGTATGTTCAAGTCTCGTAGTAGATAAATAACTGCTAGGTTTCTTTTGAAGTTAATAAGTTAAGAGAATGAATTTGTAAAAACATTGAAGGAATAAAACCAATAATATTTTGAAATATAAATTTGCAATTCCTTTTTTCAATTGAAAGAATTTAAATTTCATTACTGGACTCCGAAGATCATCTAAAATGTGAATCATTCTGAAACTCATAGAACTAAAATAAATTGAAAATACATTGATAACATAATTATTTTGATTATTTTTAGTTATCGCGAGGCAAAGAGCATAATAATAAAAACACATTTAAATAGTTTTCAGTAATGCAATTCCCATTATATCTTTTGTTCCGACCTACAAGTGAAAACAATTGTTTACGTGACATCCAAAACAATTAGTTTTTTTCAGAGCAGAGTTGATCTCCAACGTTTATTTATAAACATAACGAGTTTCGTCCTACGAGTATTTGCATAACGATTGAGTAGTAATTTTTTTCACATCGTATAACATTTAATTTTCAAATAGACTGTTATCGTGCTATTCTTTTAATTTTTTTATACTTGCTTTGTTCCAACCTTCGACTATTTAATTCAATTATTATTCAACTATTATTATTTGCAATTTACGATTAAAAATCAAGTAAACGCAGTACAGTGAGATCATAATTTTAAAATGTTCGCGCTGAAACATTAGGATACGATTTAAAGTGGAGTCACGTACGCAAGTCGACTCCCTCTGCATTTCAGGAACCGCAAATAAGATTTCGCCTTGGCGGAGTCGAATGGAATTGCACAGCCGCGACCCGCCACGAGGCTATCTGAATTTACAGCCTAAGCCGTTCTATCTCGGGTATTTTTTATATAAAAAAGTTTTCGCCGAGCAACAATTTTGCGATCGAGAGCCATCCCCGAGGGGCCGAGACGAAGGATTTAGTCCTTAAACCACTTCATTCTATATGCATATTACATCGTTGACAGACAAATCATCTGTTCAATATCGATACTGCTGTGAACACCATCAAATCCCAACAAGATGGCCAGGTACGGACAGAGGCCGGAAAATGCGCTCAAGCGAGCTAATGGTAATATTCAATAATATTATTGTTCAATCAATTAGCCATAACTTGTTCGTATCGGTTTGGAGTCGTGTACAAACTTACTAACTGCAAGCCGCTTAATACTCAAGCCATTGATTTTTTTTTTGGTTAGAGGTTGGAATGCGATAACCAACGCGGCACGCCAATGGCTTGAACAGGCTTCAATATTTCTTTCTACCTTTAACTGCATTTCTTTTACCTTCTTGGAAATATCATATTCGCGATTTTATTCATGATAAACTAATCAATGTTTGGTCAATGTTCTACCACATTTACTTTTTAAAATTTTTAAGCACCATGAATTAGTATGCAGTTATTGGTTTAATATGACAATATGATAAAACACTGATAGTTCATGTACAACATATGCAATCCAAATAAAATCAATTTTTGTGTGTCTTAACATTATTATGTATTTACATTTCTGATGTGGTGAATTTATTATTTACAGAATTCATTGAAGTAGGCAAAAAAGCCAGAGCTCTTGATACACTTCAGGAAGTTTTTAGGAACAAAAAATGGACTTACAATTGGGCAGAATCGGTTCTCGAACCGATTATGTACAAATACTTGGAATTATGTGTGGAACTGAAAAAATCTCATATTGCCAAGGAGGGTCTCTTCCAGTACAGAAATATGTTCCAGGCTGTCAATGTAAGCAGCTTGGAAAATGTTATCAGATACTACTTGCGTCTGGCCGAAGAAAAAACAGAAGCAGCTCGAAAACAGAGTCAACAAGCTGTTATTGACATTGATGATCTTGATAATTTAGCTACTCCTGAAAGTATTTTACTTTCTGCTGTCAGTGGCGAAGATGCACAAGACAGAAGCGATAGAACTATTTTGACACCATGGGTCAAATTTTTATGGGAATCGTACTGCCAATGCTTGGAGCTATTGAGAACCAACGCACATGTTGAAACTTTGTATCATGACATTGCTCGCATGGCTTTTGCATTTTGTCTGGAATATGTCCGCAAGACTGAGTTCCGCAAATTATGCGAAAAATTGCGCAAACATTTGGAAGATATCAGTAAATTGCCTCAGATGGCATCTAATGTCTCTATCAACAAAATGGAAACGCAACAGCTTAATCTAGAAACTAGATTGATTCAATTAGACTCAGCAATTCAAATGGAACTGTGGCAAGAAGCTTATAAAGCTATTGAAGATATTCATGGTTTAATGAACTTATCCAAGAAATTACCTGTGCCCAAAACAATGGCTAATTATTATCAAAAATTAGCAATGGTGTTCTGGAAAGCTGGAAACTATCTTTTCCACTCTGCAGCTTTGTTCAAGTTGTTCCAATTGTCAAGAGACATGAAGAAAAACATGTCCTCAGATGAACTCCAACGAATGGCAAATAGAGTTCTTTTAGCCACTCTGTCAATTCCACTGCCTTCTGCTCATCCAGAATTTGACCGTTTTATTGAAACTGATAAAAGCCCTCAAGAAAAGGCACAAAAACTTGCAGTATTGCTAGGTCTTTTGCAACCTCCTTCCAGAGCTTCCTTATTGAAGGATATCGTTCGTCTCAATGTTGTGAATTTGGCTTCACCCGCTATTCAGGACTTATACAATTGGTTAGAAGTTGAGTTCCACCCACTTGATCTTTGTTGTCGCGTTGAATCTGTTGTCACCACACTTCAGCAAGATGAGTCCAGTCCGTTACTGCAGTATATTCCAGCGCTGCAAGATTTAACACTTGTCCGCCTAATTCACCAAGTATGTATACTATACTGATAGAGTATTTATTCATTGCTTTAAAATTTTATTTAACAAAATTTTTTGTTCAATTTAGATTTCTCAAGTCTATCAAACAATTCAATTGACTAGATTGATTGAGTTGGCCAAATTCACCGACGTCTTTCACCTTGAACGTCTTTTAGTAGATTGCGTACGTTACAATGATATGCAGATACGTATTGATCATGGCAAGAAAAGCATCCATTTCGGAGTTGACTTGTCTGAGGCCCAACGCGAGGATCATCCCGATGGTCCAGTGTTGCAAGCTATGCCATCCGAGCAGATTCGATGCCAATTGGTCAACATGGCGACTGTTCTCCATCGCGCCAACAATATTATCAATCCAAATAAGAAGAAACAAGAGCGTGAAAAGCTCCGTGCCCAGATGGTGCAATACTATCATGACACAAAGGTGAAAGAACACCAACGTATTCTTGGGCGTCATAAGATCATCGAAGAGCGCAAGGAGTACATTGAGCATATGCACTATGTGCGTGAGCAAGAGGAAGAGCGTCGCCAAGAGGAGATTCAACGTCAACAACAATTGGCCGAACAAAAACGCCTTGAGCAGGAGAGAGAAGAACGTGAACGCAAACGTCAGCAGTCTGAGATTCAACAGATCAAGGACCGCACATTGAAGGAAAAGATGCAGCAAATCTCGCAAACGAGTCACGGTCAGAAGGTCCTGAAAAAACTTGATGAAGATGAAATTAAGAAGCTCGATGCAGAGCAAATCGCCGCTCGCGAAGCTGAAGAATTGCAGAAGGAGCGCAAAGAAACTCAGCAAAAGCTCAAGTCTCAAGAAAAGAAGGTCGATTATCTGGAGCGTGCTAAACGCACCGAGGAAATTCCCCTTATCATCAAAGCCATGGAGGAAAAAACCGAGCAAGCAAAGCAGCTGTGGGAACAACAAGAAGCCGAGCGTATCCAAGCCGCTATCGAGGAACGTAAACAGATGGAAGCTACTCGTGAGCGACTTGCAAGAACTAAGGAGGAAGCTGAAAGCTTCTTGGAGAAAATCATGGCAGAGCGCAAGAGTATCTACTTGGAAAAGTTGGCCGCTTTCGAGGCTAAGCTGGAACAAGAACGTGCCAAACGTTTGTTGGAGAGAAAAATCCAACGAAAGATCGATCGCAAGCTCCAATGGGAGAGAGAAATCGCAGAAGCGGCCGAGAGAAAGAGGATGGAGGAAGAGAGGGCCCAGCGCGAAGAAGAAAGGAAGCGCATGGAGGAAGAGAGAGCTAAGCGTGAAGAAGAAGAAAAGGCTCGAAGAGCTAAGGAAGAGGCGAAAGAAGCTGAAAGGTTGGCCAAGCTCGAAAGACAAGCTGAAATTAGTAGACAGAAAGAGTTGGAAATTGAAAAGAAATTGGAAGAAGATAGACTCAAGGCAATGGAGAGAGACAGACCTCAACCATCGAGTTGGAGAAAGAATCGTAAGCACCGTTCAATACTTTAAAATTTTTACATTTATTATTAAAATTTAAATATAATAACACTTTTCATCTATTTTACAGTTGGAGGAGAATCCGTTGGCGGTGGCAGCTCTTGGCGCAGCAAACAGGAAGCACGCGAACGCGACGGTCCCCGGGATCGCGACGGCCTTCGTGACCGCGATGTCCCGAGAGATCGCGACGGACCAAGAGATCGCGACGGACCAAGAGACCGCGACGGTCCCCGGGATCGTGATGGACCGAGAGACCGCGACGGGCCAGCTCCAAGATGGCAGCGAGGTGGCGATCGCAACATGGATCGTGATCGCAACATGGATCGCGATCGCAACATGGACAGAGAAGACAACCGTGACAGACCTCGTTCCGATTTCCGCTTCAACAGAGACCGCAATTACGATCGTAATATGGACCGCGACTCGAAGCCCATGGAAAACTGGAGGAACGCGTCCAATGTGAAAAAGGAACAAGCACCAGCACGCGATCCACCGAGTCGAGAAATCGAAAAGTAAGTATCCTTTGATACTTTGCTCTTACAAGATATGATTTTTCGACGTGATATTTTAAAAACATGTTTGCTAATTAATTTCGTTTTTATTTCAGGAGAGATCCTCCAAAAGAAAACAAAGAGGAAAAGAAGAATGACGATGACGGCTGGGCAACAGTCACACGACGTTAATTGTAAATAACATTCGCTAAGGTTAATTAAAGTTTAATGTAATTAAGTTTGCTTAATAAAAAATAAAAAAAAATAGCTTAAAAATAATAAATGTTATAGTTTTTTATTTACTTATTATTATACATACATTCCTTGATAAAATTATAATTACAATTGCTTAAACTGACTTAAAGTACTATGCATTAGTCGCACCAGTTGTTGAGCCTGCAGCATCTGTTTTATTGACTGATTGATCTGGTAGTAAGGACGGTGGTATCGTTAGAGTCTGAAATAAAAAATTCACTCAATGTATCTCATTGTGATATTGAACATATGAAATAATGATGGAAATAAATTGTACCTGTCCAGGTAACATTGCTTCATATTGGTGCCTTAAAGATTGTAATTCAAAGTTACAGGTGTTTAAAGCTTGTTTTAATTCATAGTGAAGAACAATGTCACTCCTCAACTCATTGAATTGTTGACATATTTGTTCAGTCGGAGGTGGATTTGAATCTATAAATATTAAGTGAGACATACTTTAATTGTTCGAGCAATATAATAGATAACTTTTGAAATCTGCCTATTTTACCTATGTTTAATTCAACTAGTGTTTGTTCTATGCCTTTCATCTTCTTCTGTCCTAAACTACTAGGTAGTTTGATCCTCTGAGAACGTAGTGAAACACCACTATTTTTAACATCCGGAAACTTAATACCAGTTGGTTCAGCCACATGTAATTTACCAGTCTGAAATGAATATTTTATGGTATGATGAAGAATACAAAAATATTTTACTACAATGAATGTATAATATCATTAACGAGCTTACATTAGTGGAGTCAGATCTGCTAACTTTTTGTCTAGAAGTAGTGTTAGTCTTTTTCGAAGACTTCCTATCATTTTTCTTAGTTTCCGCTTGATTATCAGCAGCAGTAATTAACTTCTGCAGATCCTGGGTTTTGCGATCTCTCTCTTTCTTACGTTGCTCAATTTTCCTGAGTTCTATAAGCAATGTTTGTTCCTCTTCTACTTGTTTTTGAGTGCGTTCAAATAGTTTTTTCAATTGCTCTTTTCTTTTCTTCTCGTGTTCATAATCATAGTGGTAGATTTTTTCATGTTGGTTTTTAACTTTGTTTAGACTTGCACAAACTTGGTAATACCTAAAACAAAAATATAGTTTTTTTGTATCAAAATAATGAACTTTATTGTAATCAATTGCTTGAATGTCAAAAGCATTTACCTGTTTTTTAAATCTTCTACTGATCTCGCAGTGAATTTTTTGTCCCACCTGTCGTGTATAATGATAAATCTTAAATCGAATCTTTTACACAAGTCAAACAAATGATCAGTTTCAGCCTCTGTCCATCCACTGGTTACTAAATGCTGTACATATTCTGTGTGAGTATACGTTGGAATAGGCACTTTCTTGTTGAACCCAGCGAAGGGATATTCTTTTCCAGCATCGACCACTCGCCTCCAATGATGAAAGGTAGCTCCATCGGTTCTGGCAGGATTGGTAAAGGGCGTCCATTCCCAAGCTCGAACCCTTTTCATGCCCAGTTTGGCTTTGATCTTGCTGTAGCCTTTTCCAGTGTCAGTGGGATACAGCGGTGGCACGACATTGTTGTCCTGGCGTATCAAGGCGTAGACCTCGCGGTTCATGCCCTCGGGACGTTTCGACGTCCTCGTATTTTCCGGGCGTTTTCGGGCCCTCTTGTCGCTGCCTAAAATTGCCTCCTTGGTCACCTCCGGGGCGGCCGGGGTCTCCAAGTCCAAAATATCGCGTACGTCGGCCATGGCACCGATAAAGTTTTTAATTACACTTTAAACAAAAACTCGACGACGGGAACAATGATTATCGACTAACAATAAAACAAATTCACATTTCAAAATTATAAGTCACTTATTTTTGTAAATAAAACAATAAATAGACAGCACAGGTTTCAATGCTGACGACAACAGACATCGACTGTAAACATAACCTCGTGCAAATGATGCGGTTCGATTATCCCGGCGTCGTCGGCCGTCGAGCGCGTGTATTACAAAGGTTTGAAATTTTTCAGCGCCACGCAGCACTTTGCGCAGTCACTTCGACGTGTGCGGGCTGAACTCCGATCTCTCAGATGTCTCTCGGTTTTTGCCGATTCAGACGCTCATATCGATATGTGCTACTGTTAGATACAATAGATTATATTCGATTATAATTTTTAATAATTATTCATTAACTTTTAACTTTATTAAATTATAATCGTCGCAAAAAATTGAGTAAACATAGAAGCAAAGATGAGCGATTAAAGATTTCTTTTTCCTCTTTCCGAAAGTGTAACAACTTAAAAAAACAAAAAACAATTGTCTCGAATGAAGGAAAGTTTGGCGCTTAGCGTCTTTATTTATCAAGTGTATACGACTTACGGTCATTTTGCACGATAAAAAACCTGATGCGAAAAGAATCCGATGAAAAAAGTTTTAAGTTCTGCGACTGCGAATCGTACGGGAGCACGACTACAAACTTAAAAAAAAGACCACGCATTATTAATGAGAATTTTTTTGTAAATTGACGAAATATAACATTTGAGGTATTTGAAAAATTAATTTTAATCATAAAATACACTAACCCAGAACCCTGATACACTTAATTCCAAGGTTTTTAAAATTACTATAATGGAATACTTTTCTCTTGAAATTTGTTGAAAATCTTTAAGTAGCCTGAAATGGTTTAGTTGAATTCAGTCAATCGCGCATTCTTTATTTTTTACTTATAAAACAACGTACGTTAAATAATGTTATAGCTTCTAAATATATTTCAAATATATTTCGATTTTCTTGATGTCTACGAATATTATTGCGAATCATTGCATTGATTATTTTCGTTTTTCGTTTATATATCAAAGGCATGGAACTAGTTCCTGATTCTTTATACACTTCAATCATATCTTGTATAATTTAAAAATAAAGTTGATGTAAAAATATTTCTCAGAATCATGTTTCAAGTTCATGATTACCCTATGGATAAAATCATTCCCACAATATATTTGATCGCGCAAATTTAAACGTAATTCATTACGCTGATATTCATAAGGATTGTGACACAATAAATGAAGAAAAAACAAAAAATAATCCAATAATACTTCTCCAGAATGTGAGAAAAATAGACGGGGATGCACAAGCTTCTTTCAACTGTATTATGATAACCAATTAGTTTCTGAGAATTTTACAACTGGTCCAAGTAAATATACAAAAAAAAACCACCGACAAGAATCCTAAAAAAGTTTGCATCTATTTTCAAAACTATCTCGATTTATTCTAGTATTGAATAGTGTAGTAACTGCTATTTTTTTGATAAAACATCATCGATTTGATACGAAAAATTTGAAACTCGCCATACTAAAAATCATTGTCCTCCCCAACACCCTGACATATTGATTCATATTGGGGGATATGAAAATCCATCGCATAAACTTGAAGTTGTAATGAACAATAGCCGATGGCGAATAATTTTTTTCGGAAACAAAAATTTCAATGTACTAGTTGATTATTTTTAATTGTTATAAAATAAATTTAATTATAAATTAACGTTATTGAACACAAGATCTAATTCAACTTGTCAAGGAAATTTCAAACCAACTGATGTAAAATTTAATTTTTATGAAAGCTATTCTTTCCCCCCTTCACCCCCAAAAAAAGAACAACGTTTCTATCAACACTAAACGTTGCCTGATATACATTTTACAATATACGCGCGTTTTCTATTATCAAATATATGAAAAAATAATTAAAACGATTTATTTCTATTGTTCTATTATTTTTATCATAGCCGCGGTGGATTAATATGTAATATAACTGTGTTACATGTGTACGATATATGAATACGTAATACCCACGATTACTGATTTAGCATTATTCCGTAGCAAATTGTTTTTCATTTAATTCTACTTGTAAGACACATTTTGTTTCAACAAAAACCGAACATATCTGAATATGAATTATAAAATACGCACGTGTGCTTATTTTTAGTTATTAAACTTGAATGTGAAGAAATTGAGAGTAATAACTTCTATTGTGCAATTGTTTTTATTATAGTCACGCTGTTTCTGGATATTAATAGAAAGTATGAAAATAAATATTAATGAGAAATAATTAATAACTAGCTACAACGACCCCCTTAACATTATTCTACATCAAATAAGTTATAATTTAACTCCATTTGTAAGTGTCAGCTTCCTTCAGAAAATATAATTATTCTTGTTTTTATAAAGACAAATAAAAAAAGAGGCATTATTGAATTTCGATATAATAAATAATGAATGAAAACAATATTACATTTTTTGATCGAATTTTTCATTGAAGATGGAAACTAATCTTTGACAACTACCCGAAAAAGAATATGTTCTTAAGAACTGATTTTCCTCGATGTGTAGGTGTAGGTAAATTAAAAAAAAATTAAAAACTGTAAATGACGCGACGAAAAAACAAAAGTTGAAAATTCGTTCCAACTTATCGCAGATACAAGCGTTTGACTTTTTGTCTTGACCGAGCACCCAAGTCAAAATTGTACCATGAATGTAGCGACAAAAAAAATTAAATTATCACGATTAAAAATGAGTTTAAAAATATTAACAAAAAGAAATAAAAATGAATATTAACTATCCTCGGAAATTTTGAGCTTTTGTAGGGGAAAATATTTCGAGGAGAAGATTTAAACACAGAAAAGACGAACTCTTGACACGATAATAGTCAAAAATATTTAATCAACCAGTCTAAAAAAAATTCATGTACCACCTAATAAGACAAAAATATATGCAAATGTGTGAAGACAATCACAACCGAATATTATCATCGAATTGTTCCTTTGTCTGGAAAATAAAGAGTAGATCCAGCGGTAAGTTCAACAAATCTCATGACGATAATAATCATAGATTGTTACAATATCGAAACCGAAAGAAAATCCTGACTAGAGAATAACTTTACCATACTTAGTATCATTCAAATTGTTCCACAGGAAGACACCGACGCTCATGGTATGACGCTTTTCACGAGGCGGTATAAATATTCATTAAGGGACACGTCGTGCACTTGCGTCACGCCACATGCGTCCAATGAGTTTCTTCAACTTGTTTTCAGTTGTCAGAAAATTGAACAGTAGAGTATAAGTGCAAACTCGACAAAATAATTTTTCTAAACTTATCCTTCTTCTGTAAAATTCAAAGGTCAATCGGAAAATTTCAATATATCAATATCGTAGGCAATCCTGTATCAATAAAAATATGTTCTCACCGGGTCGATTTCAAACTATCCCAGGAGAGTCGTCGTCGTTTTCGGGCTAACGCATTTTCACGTGGCGGATAGCGCCCGTATGGGACACGACGTGAAAATGAGTGAGTCCGAGCTCGACGAAATATTTTTCCACACTGATCCTTCTTCTGTAAAATTTACTGGTCAATTCGTCTGAAAATTCGGAAATATTTTCATGGAGGAAATCGGAAATTTTTTAAATATCAAGATCGAAGGAAATCCTGTATCAATGAAAATATTTTCTCACCGGGTCGATTTCAAACTATCCCAGGAGAGTCGTCGTCGTTTTCGGGCTAACGCATTTTCACGTGGCGGATAGCGCCCGTATGGGACACGACGTGAAAATGAATCAGTCCGAGCTCGACGAAATATTTTTCCAAACTGATCCTTCTTCTGTAAAATTTACTGGTCAATTCGTCTGAAAATTCGGAAATATCTTCATGGAGGAAATCGGAAATTTTTTAAATATCAAGATCGAAGGAAATCCTGTATCAATGAAAATATTTTCTCACCGGGTCGATTTCAAACTATTCCAGGAGAGTCGTCGTCGTTTTCGGGCTAACGCATTTTCACGTGGCGGATAGCACCCGTATGGGACACGACGTGAAAATGAGTTAGTCCGAGCTCGACGAAATATTTTTCCACACTGATCCTTCGTCAGGAAAATCCAATAGCAGATCCAACACTTGACTCAAAAATCTATTCGCCGAGGAGATCGAAAAATTTTTAAATATCAAGATCGAAAAGAAATTCTAAAGAAAATTTGTTCTGAACGAGACGTTATTAGATTGGTCCAGGGAGTGTCACTGACGTTTTCGGCCTCACACATTTTCACGTGGCGGATATCGCCCGTAAGGGACACGACGTGAAAATGTGTGAGCCCGAACTCGACAGAATTACTATCACCGATCTGACCCTTCGTCTTCGAAAGCTAATAGTCGAATGAGCAGAAGCTCGAAGGTTTCCTACTTAAGTACCAAAAAATTGTTCCCTCTCCAGTGTATTTCGCAGGGAGAGATGATTCTACTGACCGATTTGGCCGTCTCCTATAATACTATTATTTAAGTTGCCGTATATAAAAATTAGTGAATAGTTTCTGTCAATACATCATTTTATGTACCTACTTTAATGTTTACAAACGTATGATACAATGGTGTCTTACCTTCCGATGAATACATGAAACGATATATAAAGTAAACTCTCGACTATTCCGTAATAACTTGTAAATAATAGCGTTAAAATTTTCTAAGATGACCCTTATATACGATAGGTACTATGTATCAAAGAAAATTAAATAAATTGAAAAATTTTTTTTTACTACCGATTTATTATCAATACAAGCCGATGGTAAAATTCAGTCTTGGCGGTATCAATGCTCCCATTGTAAGAAAAAGCAAGTAAAATGACAAATTTCTAAGTTCATATTGAAGTCATATTGAAATCTCAATACACTTTCACAAAGGGAAATTATACAAATTCTTGTAGTAGCCGTTATTGCAGTTATATTACAATGTTAGCGTTGCACAGATTTGTAGATTCTTTTTAGTTCGTCAATAATGTGTAATTCATGCAAGTATTTACCGATCGTATATGCTACTTGTCTTCATTCGAATTGAAGCCGATTTTCTTTTTGGAATGGCAAGTGCAATAAACGAAACCTCTTTAATCGCAGATATGATCTTAAAAAATAATATCGATATTATTACTTCAATGAAAATGATCAATATTTGACTGAATCTGAATAAAATTTTGAACCATTTTCAACCAAGAGACTTTTCTTTTTTTCGTGGGTTATTTTTCTATGAAACCATTGTCTGATTAATACGAATATAATATGATTCATGAGATTATTATCATATTTTACAAATCTGTCGTCGGATTTATTATTCAAGTAAACCTCGTTAAACTACATTTATAAAAGCATAAATAAATTCGCTTTTAAACATTTTAGTTCTAAAACGATCATATTTTTCATTACATTCTGAGAATTACAATTCTGAAAAAAAATTCCTACGTTTTCAGTGACTATGTTTTAAACACTCGTGAGTCTATTCTTAGCGTGTAAACAATACTAAAAGTTTTTTATATTTTCAATTGTCTTACTGTAATCTTGAATTCAGATGAACCAAGCCAGTATGCTACCAGATTCAGAGTTTTAGCTCGATCCGAATGCTTGATCAGGGTGAGAAATACGATCGTTTTAGAAAAATAAATGACGTTTAAAAATTACCACATAAATTCTAAATTCGATGCTGGAATTGAAAATAACGATAAAAATCTCATCGATTTTATAGTATTTCGATATTATAATCTGACAATCGAACGGTTTCATGAAAAAGTAACACATTAAAAAAGAAATCTGAATTAGGGTCTCTTGTTTGCAAACGGGTGAAAAACAGATTGAAAAACAAAACTTTAATTAAAGTAGTTTCCGTTTAGTACATTAAGGATTAAGTTCAGTCATTAATTGACATTATTAAGTTCAGTCGTGAACTGATTAACTCTACAATCCACCCGATTTGCGTGTGATTCCTCATAGATGTGTTGTCAAACTCAGAAATAGTTATTAGCTATAACAAAAAAGAGAAATCGAGTTTCAGGGTTATAATCTGGAGGCTCTCACATTGTAATCGCAATTCCCGAGAGATACCTATGTCTTCGTCGTTGCGGCAGCCGTAAGATCAATCGCGTTGAAATTTCCAAAATCCTATCAGTAACGCGACGCTGTAAATGCAAATTTGCATTCGTACCTTATACCTTTTTTGATCCTCTTGTAGCCCATATCGCCCCTGCCTTTTAAAAAAATGTCCTGTGCCAGGAAAATGGCAGGAAATCACCATTTTTTTCGATGAATTGTATGAAAATTCAAAATTATTATTATTTCTTGACAAAAACTGTCTTGGATGAGCATCTTTTAGTAAAAAAAATGACTCGATGAGAAAGAGTCACCAAAAACATTTACTCTCGAGTTTCATGTAGCGAAAAGAATACGTATTCACTTTAAATATGTGCAGAGCATGTATCAAAGTATTTTCCATTTTAGATTGAACTCATTCAGTTAATTACAAAAATAATTATTTTCTTTGGCATTATTGATAATTTCATTCCTTTTGCTGACAAAATTTTGATGAAGATTGTTTTTTCGGGCACACAAAAAATAATATACTTCGATGAAAACATGCAAAGTGATCGTTTTGACTGTAATTTTTTTAGTGATTTTGAAAACGATCGGTTATTTTATATAAACTATGTTTATATTCTCAGCACAGGCTGAAACTCGCAAAACCTTTCATTTTTTCTAAACCAGTCTAGTTTAATGAGCTAAAGAAAGCAAGGATCGATTTCAAATTAATAAGGTCTATGAAGTAAATCAAGCGTAGTAGGGGCGAAGCCTGTGCCTCGTCGCGTAATATCATTGACGCGTATATATGATGTTATTGACATCCGAGATGAGAACCATTCTCATCAAACACGTGAACCGACTTGTCGCGTATAACATAAACATAACACGGCAATCGTAAGATGAATTACGAACGAATAAATAATATTTGTAGCGAATTTCTGTCGATGTTTCCTATGTGTTTGTAATGATCAAAGCCGTACGTTAATCGATTCGTGCTTTCGAATGATCGCCTCGGCTTGAATCGATCAGCTGTTGCCAATACGAAGGGATTTTTTTTCAGAGATACCATTATCATAGCTTGGCAGAGATATTCTCCGGGACTGATGACGATATCCCTATACGACTCGATCGAATCTCTGGTCTCTTTTAGTCGATATCATCTCGAATTGTAGAGCCGATCTGCCTAGTTTTGTTTTACCCATTTTGAGGTATTTTTTCATAAGATTAGATTTTATGGCATTTTGATGGATGGCATAATTTTAATTTCAGACTAGCTTCTACTGCTCTGGTTACTGTCTAACGTCTTGAGGAAAGAGTATACGAATTCGATCGAATAGTATCGAGAGGATTTTTCCGTCGATTGAAACTGAATTTCTTCTCGGAGCTGACGCGAAGATTTATGTTGTCTTTTCTTAATGGCTGCAAGCCATATCTTTTGACGCATTGTTGTTAATGAATTGTTTAGATTTTCCATAGAACTCGGAAAAATAAATTATAAAATAAAATTTTAATTATTCTGTTGTAAAAAGAAAAGTAAATTTGAATGAAAATATCTTCAATCATGTTTTCATCACCTTGGTACCTAATCGAGACCAAATAGCAATCTGCATGGACATCAACAATACAATTATTTAAAACAAATTACACTACGTCACGGAGGAAAAATTTTAAATACTGGAAAAAAGCAAAATTACGGTACTCTCGAATTTTTCCGATTTCAACTCGAAAAATCGGCCTCTCGCACAAGCCTATATAGTAAAAACGAAGGCCATTTGAAGCAACACGTCTACAGGTTTACAACTTGACATTCTCGAAGAAATGAGCGAAATAGCTTCGCATCACCGTAAATTTGAGTCTTCATAAATAAAATTTAAAGCCACGCGGGTAGCCAAGTATTTGAAGTAGCCGCAGCCCCTCGCTGATCGGCGTTACAAGCTTAAGATTCCCAAAGAATTTCTAAAAAAATTACTTTTCATAGAAAAACATAGAGAATGTCAACTCGTCGTTTTCCTAGATTTACGGAGAACAGAGAATAGTTCCAACAACTCTTCTAGAAACTTAGACGTCAGATGGGTTCCTGCTCACAGTTTTTCGAATTTTTCAGTATTTTTTCCAATTTTTTGTTGATAGCCTGTTGGTCTTAAAAAATTTAGTTAGTGTTAACATCGTACTGCAGAAGGAAACTGAATTTCTTTTTTATGAAAAAAGCTTCCACGTATCGTCACAACCCATTTCAAGTTTTTGTTTTATGGAAAATGTTAACATTTTCCAGTGAAAAGTTTTATGGTCCCTTCATTCTTCAAGTATCTCAGGGTTGAACCGAACATTCCTCGAATCAATTTAAATAAATTTAATGAGATGTTTTACAACCACTTGATGTTCCATTAACTATAGTTGAACTTTCCTGCAAATATTATGTGTAATATCATTGTATCCCCTACGGAAATTTCAGCGCCACTCTAATTCTTAAAAACTCTTAAAAACTCTTTAAAAGTCTAAATAAGTAATAAAAATTCTTATAAATGTTCGGATTTCGTACCATGATTTTTAAGAGTTAATAAAACTTTATAAGAGTTTTAAATGATATAAATAGAAATATTCAGACGGGTAAGGCAATCCCTTATTGAATTTTAAAAAATATTTACAAGTTACAATAATTTTTATAAAGAGTTATGAAGAGTTATTAAGAGTTATATAGTTTTGATGAAAGTTTTCAATATTCTTAAAGACTTTTTTGATCGGTATCCACGCTCACCAAAAGTCATGGTGAAAAAACAATACAAGTAACTATATGAACAATATAGAAAAAATAAAAAAAATGAAAAAAAAATCTTAACATTTTTTCTAAAAAATTGAGTCTCCAAAAGGTTTTATGAATTTTCAAAAACTCTTATTAACTCTTTAAAATTATCAATCAGGTGTGCGAAATCCGAACATTTGTAAGACTTTTTAAGACATTTTTAGACTTTTTTAGACTTTGTAAAACTTTCTCATGAGAAAAATTTCCGTCGGGGATACACTGAGAAAAAAAGTCATTGATTCAATGAAAATTTAATTAAATACAATGTATGAAATAATTTCATTGAAATAATCTTTTTTCCTTTAGTTTCATGAAATTATTTCATAGATTGTATTTAATTAAATTCTCATTGAATCAATGAATTTTTTTTCTCAGTGTACTTCGCCCAATTGCTCGGGTTAGCCAATTTTGCGCCTGCTTATATATCGTGGGCTTTACATAAACTGCAGTTCATACATTACCTACTGCGTACTGCGCATGTGGACACTCGGACGGTGGAGTAAGAAAGTATAAGCAATAAGTATCGAGTATCACAATAATCTGTCACTAATATACGAATAGTGCATTCAATTTCAGTCGGAGGATTGAATTTCTGAGCAAGTGTTTGTTTTTTTTAACATAGTATAACAGTGTTTGCTATTCGATCAGCATTTAACCTCGAATATTTTTCCGGCGCCAGTAGTGAAAAATCACAGTGACAAACTGATAATTGATATTAAGCGAGTGATGGAAAGTAACGGAAATGTAGTTAGGTAATTAATTAATTTCGTGCATAATGTGATATTTTTGCAAGCGATCGATTCATTAAACTTATATATTCTTTAGGGTGAAGGAAGAGCCAAATGATACTTGGCCAGATCGTCGCCCCAGCGCAGGAAGGTATCTATTTCCAAGCTGTAGCAAGAAGGATACTTACTCGCGCGCAGAGGCAAAAAGGTATCTAATTCGAGCGAGAGCGATTCAGCCGAAAATTATAAAATTTTGTTTCAACATTCAACATTCAACATTTAATTCAAAGTTATGTAAAGCCGATAACTTCTACTTTCCTCTCAGAACATAGAAAGTTCTCCATAAGTGGCAAATTGAGTGGAAATCATGGTGAGATTGATTTGTTTGCTCGCATTACAAATGGATGAAAATCATTACACTAGCTCAATCGTTTTTTTCTCTTTTTTGCTCTAACTAGACGTTTAAAACGCGCTCCGCGCGTTTTAATTTTTTTATTTGTGTTTTGAGGTTAGTTTAAGATTCAGAAATAGTTCAGAAATAGTACGTTTCAAACGCGCTTCGCGCACGTCAATTTTTTCATTCGAATTTTGAGGTTACTCAAGTACTAACTGTCTGTTGACAGTTAGCAGCACAGGCACTCGTATAAAGTCGGCTCGCGTCGGGCGTCGTCGTCAGTGTCAGCCAATCAGAGGTCGTTTTACGCGGCTTCACTTTTCGGCCGTTCTCTTTTTTATAAGTAGAATAGAAAGTAGAAAGTAGATACAAAACAAAATTTTATTATTTACGGCTGCGTTGCCAACCTAAATTCAGCGCGTCAAAACATTCTTGCCACTTCGTTTGAATAAGCTACTTTTTTGCTTCTCGCTCGAATTAGATACCTTTTTGCCGCTGCGCTCGAGTTAGATACCTTTTTGCCTCTGCGCACGAGTAAGTATCCTTCTTACTACAGCTTGGAAATAGATACCTTCCTGCGCTGGGGCGACGAGATGCAGATGAAGATTCGGACTCTTGCGAAACCAAAACCTTTGTAACATCCACATTTTATGAACCATCAGTGAGTTCAATATTTTCAAATGTTTTATTTTTAGAGAATCCAAAACTATTACCTGATTATAATTTTAGGCAAATCATTTGAATAAGACTATGGCGTTACAGGACAATTTAGGTAGAAAAATATTTATAGATTTTGAATGCAGTAACGTCAAACTTGAACTAAAGTCTTTATCGATAAACATCTGCAAATCTGAGCATCAAAGTAGTCAACGTATTGTAAAAATAGAAAATGAAAAACAGATCAATGACACAAATGAAAATATATTTGATTTTAAGTTCAGACCAGAATCAAAGTCTTTTGCAACAACCATCTGCAAAAGTGAACATCAACGTTATACATCAATTATGCAAATTGACAATCAAACTCAGACTAATTATTTGAACGATAAAGATCTAGTTATTTTGATAAAAAAAGGATTTGATTCTGATAGTAATTGCCGATTTCAAGTAAATTCCCACTTGCAATTTGGAGGATGCAAGGATGTGAAAGTATCAAAAAAAACATCTCAATCTCATAAAAAAGAAGTTGGTCTAAAAAGAAATATCAATTTGACACAAAAGAAAATTAGATTTTACGAATGTGAGGTTCGTCACAAATCATTTTGACAAAAAAGGTTCCTTAAAGTTCACGTAAAATCAGTACATCATCCTAGCAAACCTTTTGAGTGTGATATTCGTCACAAATAATTTGGACTAAAACATCACCTTAAAATTCACGGGAGCGCAGTACATAATCGCAGCAAACATAAGTACAGTACATAATCGGATAAAAACCTTCGAATGTGAAATTTGTCACAAATCATATGGACAAAAGCTTTCGATAAACACATAAATACAGTACATAATCGAAGCAAAACCTTTGAGTGTGATATTTGTCATAGATCATTTTCACAAAAAGATGACCTCAAAATTCACGTCAATTCGGTACATGATCGGAGGAAGCCTTTTGAATGTGATATTTGTCACAAATCATTTGGAATACAAGGCCATCTTAAAAGACACATAAATGCAGTGCATCATCAGAGCAAACCCTTCGAATGTTACATTTGTCATAAATCATTTGGACAAAGAGATACTCTCAAAGTTCACATAAATACAGTGCATCATCAGAGCAAACCCTTCGAATGTGACATTTGTCATAAATCATTTGGACTAAAACATCACCTTAAAATTCACGTGAGCGCAGTCCATAATCGCAACAAACCATTCTAATTTGAGATTTGTCATAGATCATTTTCACAAAAAGATGACCTCAAAATTCACGTCAATTCGGTACATGATCAGAACAAGCCTTTTGAATGTGATATTTGCCATGAATCATATGGCCAAAAACATACCCTCAAATCTCACATAAATACTGTATATGATCGGATCAAACCTTTTGAATGTGATATTTGTTACAAATCATTTGGATATCAGAATGTGCTCGAAACTCACATAAATTCAGTACATATTTGGGATTAAATCCTTCGAATGTGATATTTATTCCAAATCATAGTCGCAAGAAAACCCTCAAAACTCAAGAAACACACGATGGTGGTGTTTATAACTTGGCACAATCCCCAAAAACTGGAAATTTTTCCGAAGACATATTTGGACGCCATGAAGACTTCTGCGCAATCATTAAAATAAATATTCTTCATCTTTCTAAATAAAGTCTTACAAACCGCTTATCAATATTTCGTGGATGCCTAAACTTTTCGTTCATCATAAACTGAGTTTGTTTTCGATTTGTATTTTTGATTATCGTGGTTAAACCCATCTTCCAACATCCCACGTATTAGTTGAATCTTTTCTCAAGTATGCTCCCTATAAATATGCCAGTAATACATTTTTGCCTCGAAACTAGAATTATTATTAAAATCTTTAAGCCGATCCCTGAAACTAATATCTCTATATATGCGGAGATCATATAGCAACATCAATTAACAGCATCGAAAAATATCTGAAAGTCGTTATGGTTCAGCTAAATCGATGCAAAGTATATCGTGTATCTAACGAAAAACAAAAAAGTTCTAGGGCTAGCGTCTGAGGCGACACCGAGTACTTACCACAGTTACAGGGAAATGATCACATATTTCAGTAAATTCTTTACAAAATGAAATGGACTCAGAATTATTCTGCAAAGCAATTACGAGCTTACTCATGGAGGTGGAAAACTAGGATAATATATTGAAGTTTGAAAAGGTTGAAATAATTTGAAAGTCATATTATTTTTAAATTTTTATTTTTTTTTTCATATTTATTATAATAATTATACAATAATAATGATAATAATATTCATAGCAATAAAATAATAAAATTAATATAATGTGTTACATAGAATATCGTTAAACTTTAAACAACTTAGGTACAGCTGCTCGATACTTTTTCTTATTCTTTTTTTCATAAATCTTCACAGAAATTAAAAGCGACGAGAAAAGAAATTGATAAACGCCAATGATTACGCGAGAAACGCATCGAATCGAATGTTAACCACTCAATTTTTCTTTTTCGTTAATTTTCGTCCTTTATAGGTACACGTGTGTAATTAATGTTAGACGCGAGCTTGAGCGTGTCAAACTCATAACTAATATACGATTCTCGACAAAATAATGTCGATGAACGCTTTGTTTTTTTCATTTGTCCTTTTGCTTTCTCTCACTTGGCATGTTTAATCATAATTTCGTAATAATAATCATCACAAATCATCAGTTTTACAATAGTGAAAAAAGCACCTTACGGGAAAAATGGTACAGCATTTATTATTACGTTAAACGCAAAATTCGATACGGCGACAACCACAATAATAACGAACGATGCACGACATTAAACAATTGTGTTTCGCGTCGCTTATTTACGATCGGTTTTTTTGTAGGTATTTTCGTCGCATCTATACATCTCTTCAATAATTTATCAGTACCTAAACAGATGAATTAATCAGTAATAATCAGTAATTATAAACAACGCACAGCCCATCAGACCTTGACCACCGTAATTATCATTATTATTATTTTTTTTTAGGTTTTTTCCATCTTTTTTTTATGATTCATCTTTGTTGATACCGTCATGTATAATTGATTCGTTCTTACGATTCGTCGTTGACTTCGTGTTTTTTTTCAACTATGTACTTATTGTAATACACACATGGAAAGTATAGTAGGTATAATGCACAACGAAGCGGGCGAAAAAAGAGCATCGCGACGAGGAGCTTTAGTTTTTTTATCTTTGTTTATAGTACTTTGTTTTTTTAAAGTTAAGGCCTCATCGATGATTGGCTCTCTTTGTCACATTATATAAACATCGAACGTCTCTCTCTATACTCTCGACGTTTTTTTCGTCTTTCACGTGTTTCGCGGGCACAAAAATAGTGTTGCACTCGACCGCACGTAAAAAGATAAAAATAAAAATATAAGCGCACATTTATGGATTGCAGCAAGCTACGTCGGGCGTTGCTCTTTTTTCCTACTTTTTTTTCAATTCTTCGTTATTATATTGAGCACGCGTGAAAAGCAAGATAAAAATAGGAAATAAAAAATTTTTCACATTAAATATCAGTATGGTGTACATATTACACGTAATGACAATTATGTTTTTTTTTTCAATCGTACGAGGGTATACTATAGTAATTACTTTTTTTCATATTATCGTTGTTGTAACCGTATCGTCAAAATTTTTGTCCAATACAATATTATTATTACCATTATTATTATTTTTTTCTGATCGTTTTTGTCCCATACAGACTACTTATATTTTTGTTTTATTTATTATTACTAAACACTATTTATTCTTATTATCTTACTTCATTATCAAGTAATCATTAGAGTATATAATTACTTCTACGATTTATTTATACACTCAGCATCGAAATGTTTTCTTCGCTTCTTTCCGTTTTCCTCCCTCACTCGTGATTTCATTTTTTTCTGCACCATGACCGTCTCGTCATGTGTTTTAGTCAATTTATAATCGTAACAATATAATTCCATACGACTATGATAAAGCGTACATCATATAATTATAATAAGTATATTAAGGCCCTTGTTTTGAGGTTCCTGGACAGAATGTCAGAGCGTCACACCCCCACATTTTTTTTATTTTACTCACGATTATCATCGTTTTTATTATTATTTTTCCTTTTCCCCGTTTACACGATTTTCATTGCCCGCTAAAATTTGTCGGGCGATTTTCAACTGTCCCTGGAATGACATGTTATACAATCGATTACCAGTCACACGTGTACGTAAATATGTTTGAACATTTTTTTAATGCAATAATAATAATCGCTTGAAAAATCGACCCTCTCACTGGAAAGACTAAAAAATCATCTCATGGTATGAGTTTTCTTTTTCCCCCATAGATATGTATCTCGCACTCACTCAGTGTTGATGTGTGTAAGTGTTTTTCACGTATTGGTGTGCAGAAAAAATGCGACTTACTTCCTATACAATAGTAATATATATATTTTTTGTTGATTTTTTTCGTCATTTTTTTTTTACTTTTTATTTATGTAACACGAAAAATTCCTTACGAGCTAATTTTTTCCCTTACGCATTTAACGCGATCACTTACAATGTCCTAAGTATTTTATTGGGTATAATAAGTATACGTTTAACCTTACGATTGCACGACACAAGTTTTGTAGTTATGCAAATGTATCGGAGATAGTTTGCTTGAAAGGATTTTTCTCACATTCGGCTTGTGTTTTATTCCCGTATTACTTCGCTAAGTTTTTTTATAGTTTAATTACAGTGATATAATAATATTGAAAGGCGTTTTGGCGTGTTAAAATCAACGTGTAGGTATGTATACGTGAGTGTGTGTTTGTGTGTACGTGTGTACGTGTTGTTTATTTTTGGCTTTAGAACAACTATTAACAATCGAAAGAACAAAAACATACGGACATGACGGAGAAACTGAGAATGTTTCAAAAGTGTGCGTATATTATTCCGAGGAGATCCGAATTTAATAATTACACGTATAATATGAAACGTTTTTGTTGCCGGTGCGATCCACGAGCAATCAAAATAATTTACGAGTAGTAGATTATCATAGAAATTAAAAAATAAAAGGTATTAACTCTCGCGAGATTATAATATGCACATACTCTCGCACACGTTTGGGCGTTATATTTTCGTCGAATTTCTCTTCCTCCACAAACGTACATTACTTTTATTCCTCCCTTTTTTAAGTATATAAGAAATAACAAATTTATATTTCTCGTCTTATTACAAAAATTATCTCACTTTTGTCGCGACTCTCTGGAACAGGATATAATTCCCTAATGTATTAGAAACTTGCTCATTGACTCGTTTCGTTTTTCGATTAATATCATTCAAAATTCAATGGCTTTAAGACAGTCTTGGGAAAAAAAGTTCTTCTATGTATTTGTTTATTTCACTTTTTAATAATATACAGATCCTTTTTCTCGTTTACTCCTCTAAATGACGTCGTCGTATTTTACAATTATTTTCATTGTACTAATTTCTTTTTGTAATTACTATCATAACTTTGACGAATCACCCTCGAATCGTCGCTATACAGATTCATCTGTAAACGCGACGCAAAGAGCGGATTGTGATGTCAAAATTGAATTTTGATTTTCAGTCGAAAAGTCGTATTTTTTGGTCTGTTTGTTTTTTTTCTTCTTCTGAGAAACTACGCAGAGAGCATTAGAGCTGGGAACGAAATTCAAGCGAGCAGTGCTACGAACCACCAGGACATCGATTACAATTAATAATAAGATTCATTTTTAAATGTGCGTGGTGTAATATACGTCTATATACGCGTGTAAGTTAAGTATTAATTAGTTTCACTTATCAAGGAATTGCCATTAATTATATAACACCGTGTATATTGTGCGACTAATCGTGGTTATACTTTTGCACTCCTTGGACTCTTGACCTCTGCTCTGATCTAACTCTCTCTTTGAAGTTTCAGATTCGAATCAAAAGTCTAATCTAAAAAATCACCATTACACTTTTTTTTCTCTTCGAAAAGAAAATAGGTTTACTTTTTTACTTATTTTTTTTTATTAAAGTTATTGTCAAGCTCTCGCTATTTAATTGTTTGTCTTTTTTGGTTAAAAAATCGTCGTCGTCGTTTAACTGTAAATTTGTCCACTCTGTCCTCGCGTGACAAAATTTTTACGAGAAGAGAAAATAAAGTAGAAAAATGAACGAACTAACAGGAACGGATGATATCTATGCAAGTTCGTAGAACAGTTGAAAATCGCAAGCGCATTACCTCACCCTAAATCTTTTGTGTGTCTTGGAACGTTTTCGTTTTTTTTTATTTACTTTTGTCTTATGATTTATACCCCATGGTTAATTCTATTGCAATCATTTCTGCATTCGCAAACGTATTATCACTCAAACTTTTCTCACGGTTCATCGGTTAAAAAGTAATGATGTGGTTAAAAATACGCAATGTATCTCTCTCTCACTTATCTCGCATTTGAAATAAATCAAAAAGAATAAACTTGAGTCGCGGGCGCAAAATTCATCACGCTCGAAGTGGCGCCGGCGCTTCGATCACATACACGTCTGCCCTTGGTTTGATGATTCTTGATTAATAGTTTATTATTATTTAATTATACGAGGAAAAAGTCTATAAGTCTTTTAAAAAATCAAGTCTCCGAGCGCAAGGCAAAATCATTTGACTTTTTTTTGTTTGTTTGTATTTTGTGATAATATTTATGACGAGCGAGCGCCACTTCGTCGCGTCGATTTCGGCCACGAAATTCCATCTTTATCATTTTTTTTTCAATTATTATTATTATTATTAATATATATTTATATAAATTGTTGTGTTTTTGTTTTCTTCTCCTTTATTCGGTACGAATAACGATAGAAAGAGAGGCAACACGAGTATATAATAGAAATTAAATGTCTGCGCTTGGTCGTACGCCGCCTCTGACTTACATCGCTACGTTTTCTTCTTTGTGTACTATATGCGTGTCACAATGAACCTTAGTTTATTTTTTATTTATTTATTAAATGTATATGTACCATATACGTATATAGTTTCACTGCCTTGAAAAAATGTTCCTTATTTACGACACACTATGCCTTTATGTCATTTTCTTTTCTGTTTTTTTTTTATTTTTTCTTTAGAAATCTAGATAACTACGAGAAGAAATATTATAGCTTTCAGACTAAAGCTCACAACACATTGTACATTAATAATAAAATCCGTATAATCTTAATGTCATTTTAATCAAATATCATTTATACGTAGTAAAATTGATAATGACAATATTAAATAAATTTAATAATAAACATAATAAAAAGTAATAATATTGACGATGACACTTATGCAATTAAGTTTCATCGCCGAATCGTGACGATATTTTTTGCTTAAAATTAATTTCGAACTCTTGCATAGAAAAGTATTTTCTGCATTGTGTGTATTGTGTTTGGTTTTTATTTCGATCACTTCACTTTTCAAAACTTTGCTCACACACACACATACACGCATACGACTGTACTTACAAATATAAATTTAATATATTAATATGCAACCACAAAAATCAGTTTATCTCGATTCAATTAATACTCGCATTTGTATGATTGGCATAATTATACTCACAATGACAGTAATTGATAATAGCAATTACGATAGTTTATTATTAATAATAATAAATAATTTTATATTAATATATTTTTTAATCATAATGTATAAGGTATATCATGTAATTGGTTAAATATAATTTTATTATCGTTATTTTGTATATAGATATATATTATATATTGTGTATATATATAATATATTGATTTTTCCATTTTCCTTACCATATAAATATGTTTTTTTTCATTGAGGTATGTCGCATACAACACATTTTTTCTCGCCGTTAACCTTATTTTTTTCAGCATTAGTTTAATTAATCTTAGATACATGTATAATGTGTGTATGTAATTATAACAGGGATGTTGGCGCTTCACAGATTCGTTTCAGTGCGGAAAGAACACCGGTCGCAAAAAACATTTATTAATTATTACTACGTTTTTAATTCTACCTTTATATTATGACCCAACCATTAAAAGCTAATTTCATGTACATAGGATCTTCGTCGTTTCTGCGCGAGAAAAAAGGCCCTTCGTTTTTTTTCATTAGGGTTTTTGTTTGTTTGTTTTTTTTACGTAAAAACGTTGCGTTGTTTTACGGCGTAAATTTTTTTTCTTCAAGTCGACGCGCTTGTGAAAAACTCGAACCTTTTTATCTCCTCCGATAGTACGTATAACTCCCATTAATTCTTCGTTTTCGAAACATTTAAAAATTACTGCCTTTTACCTATCTTTCAATCGCGTCACAGCTCTGATGCTACTTTTTTTTCTCTTAATTCGCTATTACGTCAACGCGCTCATTGGTTTACTCATGGTTATTATCATTTATTACCTTTGTTTTTTTATTGTTATCGTTAATTACAAATAAGTTAATATAATACGCACGATCAAACAAGTATCTTATAATATATGTGTATAATTATGAATATATTGTTTAATGATATAATTATATTATGTAAGAGGTACTAAGAAGCTCGAAAGAAAGAACGGAAAGAGTAGTAAGGGTCATTTAATTAATTCGTTTACATATTAAACCTTCTTCTTTTTTTTACTCTTCTACGCTTTGATAGTTTTTTGTTTAATTTTATCATTATTCATTAAAAAAAGGCGCCCCCGTGTTTTGATAAACCGTCCATTAAAACGGAAATCCCTAAAGATAAAGATGATCACATTTTGATATATTTGACACGAATTTCGATGAACACCTTCGAACTTATTAAAGAGCTTCGATCGACGCTACGAAGAGAGATCTGCTCCAAATTTCACTCAACAATAAAATTATATTTTTTTCTTATTTTTACACTTTTGTTCTGAATTTTTTTTCCATTCGCCACGTTAAAATAATTACAATCGTTTTTATTTTATACGATCAAGCCACTTGATACCTTCTTCTGTAACGAATGTTTGAGTTCCTGCATTTATATGGTATAGTTATGGATACATTTAATCGTTTATTAATTATATCCTCATTGCTATATTTTTGCTCGATATATCAAACAAGTGGATACATCGATTTGACGACTTGTCTTGAGATTATGGGCTGTTTTTATTCACGTCCGTAAGTTTAATTTTCGCAAGTCAAAGTCTCACATTGAGCCATTTTTATTATGACTTTAGTTCTTTTTTTCCTTATCGAGTTCATCCTCATCCATTGTTGTGCCATTCGCACAAAAAAGAAAGAGTCCATTAAAAAGACAAGAGTTAGTGTCATGTTTTACCAAGTTTCTTTCATTTTTGATTTTTTTTCGTTTTTGGTCGTTCTTTGCTTCCTAGCACAATTAATTAATTTATTTTTTTCGTCATAAGTATGTTTTTTTTTTGGTTAGATCATTGTCATTGTGATGGAGAAAAGAGAGCTCAAGGAGGGAAGGGCTCTGCACAATATATAAGGTCACTTTGTCTCAAACATCTAAAAAGTCTCTGATTTTAGTGTTGTAGCACGCATTCATGCTTTCACGCACACGTTACTTCGTTCCACATTCAATCTTTCACGCTTAGGACTAGATTCAGGCAGGTTTCTTACTTTTTAATTGTTGATTAAATTTCGCTGAATTACTTTTTTTTGCGCATTCATGCGGGGGGAATCGTATTTTGCAAGCATTTGGAGGGGAGTGGGAGGATTATAGTTATTGTAATAATCGAACCTCGCAGACGATTAGTACCGAGAAAAACTTAGGAAATTCCTCGATACTCTAAACGGCTGTTATCATTCAGCGCTTAAAACGAGATAGAAATTATGTTTACGTATGTCCATTATAATAAACAAAATAATTATGTAATTAGACGTTAAAAAATGTATTTTATGGCACGCTAACCTAAAAATCGCAACTTCGCCGCTACTTTTAGGCTTTTGTACCATAAAATATTGTATGCAACTGATACGGATATGCTTTTCCAACGAAACTCGTTGCAGCCCTCGCCTTCGGCTCGTGCTGCAACCCCTCGTTTCGCTGAAAAAGTATATCCGTACCCGTTGCATAAAGTACTATAAAAGTTAAAATCTATATGTTGGCTTATGATATTTCAACTACTATACAGTAAGAACATCTTTCAGAAATATCAACGGGCGAAATTACTTCGTTAGATCTTTACCAAGGCAGGAATTTTTATTAAATTACGCGTTAAAGCCTTTTTTCTTTACCGGAAAACACGTTTGTCCGTTAGTTTCCACACTCATGAGTAAAACCTGCTGTCGTTCTGATTCGAGGAAGGGGCGTGTGGAATTACTGACTAAAAATTGAAAATATCGATTGCAGATATGGTTAAGGAACAGATATGCGGCGGGACTAAGTGTTACATGCGCAAATTATCACTGCTGCATGATATTGAAATTAAAGTAATATCGGAAAAACCCTCGTTCTTATCGAGACTCGATAATCTTCGTTTCATTACTCGCAAAACATAAAAGGCCTCGTATCACTTTTATACACAGCTTTTTATATTTCACATAAATCGAACGTCGCGACTTAAAAAATTACATACTATCGTCTTTTTTATACTTAGGCACTGAAACATGGAATTTCTTTTTATTTTCGTTATTTCGTTCATGTCCTTTGCTCACCCTCTGGCTCTGTATTGCACAATCTACTTGATTAGAACCTAACCTTAAAAGGCTCTGACTTAACTCGTTACGATAACGGAATACAATTGTATGGAAAATTTACATTTAAATCTAGTGGTTAGACAAAAAAGCTACATGACTAAATACGCGAATAATTCAACTTATTTTTAAAGAGAATTCGATAACTAAAATACAGGAAGAATTCATAATGATGATTATTCAGAAGAACGAAAATGGAAGATCGTTCAATTATGTCAAGACTTCGATGATAAAACTGATTTTTATGATTCATCGCGCGGAAAACAAATTAATATATCAACGAGTTTGATGAGCGTAAAATATAACAACGAGCGAGGTAAGGTTAGGTTCGAGTTAATTGAAAATTTTTATGTGAAGCACAGTGTGGTAATGGGCCTATTACGGCATACATTAATAGGCTGTCTGGTGTTTGTCAAGTATAGTAGGTATTTTGGTCTGAAACGTTAACTGTCCTTATCATTAGTAAACGTCTTCATTGGAAAAATGCCGCGTTTTTTTTAGTTTACAAACTGTGAACCGTCGGAAAAAATATCACGCATAAAATCGGACATTATTAATCTCTCTGTCTTTCTTCGTAACGATTCCCGATCCCAAATACTCGTTTTAATGAGACCACAAGCGCGCGAACAATTATTATTTTTTTTTACGAGAAATACCAAATTTTCGGTTAATATACATGATCACATTTAGTTCATTGATGTACGATTGTGCACGTATCGGTTAAATATAATTAATAGTACCTTAATGTCAATGTGATACGATATTATTATTATATATAAATAGAGAGAAATATTCTAACGCGATGATACTTTGAAATATTATTATTGTTACCTACGATTAATTGCTTATAATTTGTAGAAAGTATTTAAAATAACCATCGTAAAATACATGAAAGGAATAACTTATAGAAATACATCGTTACTATAATTAATTACTCTTTATATCAATGCTTTTTCCTGTCTAAATATGATATCGATTAAAAATTAATTAAGATTCACCATTTATTTAAACATTAATTTTATAATTAATGTGATTGGCAACTCAATTAAGCGTATATCAGAGCAACTAAGCTTTTACAATGGTTTAGTATTCCCTCCTTAATAATTTTTCGACTACGATTAAAGAAAAAACACTTTTTTGGAATCACGCAAAATTCGTCGTTTTTTTTTATAAGTCAACTTCCGTATAGTCTAATTCTTACAATCTAAATAATGATAATTGGCAATCTGTAAAAGAAACTTGTGTAACACTCTTGTCTTATTAATAAAATTTCTCTTAAGATCTACTCATCAATTTTGCTCGGTTAATTTTTTTGCACACAATGGAAGTAGCAGTGACTCTCTGCGTTTATGAACTTCACTCGTCAGTGAGAAATATAACACCAGCGAAAACCACATGGAAATATTTTTATACTTAATGTTGAGCATTGACGCTTTTATCTTTTTTAGCATTTATCAATAATTCAATATCTCATTTCTTTGTACGTTTTCACAGCACGGAGCTACTGATTGATTGTTTCTGTTTTTTTTCTCGTTTATTTTCTGCATTTATTTTCCAATAAAATCGCGTGAGTATGTAAATGTTAATGTATGTATATCGATAAATAAACGCGTTGATCGAACGATTTTCGTCTTCACATTTTATTTCGGTGTATTTACTCGGGAACGACGCGTTCTTAATTGCGAAAAGGACGGGGATGACTACCATTGCAAGGATATCGTAATAATATATATATTTATATCATTTATAAGTTTACATTATATATCGCATTAGTCAAGGGTTTCAGAAGACCATCGACGTTTCGTTTTATTATTCGTCATGAAAAATACGTCCGATTGTAATATGCCGTTTCGCGATCGAACGATATTTAGTTACCCATTATCGTATATAAATGTTATAATATTGGTGATTCTTCTTGGCAAAACCCGTAGGGCATGCGCATAAAATAATATGCTCTATTTCAGTGAAAAGTGGCGGTTTTGAGTTTTGTTTACGTGTAGCTTTTTTTATTATATAAATATGACATTAATTAGACAGGAGGAACATGTTCGTTTTTTTTTATTTTATTATTACGAGTCTGAAACAAGACCATTTTGACGTCGTTTAATCATAAAAACGTGTGGTCGTTACTATCAATTTTCATATACCGCAAAATTATTATTGGCATATTTATCTCTTAAACGTACTCTTGGTGTCTATAAGATGCGTTCAACAATGGATACTTTTTTTTTGGGGGGGAATTATTGATGTCCGTCTCGTAGTGTAAAGTTACAAAGCAGCATTATTAGCAGCTTGAATTGTTGACTGAATTATTTCGACTTCATAGAAACGTTTCGTTTGTGCCGAGATTTTCTTCCAATAGTAATTCACACATCTTTTACTTTGATTACTAGAGCTTGGCACGCTCGTAATGCCCATTTGACTGCACTTCGTTATTAGTATTGTACTGATCGACTTTTACCGAGAGTTTTACGTATGCGTGTTTATTCGTTACTTTTATCAATCTTCGTGTTATTTACTGTCGTTAAATTTATAACGACAGTTACACGTATCGATTGTTTCACGAGTTCTTTCCTCCGTTTTCTTTCATTGAGAAAAATACGATAGTTCGTTTATGGATATTCGTCAGTGTGATTCTTAGCAAGTTAAAGGCTCCACATTAATTTCTTTGTTTTAATCCAGAGCGACTGTTTTTTACATTGCGATGAGTAATTATTTTTTCATTAAAAAGTTGTACTACTTTTCATTTATTATTATATACATCGAGGCTGCAGTCAGAGCTTAGTTTTTTTTCAAATCTGCTCATAAAACTCGCCTAAGTTTATGTAAGCCTTACAAATAAAAGCAAAAGTATTTATGAGTATTTAGTTAGAACAAGTTTTATTTTGCATTTTCACATTCGTACTCGTACCATTAGTGTTTTGTGCTATGATTATTTTTTTCAACATTTTAATCGAGTCTAAACACCCATGTTACTCTAAAAATATGCTCACATTGATATTTTTTAACATTGTTCCCTCGTAGGCGTTTGTGATGGCTTTTTTTTCAAATTAAAAACGGCGACGCGACGCATTAACGTACTGCAATAGTGAAAATGTGCGGAAAGACTGTGAACTTTTTTAGTTTTATTTATTTATTGTTTTTCATTCTTCAGTCAAGTTCATCGGATCGACGCACTGAAAAAATAGCTGATGCATTGCTCCTCGTCATCATTGCTTAGGAAACGCACAATTTCCCATATCAAAATTGTCAACTCTCTCTCACGTTATAGTGGAAATTATTTTTTATTTTTATCAGTGCACGGATTTGATAAAGTCTAACACATATCGCTGTCTCACCAGCTCTTTTTACTCAGACGATTTCACATTTTTTTACAAATGCACGTTGATCTAAAAGTAAAAAATAATTTGATAAATCGCGTAAAATATAATATATCATTGAGATTGTTTTACTTTTTTTGAATTCGATATTTAGGGTAGACTGAGGTTTCAATTTTAGAACAATTTTTTGTCAATTTTTGATTACATGCGCGTATGAACGGCACTTATTACATCCAACAAGTTTTATTGCATTTTATTTTTTATAAAAATTTCACACGACCGAACATCATTCAGGTTCGTTTTTCATTTTTAAAATATTGAACATTATTCTTGACGACCTTGACGATGGATAATGATACCATGAAAAAAATAGTTTAAAATAGTCATAGTCGAGGTAGCACATTCCTTTGCTCTGATGGCCTAAATCACAGAAAGATAATTTTAGATAAATCATTTGATTGATATCATAAATAAAATTGACACATTCTAATGAGCGGCGTGGAAAGTAAATGGGAAGAGGAAAATAAAATAAGAATGACTTGGGTGTATTGATCAGGTACTGGGAGGGTAAGGAATTTGAAATAAAAATAACGTAAAATTGAAGATTATACATTTTTTTCTAACTGTTTCCAATTTAGAAGGTAATATTGTAATCTTAAGATATAAAACGAAAAAATTCGACTATACAAATGGCCTTAAGTATCTGTAATTTAGATGTATTTGAGTCTTTCGTTTACTTTCATACTAGACTTCGTATATTCAATATATACTTAGTATGATATTAAATTTATGATACTTTTTTTGCTTTTTTTTTATTGATTTTTTTTTGCAAACTCAACATTCATCATTCTCACATGAAATTCAACACTTAAAACGACACGCGAATCCACTCTTGTACTCGTTCATGATTAGGTGCACTTTTTTAAAATTTGTTTTGACTTATAATTATTTATACGTTCGCGATCTGCTTTTTTTTCTATTCATTTTTTTCTCGTATTTTGTTAATTCTTTGATAAGTTATTAGGAAACATGAGATCACAGATTCGAAGAGCACGACTTCATTTCGAATGTTCTCTTACTCATTCGCACAATAATCATGATTCCCTTTGATTGGATTTACAGACAAAAAGGTATAGGTTTTGCGAACTTCATTTTTTCTCGGCGATAATTTTTTTTAATTATTTTTTTTGTATTATTTCGTAAATGCTAGCGAACAACTTGGCCTTTCGTCGTCGATAATTCATACATACATTATAGTGTACATACGAAGTGTTTCGGACGAAAAGATTCGGCGCCTTTGATTTTATTATGAAAATACTTCTTTGTTTTACTTTTTCTAAATACGATTACATGCGTATTTTTTAAAAAAAATATCGCACTCAGAAAAAGAGGTCCGATATTATAATTGAACTTGTGCTTTGTTTGGTCGATAAAATTTTTTTTTCTACTACACTTAATGACGTCGCTCGCTATAACACTCAAGTTTAATAAATTTGCCGGATTTGGAATGAATAAATATATATGCCTTTCTTAGAATAAAAATGCCATAGTAAAACGACAATAAAAATTAAGCGCGAAGAAATTATTATTATTATTACTAGAGCTTGTAAAAGTATTCACTACCGATCTTTCGAATGTTAAATACTTGAATATGCACTTGTAATATGCGATCGTGCTAATTGAGTTTACTATCTTTTTTCCCTTTTTTTCAAGAACGAATTTACAATTACAACATCTTTTTTTGTTTTTACAGTTAGTAGTGACACTTTTATTGAACTTGAAATTCGCATCATTCACTATAATCATCATTTAGGAAGAAACATGAAAAATATTTCAAAACGTTCTTAAAAAATATCAACTTTAAAAATCTTTGATCGTCTTAAAAATCCAAAATTTTCCTTACAATTGACCTTGCGTAATGTGGTGGAAAAGTTTAAAAATATAATTACAAATATATTTTATACCTTTATCAACTTGTAACAAAAAGTGCAGAAAAAAGTTACGTTTTAAAAATTAAAAACTAAATTATCGCCTCATGCGTCGATTTTTTTTGCACACGCCGAATCCGGCACGATCCAATGCGCACCCTAAATCTTTTCTTTTTTTTGTTTCTGTTGAAAACATCGACGAGGCTCGGAGTGCTCGGGCTCGAAGCGCGTCCGCACGCATAATGTAGTCAGTAAGTTCACGGTGATACAAGCGTATACTATAATACTAACAATATAACTTCATATATGTGTTCTAAAACAAAACATATATAATTTTCTTTTGAAAAATAATGCCTAATTCAACGGATTATATGAAAAATGTGTAAAAACTAGTATCACCGCAGTTGAAAATTTGCATTATTATATATAATTTTAAATATATATAATATATTAAAAGATGTACAATACGCGAGGTGATAAAATATCGCTAAAGTAACATATACTCTCTACATATAATATCAAGAAACGCGGAAAGTTATACTTATCCGTTTCCGAAGTGCATGGCAAAATAGCTACATACAAAGTGTCTCGTGTACATGTATATTATTATCGATAAAATTATGAAATATATAGCGTAATATTACCATATGTTATCCAAGATTATTGTGATACATCCACTATTAATTATAATTATTATTTCATTATTATTGTTAAATAGAATTATTATCGTTATATCGATATCATAATTTCATCTTAAATAGAATATATATAATATATTTATTCTTGTATTAACTCTATGACATAATTATTTGTGTATGCACGATTATTCAACGTCGCATCAGGAAGATGCATTGTTTTTTGCTGTTTATTCATTTTTTATTTATTTTTTATTTAACAAAACAAAAATAAAAGTATAAAGTTCTGATCATTAAAAATTATAATACAAATAAAAATACCATTAAAAACTTAAAAATTAATATCCATCGTCAAGTCAAAGTATTTCTTCGGCATAGTCCGATCAAAAAGTTCATTTGTCACGCATTGGTTTAGTTTTTACAATTAATAACAATCATCGACATTTTGTTACGTACGAGATTCATCTTGTTTCATCGTTTCTTTTTTTTTTGCTTTTTTTCTATTTTTTTTTTTTTTTTAATTTATGGCTTGACGTACGAGCGTCAACGAACATCACGAAATATTTTTGTATTGTTTATTATGTATATTATATATAGCGGCACAAACGAACGGTCATTTTTGCATTGCTGCTGTCATTTTTTTTCTATTACAACGATATTTTTAAAAAAATATTATGTTATCTTTTATCTTTTTTTTACATGAATTAAAAAGTTTAAGGCTAGATAAACTTTAGCATCATACTTTTATCCCCTTTCGTCAATTGTGAGATTACCACCATCGTCGTGTTCATTTCTTCCTTTTATTACTTTTATAACTTCGTGACGTTCGTTTGTGTTTCATTAATCGACGTTGCGTACATAATGTTTTTATTTCTCTATATTAAAAGGACGAATCGATGTTTCTCTTTATTATTATTATTTTTTTTTTTTTTTTTTTACAATCATTTAAGTCCTACAATTATTTCTTTGTATATTATTATTCATTTATATACTGCATTAAACAACAACCACGGAACTGGAAATTTTCTCGCGTTTACGTTATTCTGCAAGGCAGTTGACTCGATACATCAGCGTTTTTTTTAATCTAACTATTCATTCAGTGTTTTTTTTTATACTTGAATGCCTCTCGCACACAATTTTTTTTTGTTATTTTGTTGAAGGAAAGATTGGGTACATGACATATATAAAGAACCCGACTCTATCACCTATTTTAAACCTTTTTTTATACATACGCGAGATTACACATTAGGTTCATAATATATAAGTTGTAATTAATAACATACTTTATATGTATAGCGACACATACGATATATACTAAATTTATATACGAAATCTGATTTTTTTCATTGCCATTTTTATTTTTCGTATAGGCACGCGTCAGTGCACATTTACATTCAACATTACCTACATATTCCCCTATATGATATATATAATATAATATAATACTTCATGACGATTCGTTAGCATTGATTCACATACACTTATATAACACATTTTTTTGTTTTATAAATTGTGTGATGGTACTGTAATATTCATGTATTCGAAACTCACTGAAGAGTCATGAAAATTTCAATTATAATTAATAATCATAATAATCATGTAATAATTCTAAAAAACAACGCCTCTCGTTGGACAAGACACGAGAATATCACATAGTGGATGTTCATTATTATTATTCTTTTTTTTTTATCTTTTTTTTTCTTTTTTAGCAGTAAATATTAAAGTGTCGTACTGGGTTTTATCGTCACTATAGAAAAATCTATTAAAAAAATTGTTTCTATCCGTCAAAAATGAAACTTATGAATTGAAATCTCGTTCAAAGTGTCAGTTTTGTTTTAATAAACAATCAACCCCCTTATACTTAGTTATGTATAAACATTGAAATGACTTATTTCGATTATTAGTTAATCAGGGGTGCTTTTCACTGCTACAATGATTACACATGTATACTTATAGTTGACGTTTAATTAACGTTACTTTTGAGTTTTATCGTGGTCGACTAAATTTTGGTCTGCAGTATTATTGATTTCTTTTCTCAATTTTATCATGAACTTTTTTTGCCACCACTCACATTTTTTTTCTTTATAACTGTACTATAATTCCTTCGAAGGATCAGTCGAGGAACTTGACTGAACTTTTCTTTGCTTTAATCAAACAATTATTAATGCGCAGTGCAAAATCTTGTCTTGTTGATATGATTTTCAATTATATGTATTACAAATGACTACATGCGGCTTAGTTTGCGTGAGTTTTTTGTTCCATCTATTGACTAGGATTCAAATGTAACGCGAGTTTGAGTGTCAAATATATATATATAGGATATAAATTGTATATTCATATATAGTTTCGATGCGAGTTGTTGAAAAACATTAAAAAGGCAGGAAAACTGATTTTTCACCGCGAATTCGTATTCATTATTCGGTTAATGACTGGAGTTCAATTATTAAGTTCCTCGGTGATCAACGTACCTAATAAACGTTTCTTTACTTTAATTATTAAAAGATAATTTTAGCAACACAAGATTCGGAAGAATGTTTTTTCAATTATACGTATAAATGTATTTATATGTATGTATATTATATATAATAAATATACAATATACATAATGCGTTGGTGTAGTTCAAAGCGCGTCGGGAATCTCGAGCGGCGAGCTCGGAAGTGAGTTTATTTTTGACGCGCTGATTGTTGAGCCTTCGAAATTGATATTAAACATTACCGAAATTTGTACATGTGATTTTAGTTTTAACAGTATTCATGTTATTACTATTATTATAATTCTTTTTTACTTATTCTAATCGTTCAATTTAACTTTGAACTGGATTTTTTGGAAACATGCTCAATACGCTTCGAAGGAATGGTGTAATTATTATTCATTAATTGTCGTGTATTATGCACATGCAAATTCTTCAAATTTTATATCGAACCAACATTTGTAGTTTTTTTTACTTCGCTTGTGGCATTGCTCATTTTTTTTTTTTTTTTTTTGGTACTGATAACTTGCAGGCGTGTATGTATATTATTTTATCATTATAATATTATATCGTAGTTCGTAATTATTTCATTGTTTATAAATCGTACTGTTGGTTGATGAGTGTGATTTTTTTATCCCTTCCTCAATTTTTTTAAATTTTATGTACGTATGAAATCTTACTCGAAAAAGTAGGATTATACACCTTTAAATGTATCATGTGTCATTGTTAGAAATATAGTTATCATAGGTACATTGACGTGTTCGATATTATATGAATTGTTTGCATCTTATTATTTTTTTATTCTTATGCATTACACTGGGCTTCTTTTGCAATCTCACACAAATATATAACTATATTTATCGTATAATACAACCCTATTATAGAATATTTTCATCTTCCTGTATTTTCAGCACGAATACGCTCGATTTTACGCTCGACTATCTCTTTAGTCTCGCCCTGTATATATAACACAGCATAATAACGCGAGATTATTATTATTATTATTTATTATAATAATTATTAGCATTATCCTTAATTTTCATTTAATAAAACACTAGAAGTTCAAATTTAATTTATCACAACAAACGTGTCAGCCGTTCGTCATCGTCTTTGATTTGATCAATGAAACATAGTAAGTCTCGCTTCGAGGGAGTTGGCGTTGTGTACTTTTTTTATCATTTCAAAACGCCGAAATACTTTGAGTAAGTCGTCATTTTACTTTTTAAAACTTTCTTAGCCGCTGTCATGACTCACCATTACCTACAAATATATTTATATGCATGTTTTACAATTAATTTATCTTTACTTGTTTACTTATTAGATTTTTTTATGTAAGTATGCAGTTTCGATCGACGAGAAGATTAATTCGAGTTATATTCATTAAATTTTATAATAGAAATAACCGAAAATATAAATGCCTCCTTTTGCTGAGCTTCGCATCGATACGCGTACACGCACACAGATTCATCACACAAGACAATTTTTTAAATATTAAACGATTTTTATTTTATTACTTTTTTTTGCATTCAAAGTTCATTCAGAGTCCCTAATTTCTGATATTTTAATACGTTCTAAATAAAATGGCTATTTCAGATCACTCAGTTAAATCGTCGCTATAGTCAACGACGGTTGTACATAATATACACATGTAACGTTGGTTTCGTTTGATCGACTTCAATTCATCGAATATTGTTTTAATACAACGAATAAATTGGATTGACCCTCAATTTTATTTTTTAATTGTCAAAACGTGGCATTTTTTTGCTATGTTTTTTTTTAATAAATATTATACTGATTTTTTTTTAGAAAAATAATTTTTTTCGTTTTAAAGCTACATTTATACATTTTGACTGATAATTATAATTCAATACGACCAAATATCAATGCATTGGATATCTTGCGACTACTGGACTAATATGATACTTTTTTTTCATATGTATATAAACAGATATTCCCCGTAGCTCGGACAAAACATTTTTTTACCATGGTTGATACGCGAAGGCCTTTTATAGTCTCTCACGTTTGAAAGCTCTAAATATATGTCGATCGCTCGAACGGGTGTCCCCAAAGCTGCACGAAGTCAATGGGAGAGCCGTTCTTGTATGTGTGTGTAAAAAAAGTCGAATGTTTATGCCCGTGTACGTAAATGAGCCGTTTTGTGCCACGGCTGTAGTAGACATTTTTTTACATTTTAAATCTTAGGTCCCTCTATACAATGTGCACGACGAGTATATTATACACGTATATGAATAAGGCCTGCACTCACTGCGTGATTATTTTTCTTCAAGTAAAAAAAACATGTATTATTGTGATATAAATATTAAAGTTGCGGTAAAATAACACAGGTCATTCGTTAGTTTTTCTCTTCATTATCGCGACAGTAGTAGTAACTCTTTCGCGCGAGTCGCTCATTTATTCTGGAACTAATTCTTGTTTTTTCGTGTGTGATCCGTCCGTCGTAGTGTAATATAATGTGTCGACCCGCAGAGAGCCTCACACTTAATTGTTCAGGAATGAGAAGAAAAAAAAATTGACAAAATTTTAGATTACAGTTATTATAAAAATTGTAGGTATTGCTTTTATCTTTATACAAAAAAATAATATAATAAATAAACAATATGATAATGTGCAAATTAGCAAATGATGACAACAATTAACCATTTTGCTCGCTTGTCTAACTAGATACTTATGTTTTGTTGTAGTGCCGGTTAACACGCGTCGCTAGCGACTAGGATAGTATACATATATCAGTAATAACCATTTTTCAGTGACATACGTTTTTTTCTTTGTTTGATCTGAGTTAATAAAATAAATAAAACCAAAAAATATACGGATAGTCAGATTCATTGCCCACGCATAAACTCTCAATATACTGCGTAAAATATATAAATAAATATATATCTGCCATATATATTTTTGATGATACGCATATAGTTTTGTTTGCCTTGTTTGCATTTTTTCCTGTAAAGCTTCAACTTCGCCATCAATAATTATATCGGATAATAGACTCGTACGTTATACAAATTAAATTATAATACAATAATCAGAGTTCATACTTTGTTTTACTTATAAGACTATCGATGTGTTTTGTCAGTGGTGTATTGTAAATACTTAGTAGTGGCCCTTAATTTTCGATTATACTTTTAAAAAAAGCTTTATCTTTGACTCGATTCGTGTGCTCAGAGAGTACGTTGAGGAAAGAATTTTAATAGTCAAGAGCGATTTCCAATGCATTTGTAAATACGTTCACTTCAAACAGTTAAAGCTTTAAAGATTTTACTTGATTTGAATTCCTGAATGGCTTTCCATTAGTGGTGAATTGAAACGCGTTTACGAATACATTAACATCAACATTGATTATAAAATTGTATCTCATCGTACATGATTTATAATTAATAAAAATAAAAAAACGCTTCTTAAATTACGTCAATCACTCGGTTAATCTTTTGCATCTCGTCACTCGTTTTGCGTATCGTCCCGTATTATTTAGGTATTGCGCGTTGTTTTATAATAATAGTTTTAGTGTATATGGAATTTTTCATTAGTTTGTTTTTTTTTTGGTTTTTAATTTTTTTTTTTTTTTTTTTCATAAAATCATTACTTCTCGCATGTCTTGTTCCATTATTATTGACTGAGAAGAAAATATCTGAAATTCTTCAAGTAAAAAGAACTTCGAACTTCTTAATATGAGCAAAGCTTAAAACAAGCGGGAGAAAAAAGAATGATGAGTGAAAATTCGTCTGTTCTACTACTTAAATAAATTATTTAAAAACAAGCTTAAAATATATAAAGATCAAAGGTAAATATCAAATTCAATAGTTCATCTTTTTTCCTTTTTTTTGGATTATAAGGGTTACTATAGTTCAACAAACGTATTTCCTCTCGTCAGTCAATCAGGTACGTTTTTCATTTAAACGCGGAGAAACGCAACAAAAGAATATAAAGATAATCACGTTATAACGTCCCAGCATACTTATTATCACACTTATGTATATTTGCAATCATACTTGAATTATTCACACAATACATACATACAGAAAAAACTCACATATACTTTTTAAATCGTAAAAACTTCGTGCTTAAACGCATATCACTATGAAATCTCTTCATTTTTATACACATTTCCTTCTTGAAACTTATACGCGACCGAAGCAGTCACTAAAAAGCTCTACTATTTTTGATCAATAACAGAATGGACTTTGAGAGGCTTAGTAACAAAGTACAGTCACGAAACGCTCTTGAATTCTTTCAAAATCGAGCGAGTTCAGTTTTTTAATTGTTAAATATCAATTATCGGTCCGTTATGAGTTATTTTGCTTTGAGGAACGAAGATTCTCAGTTGGGTGATTTTTCGAAAAAATGGCATAGCTATTTTTTCTTAAAGTTGAAGGTTTTGAAATTCGTCATTTCGTCATTCGTCATCGAGTGCAGGCTATCATATAATTAACTATGATATATATTATTAAATACGTACTAATCATGCGTATTTTTTTGTTTTTAATGCACAGGAAAATCTGATAAAACGGATCGGTAATTGCTTATAATAAATGTTTTTCGCGATAAACACGCAAAAGCTCGAGCATCAATTCATCTTATATATTATTTTATATACCGTTTGATTAAACCCCAAACTTTCGTTCATTATTAATAGATACTTATATTTTTGTACATAGCGGAAACGAAAACGAAATTCAATCCCAAACCCTTTTTACTTGAAAGAGAGAGTCTCTCTTTGTATTATTGATTAATCTTCAGCTTAACAAGTTTATTTTACGTCAGCTTATTTCCTAATTTTTTTTCTCTATTATTAAAATTCTACAATTAGTAAATGGTACAGAGACACACTGGACATTGGCACGACAGGTGGCATTAAGATTTAATAATAGAATAAAATTTACGTTATTGCGATAACATTTGGTATCGTTGCGTCGCCGGCCGCGTCTCACCCTCTCTTCTACCTATCATTCAATCTCTCTTATACTTGTTGGCTTTTCAGTATCTTTATATTTTATTTCATGAATGGCGATACGCTTATCCTCCAATTAACTCGCACACGACGGATTTCCCACGATGATTTTTTTTCTCATTTCTCTCTATGTATTTTATATTTCTAATGTAATGTATATGTGTACGTGTGTATCTCAGACTTCGGGAACGGAGAGAAATTATTTATTTTTTACTTTTTTTACTAAATAAAAGCGCACAAGAGAAACCACATAGTTTCATGTTCATTTACGCGTTTTTCAATTTCACGTGGAGATCCGGATTAACTCATTTTGTATTTATCACCTTTTTTTTCTATTTAATTATCAATTCATTTTTAACTATCTTTCGTACGTACGTTTATATATTAATAAATAGTTTTAAGAACTTTTTTCTCATTTGTTTCATCACACTTAAGAATATCGTCAACGCTCATCGTTTTTTGATTAGATTGGTACAGTCTAAAGTTCGTGATACTCACGCCGTATTACTACGGGTTAGCCGGCGATCGATCATGATGTATCGTAGAGAATGAATGAAATGAAAGTAGAACACTCATTATAATTAATAATTTTTTTGTTAGTCTGAAAGCACGGCGCCGGTATAGTTGATTATTATTATTTTTAGATGTCTCATTGTGTACGCGTGGTTTACCATGCATGTTACTAATAAGTCCTTATGAAATATATATGTTTATATATAGAGCCCTTCCCATTTTTACTTAATTAACGACTGTCGATGCATAAATATAAGCAAAAAAATACATGAACCGTCCGGCGAGCCTTGCCCTCCTAACACACAGCACTAGTACTAGTATCTTTCATTAGAAAAAGATTAAACGCGCGCATGGTGACACTTCCTACTTTTTACGGTGCGATTTGAGAGCTGAAATCAACGATGACCAGGTCAAGTTTGAATCACGCTCATCGTTATCAACTTAAAAATAAAGTATCAGAAAAATTTAAAAACACTAAGACATAAAGCTTTTTTATAATACAATAATACAGTTCAAGTCTTAAGACCATCGTCACCTTCAGCTCTCTCATTACTTATTTGATCACCACACTCGGCTTATCCTTTACTTTTTAAGTAACGTTTAAATATATATAATGTATATCTTATATATAAATATATTCGGGGACGAATATATGTATATAACCTTTGCTTCTTTTGTCGCATAAAAGCGAGTCTCACGTTCACGCACGCCTGAATATAATAATATAATGTGTAGTATCGCAATATGTATCGTTTCACAATTAGTAGCCTACAGTCTCGCTCTTTCTCGCATTCGTTCAGCTGTCCGTTATTATATAGGTAGTTTTTTTTTGTTATAGTCATTGGTTCCTTACGCTTTCTTACTGGTTTGGTGGTAATTGACGTATTGATGAGTTCAAGCGTTTTATCGTAATGGTGTTGCTGATACTTTACATGGTAAGGTTTCACCTTACATGGATTCACCGCCAAGCAGATCACCGGGAAGGTAGGAGTTCAGAGAGCTCGGAGTGGTACGCTGCTGGTCGCCACCATCGAGACCACTACTGCCCCACAGTGAATTGCCTGTCGGCGGGGCGCCCCAGAGTTGGCTTGCACCACTCGCAGCAGCCCAAGTATCATTAGCGCTGGGAGGACCAACGCTCTTGTTAGAGCCGGACGATCTAAGACCACCAACCCAACTAGGAGCGTTTGGACCGACGCTGCCCGGTGGCTGCTGAGTAGCGCCTGGTCCAGCAGGAGATGGTCCCGCGCTGCCGTGACTAAGTTGCTGCAGGAGAGTGTGCACCTCGCTATCAACTGGTGACTCGGCAAATATCGTGGTATTGCCAAGTACGCAGTTGTTAAGAGCTCCTTGAGCCTGCAGACAAAATATTATATTATTGAATAATCTTCAGTTAAAGAAATATATGTATGATAAAATAAATATTACAAACCTTGATAGCTTCGTCTCTCGATGAATATTTAGCGAGGGCAATGCCATGGTTGAGGTAAAGTCTGAAATCTTGTACAGGTCCGTGCTGCATGCACAGAGTTTTCAAAGTAGATCCGTCAATTTGGGGAGTGAGATTGCGCAGCAGCAACCAAGTGGATGGAGAAACCCAGCCACCAGGATTGCCACCGTTTCCTCCAGGAGAGTTGGACTGTAAGCCCCAAGTATTTGAGCGTCCAATTGATGAAGACCAGCCGTTGCTCACATTACTTACAGAGCCACCCTTACTGCCTAATCCAGGTGGAGGACCCCGCGATTTGTTGTTCATTGGAGCACCCCAGAGCTCGGACGTAACCGCTGTTGGTGGTGGAGCTGAATCACCCCATGTATTTTTCGAGCTACAGAATTAGACAAAGGATACATTAAATTACGTCACACTGAAAGTCAATAACATGATCGATGAAATCTTACCTTGGAAAGACTGGTGTTGTGGCTGCTGCAGGTGTGAAACTCCAGGTTGAATTGCTCAAGCTTGGAATGGGTGTATTATCAGAGTTGACAGATTGAGGTGGTGACGATGACTTACTGCCAGGTGCAAATATAGTGTCGGTATCTTTAATTGCTGCCAATGATAGTGGCGAGCGAACTACCGAACCAGGTGTTATGTTTGGATCGTCTTCGATGGATTTCATCTGCATCAAAGAAAATTTCGTAAATGTTATCGTTCCATTTTCAATTATTTCAAACGTTATAATTATTTATTTAATATGATTATTACCTTCCAGGGTTTGCCTGGTTCGAATTCCGGTACGAGATCAGCAAATGCAGCACTTGTACCGCCGGGCTGCCAGTCTTTGCCGTCAGTTGCATCATTGTTACTTGTGTCAGGCCAACCGCTATCTCCGAGTCTAGATGACCAAGTAGCGTCTCCAGGACCTAACAGCGGATTACTGTGCGCCGAGTTTAAGCTGCTTGGTGTTGAAGGTGGCTTGCTTGAGCTACCTGGAGCTCGTGAAAATTCATTGACTACGGAATCTGTATCCTTGTCAAGAGACGGAAGCTTCCATTGGTTCAAGCGAGATTGCTGCTGGCTCTGCTATAAAAAAAGTACGATGTATAATTATTATTGAAATTGACGGTGAAGTTTTATCTTGTTGTTAATAATACTGACCACCGGAGCTTCTTTGTGCATTGATAGATCGCTGAAACTGCTCTGCAAAGCGCTCATTGGATCTTGAATCGACGGTTTGTAATAATCTGAAGATTGAGACGGCGTGCTCGGATGTTGTTGCTGTTGTTGTTGCTGTTGTTGTTTCATATACGTAGCCTGTTGTACAGAGATTTGATTTTGCAAGTTAGTAATCTGTTGCTTGGTTTTGGTAATCTGAACGCTGATTTGAAGCACGTTCTGGCTGTTATTCTTGATGGCGTTCTGCATGGAATGCTGCTGATGAAGCTGTTGTAAAACCTTGATCTGTTGCAGAAGCTGATTCAAAAGCATCAAAGTCTGAGGAGCCAGGGGCTGATTCAAAATTTGATGATTCAGATAACCTTCTTGCACAGCCAGTTGGATTTGTTGAACCAACATACGCAGCTGTTGAGCACTTGGCGGATTCGATGGCAGACGAGATGACTGCTAAAAAAAAGAAAGATACACATAAAATTAAACTATTGGTTTCGTATGCAACGTTATGAATAAAATAAAAAATAATGATAATGTTAGCGAATTTCATCGAGTATAAATATATTATAAATATTTTGACAATCATTATAATTATTATATTTCATATTACTTTCAAGCAATTGATCATAATTCTAAGGGCGAGAAAAAAAAGCATCAAAAGGCAAGGCTGCTTTAAGGTAATTATTTGGCTACGAAAGCGTTAAACCCAAAATCACTAAGCTAAAAAACTGTTTTTCAAATCATGCGAGATTCACGAAAAACATATTAGTTAAGTACGAATGAAATAAACAAAATAAAAGCATACAATACATGCAAAGAGCAACAAAATATTTGAGAAAAAACAGAGGAGTGTAAAAAATTGAGAGTGCACTCGTAGAACAAGTTCTATTTACAGAATGAGAGATAAGAATTTTGTCGGTAGTTTTGGAAAATGAATTACATGTATAATACAAATAAATACAACAATAATGCATTGTTGGCCTTTCACGCCATCATCATACAAAGTATGTAAAAGGTGGAAGAAGAAGCTCAGAGAAAGTAAAGAAAAAGTTTCTAGGCAATAGTTTGGATTTTAGTCGATATTTTAAAAAAATCTTAAAGATTCTGTTCGACAAAGTTCAAGCGGTCAGTATTGTTGATTTCACCAAACGTTTTGTTGTAAAATTTCATTGCTTTATCGTGTACTTACATACGCACGTGTGCGTGTGCGCGTGCGGCGGCAAACAACTGACTGCTTAAAATTTTGATAACAATATAAAAAATCATAAATTCAATATCAATTAAGATTGACGCTTCAAAAATAAAAATATAATCAAATCATAGTTGAAAAAAACTGTACACAATCGGCAAGTAATTGATAAAATTGTACTGCATTTTTTATATATTACAACTCGACGTGAAAATTTTCTATACGTAAGTGGAATTCATGTAAAGGGCGGATTGGCAATTTCACCTGATTGAAAGACTGCTGAGGCGTATTACTGCTCGGTGGTTGCTGCTGTTGCTGCTGTTGCAATTGCACAGCTGCGGCCGCCTGCTGCTGCTGCTGCTGTTGCTGTTGCTGGTGCAGCTTCAATAGACTGGAGCTAGCGACCGAACCACCGGACGCGGGCACGGCGCTACTCGGTACTCCGACTCCCTGTTTGTGCGCATATTTTTTTGGTTTTTGTAATTTCAATTTTTACGGATACGCCCTTCTTCCTAACTCTAAATGTTCTTATGAAAATAATCCCTAAACGACTTTTGATTGGGGCTTTTTTCGAATCGTTAACAGTTCTCGTATAAGTGTGCATGTACGTCTGACATTTTGTAGATTGTATTTAGGTCGTGTTGAATTGTAAGAATAAAAAAGTATAACTACTTGAAATTGAGAATCTTCCAATCCCGATGTAATTATAGATACTACTGGATATAACGGAGAGCACAGGATAGAATACTGAACCAAATGATTATTCAAATGCGATACAAGCCTCCACCTTGAAGGTTTTCGAGCACCAATTTCCCGTAATCAAGAAAAAATTGCTTAATGATAATAATTGTAATTCATTGCATCAAACATTGCAGAAGAGAATATTTTTTATCAAATTTATCGGATGCCATTTAAAACTGCTAAATGCTTGTCAAAGCTTCTGAAGCAAATGCATGTTAAGTTGCATTACAATATAAAAATTTAAGGATACCGGTTTTATTAAAACATTATAACTGCACAATATTATGATTATTTCATGCACGTTGTTTGCGCTCCGATCAGGTTTTTCTTATTTTAGTCGATAACGCTTTTACGGAAATAAGACCTCGAAAAGTCAAAACAAACACCAGAAACAGCTTGAGGTCTGTTATATTCACGTGGATCATTCAAAAAGATGAGGAAAATCCATACCCAAGAGTCAAGTTGGAAATGGGCAAAATGAGCAAGATGAATCATTTGTAGGAGTTTTCACTTACCGGTGTAAATGCTACTGGTTGGCTGATGTGGTTGAATCGCGAGAAGGATTGGCTTCCGGCTGATTGACTCGAAGGATCATAGCTGGAATGGCCTCCTCCATCGTGACGACGCCACTGATCAGTCGGGCGCAGTTGATTCAATAATTCTTGAGCTTCGTCACAGTTCATTTCACGATTGCGCAAAGCTAATTCAACATCTTCTTTCTGTAAATACGAAAATTATGTTTACAGAATTGTTTGTCAAAAAACCACGAAATTTATATTAAAGACGAAAAAAAATTATACCTTGAATCCCATATCGCAAAGGTATCTGAATTCACGACTGTTCCAAATCAATTCTTTTGTCAACGTAGGCTTATGAGGAGTATGCGCTGCCCAGTTACTAGACGGATCCATATCTGAGTCACCCCAATTGCCGGCACCGGATGGCCCCATAGGCGGTTTTTTATGTTCATCCCAACTGAAGTTCTTGCCGGAAGTTTGGGGATTGACAATATCACGTACACTACGTTTACGAATAGCGCCGCCACTGCTCCAGTTTGAAATATCAGATGGACCGTCGGTCCAAGAGCCATTGTGACTTCCACCGGTAGGTCCGGCACCGCTTCCTGGATAATTTGCACCCCACATCTGACCACCGCTTGTATCTGGTTTCATACCTGGCTGACCTGGCATTTGATTTTGCATCATACCGGGAGGGCATTGCATGCCACCCGAGGCAAAGTAATCGTTTCCACGTCCGAAGTTTTGAGTTTGCACATCTTTCCAGTGAGGAGCTTTGTTTCCTTGCATCGGACGTTGATTGGCTGCAGGATTAGCCCAGAGGCTAGTGCCATCATCGTAATTGGGAACGTTGCGTCTTTGAGTGGGAGGTGAAGGTTCTTCCCATCCTGTTGGTTTTCCGGGTATCATATCTTTGGGTGGTGGAGCAGTCCACTGATTAATATTCGAAGGTGCGATCATCTTATTTGGTGGGCCATTAGGATGTTGATGGCTTGGTATTTGATGATGAGGTGGACCCGGAGGTTGGTTCCACATCGCATCGGCGCTGGAGCCATTGAGTCTGCCAGATATTCCACCTCTGGGATCGCCACGAACTTCACCCGGCATGCGAGGCATGTCTCGAGCCCCCATAGAGTCCATGACGCGCATATGTTGTTCACGAGGATCCAGAGACATACGATGATCTCGTGGATCGCGAAGTTCGCGAGGATCAACCGAGCGCAATTCACGTGGATCACGGGGATCCACGCGTGGATCGCCCCAATTCGAGCCCCCAGTCGAGGCAGGTCCACCAGAACTTCCACCTGGTTGCCACATACCGGTTTGCGAGGTATTGCCACCAGCGCCTGGCCATTGGCCAGTGTTGGGTTGAGCCGGTGGTTGCGAAGGAGTGCCAGTCCACATGTTCGATGTATCAGCGGTATCATCGTCTTCGCCCCAAGTTCCACCAATGTTGGTTGACGGGGTGTGTCCCCAGGGTGTTTTGGCTTGTTGCGGGGGCGGTTGACCGCCGTTGCGCAAATTCGCTTCCCATAAATCGGTTCCATTATTCACTGTAGTTTTCCACATAGGATTATCAGACTTAATTGCTGGCTCTGGGGTGCCAGGCACATCCCAGTTTGTATCTTGGTTAACATGTTGCTAAACAATAAATTATATTAGTTAGACTATTATGAAACTTCACTTATGTACACTTCACGCATTTTGAAAATACTTACGCATCCCCAGCCATCAGGACTGAATAAAGCTTCTCTCATAGTATTCAACTGTTCAAGTTGTTGCTTGGTTGACGGATTGGTAGCGGGAGGAGATCCGGCACTGACTGCCACAGAGTTCGGCATCTGCTGGTTGTTGTTGACTCCGGCTTGTTGCTGAGGCTGCAGAGGCTGAGCTTGTTGCGGCTGCTGTTGATTCGGTGGTTGCTGCTGCTGAGGTGCAACACCTGAACCGTTGTTATTTTGAGATTGCTGGTTGGTAGCTTTATTGCCCTGCTGCTGGGCTTGTTGTCCCCATTGAGTATTTGTATTGGCAGCGGTGTTACCGGTGGTTTGGTTATTTGATTGCGATGTAGGCGGCACTTGTTGAGGGGCTGTAACAAAGATTCACGTGTCAATATCACTTCATGTCACTAATTTTAAAACACAACGGATAAGATCAAGGTGGGTAGATTTTTTCTGATTCTAATCGCTCAATAAACGAGAGTCGTGAAAAATTTCACACATACCCATTCCTAGTTCATGTTAGCTGTGCTTACGCGTGATGTAAACACGCGACTAAGCATGCGATTACTCTCGTTATCGAACGATAGGTGTCATTTTACTCGCGCTCTGCAGTGTGTATCTCGAAACTTAAATTTTGTAAATATTAGTCTCTGTTTACCTGGGTTGCCGGGTGGTCCTTGTCCTTGCATACTTCTATTGCCCGGCGCTCCCTGCTGCCAATTGGCTTGTGGTGTTTGTTGCTGTTGTTGCGGATTAGAACCGGAAGCATTGCCACCGGAGGTAACTACGCTGTTGCTGCCACTCCATCCGGAGGGAGCGGGATTGTTATTGGTCGGTGTAGTTGGCTGCGAGGCCCAGCTAGCGGTAGCTCCGCTGTTGAGAGAGCTTTCCCCACCGCCGCAGAGTCCCAAGAGGCTTGGAATGCCCCAGCGCTGTTTGTAGTCATGAATCATAGCTGCACTGCCGCAGTTGTTGTTCCTGTTGAATGAAGAAGGTACGCTTTTAGACAATCTCTTTCAGAATTAACAATTTCGCTAAAAGACCGTTGGTAAAAACTTACTCGTATTTTTGAATTGGGATAGTATCTTTATTTTTAATAATTTCGTCAATGAGAGCTGAACGATGTTTAGTCGTCAGCAGAGTATTCAGAACCTCCCTCAGTCTCGTCAGTTGGCGTACGTTGTCATCACAATTATCATTGTCACGCTTCACTCGGAAATAATCAGCGAGAAGGCTTTTGCAGTCTTCAACGAGACTAGATCCCGTTTTATCACTTTTCTTCGTCTTGTTCATCTGAAATAAGAAATAATTTTTCGTTAAGTCATGCCTCTAGAGACTCGTTTATTCATGAAAAAAAACTAGAAGTCAGGGTAGTGTACGCACCTCGTTCTCGAGAGTAGATTGGATTGCAGGTACATCAAACATCGCTTGAGATTTGATAACGGTGGTAGATTGGCAATTAAGCGTCATCGTAGGCTCGCAGGTATTAGGAATGTTATTGTTGGCCGGCTGCCTAACAATCATTGTTTTCTCATCAAATCGCCGGCATAGTTTATTATTATCATCATAATCGACCGCCTTCTCTTTGAATTCATCAGACTTATCACTATCCTTACTGTAGTCCTTATCGTAGTTCTTATTGTTATCATATTCAGTATTAATTTTAACGATCAGCATAGACTTAGACAACTGCATTTTTATCTCCTTAAGTTGCATTAGATAATCATCATTATCAATGGTAATACGCCGATAGGACGCATTATCACCAGAAATCTTAAAGCTAGTATTTAGAGGCTCATTATTAGACTTATAATCATTATAAACCCGCGACGAAGGAGCACCAACAGTGAACATTGTTGCTTCGGTATAGCTAATACCATCGATTGAGCTCGTCAGCATGAACTGCTGCCAAAGCTGCTTCTTCATGTACTGGTACGACATTAGTTGCAGTAGAGACAGCAGCGGCTGCATCGGAGCTTTACATTCTAAATTTAATGGAACACATAATGCGCTTATTAGTCGTCGTTCGAGCTCATCCTTTCCAGCTTGTACGAGTTGCTCGATCAAGAAGAGGCAGGCCCGCCTTGTTGTCGTGGTTGTAGGAACGGTAAGCGTAATGGAAGAACTGGCCTGGCGCTCTTTATGATTATTAACCGTGCCTTCTTGATCAATCTCATTGAAGATCTTCTTAATGGTGTTCTGGCTGATTTTCATGCCACTGAAGCTGCTGTTGAATGCTGAGCTCGAGCCGAGCGATATCACAGACATGGAGTTATTCGGCTTATTAATTAAACTTACATGACTAATATTAGCCTTAAGGTTAAGGGCCCGCTGGCCATCATCAGACTTGGGTATCATCCTAACTAGGCTAGGTGCTGAGCAACGACGGTTATTGATCTTACGTCGCTGCTCATCCTCCTCCTTAACTTCGTCCTTTATCATCGTTGAGAGATAACGATAATATTGGAATACATCTGCTGCTGTTGTTTTATTTCTTAAGCTTAGTACCCTAGGGCTTACTGAGCTAAAGCTATCCTTATTATCACTTAACGGCTTAGATGTAGACTTAGAGTTAGCAGCTGCGCTTTGCTGCTGCTTATGATGGTTGTTTGATGCTGCTACTGTTGCTTCATGACCTCTGTTATTGTGATGTTTATCATGAATGGCATTATTCATTTTTTCATTTTGTTCTTTAATTAGATGGTTCAATTTAATCTCATCATAGTCTTTATCATGGATGTTGTCTTTGGCCAAGCCATGATTGCAAGTTTTGTTTGGCTTATTTGAATGAATCAAAGTGTTGATTGTTTTTTCATCAACATTATTGAAAAATGTGTTCATGATACGAACGATACTTTGGCCATCTGCTGATAATGATGACTTTACTTCCACATGTGCTGAGGACTTGTCTGTAAAAAAAAATATAATGTTAACATAAAAACTTTGATTATAGTTTACAATACACTAAAACAGGTCAAAGAAACTTTTGTTAAAGGCAGGTCCATAAAAAATCTTCCAGCCCTTAATTAGTATTTGAAAATGAAGTATCAATTATACAAGTTATATTACATACCAGCACCGCTCATGAGGACGGTAGAGAGGTCAATGATGGCATCAGCTTCAGTATGGCTGATAGGTTCAGCTGCTGCTGTTTGTTTTGCCATCACAAAGTTTGGCATATTGCTGCTGCTTTCCGTTAATCTGCCACAGTTGTTATTTTTGTTGTTCTTTATGAATTCGATATCACAGTACCCAGCGTCTTCTGGTCTTTTACCCACATCCCTCACCCCAGTCAGACTGCTTTCCTCTAATACTACTACATCCCCCTATTCAAATTATAAAAGTATATTAGTACATATATCAAATACAAAATTCGAGGAAAATAGGAATCGTCAGTGCAAATTTAATCATTTTTACTGACAGTTACTTTTTGGACATAAACACTACATAGAAAGATAAGAGAAATTGCTTCTTGTTAAAAAAAATTTTCTTTCTATTCACCTTGGAATTTTGTACGAAGGCATTTGTTTCGGTAGAAATCTCATGTGAACTAGAATTGTGTGGAAACATTGGGCTCAGTTCTTCTTTGGCAGGCAATGCATAGAAACCAAGATCTGTAATCAGCAAAAAAAAAGTATCTTATCATAAATGCAATCTCTAAAACAATATCTGTACATGAAAAAGAAAAGGAAGATATGATATTTACCTTGTGAAATATCGCTGTCAGTGCACTCCTAGCTCCATGCCAGTAGAGATCTGCAACAGCAAAAAAGAAAAAAATTATTAGATTATTTCTTTCCGAGCGACGATGAGTGCTGTATTTATGAATTATACAAAGAATTTCTCGCTATAGGCGCGCGAATCCGCGCTCTCTTTTAAAATCATTCGAAATATTCGCGGACCCGTGAGGCACGCTTTATAATACATTTCTCGACAAAATTTCTTGCAACTGCAGCAGCGGAGAGAGAGAGAGAGCGAGCTAAGCGAACATAGAGAGAGAGAGAGAGAGAGCAGCATCAGCAGGGATTCTCCTCTCCATCTTATACATTATATAAAAGAGTATAACAACGGCATAAAAGTACAATGGAAGAATCTATTATGAGCTCCAGGTGTCCTATATAACTCGGTTTTTCCTTTGTCCTGAGCGGTTGTTATATACATATACGTACGCCCGATATACGGCTCAGAAAGTAAGTAACAAGGGGAGAAAGAGAGAGAGAAAGAAAGACATGTTTTGGTAACGAAGGAGAAGTGCGAAAGAATATAATATAAGGGAGAGAGCTTTATAGCGTTAAGACATCTCGCTAACCAACTTGGAAAATATATCGCAAGGAATAACCGATCTCGAAAACAAATTTTTGTCAACGCGTGCACCCGCTCATTTTTTTTTTTTCTTGCCTACGTTCTCACTTGCAAAACTACTTTTGCTAGTTAAAAGAAAAAGAGTCGCTCGCGCTATATAAGAGCATACATACGTTATTATAACCACACACACACACAAATATAATAATATTCCAATGCTGCAGCTACAACACACCGTCGTCGCTGCCGTATAATATGCAGTTCTCGTGTGCTCCTTTCCACCTACGAGCCATTTGCGCCGCCGCCGCTCACGGCCTTTCACGAGCTCCGCGCGCGAGCGAAAGCTTACGATAGTCTATAGATATATGCACTCGCAGACGCACACACGTATACACGGACACACAGACGAGAACTGGAGATAGTTACTGTTACTACTACTACTACTACTCGAGCTGTGTAGTGTTGCACATTCCTAAAACCTTCATGTACGCCGTGTAGTAGTTTATAAGCCATACGTATAATGCACTCGAAATAGTATGTATCGTATGCCACACGCTTACAGGGCTATCGTGTTTTTGCTTTACAGAACTTGCGGGGCCGAGATTCGCACAAAGATCCGCAATTATTATATTAAAATGTCGAGGAAGTAAGGTAAGCTGCTGCACAAAGCGCAGCAGCAGCAGCAACAACAAAAAACACATCCAGAATAACATCTCGAAGGTCCGGGCGAGTATTGCATTACTACTACCTCGCGCGTACTATATCTCTCTATACTAAAACGCTACATTAGTGATAATAATAATAACAATAACAACATCAACAAAACAACTGTGTCGTCTTCGCGGGTGTCTCATCGCCACCTTACACAGTCGTACGTATACACGCCCACGCGCACAAAAGTAGCTCGCGTCTAGTAGCAGTTAGTTAGTTAAGTTTAATATTATATTTGTCTTTGCACACGACGCTGCGTAGTGCGCGATGCGTGCGAAATTTTCATCGTTCATCGTCGTCGTCATCGTCATCATCATAATATCATATATAAATGCAGCGAACGGCCCGACACACACTCGTGCACACGAAGAACATAATATAATATACTCGTGTGTAGGTTTATAAGCACGCACGACAACGATGACCACTACGACGACGACGACGACGACGACGACGACGACGACGATGGCCAGTGTGCAGTTTGCAACAAGATATATAGCGTATACGCGAAACGACTTTGAGAATGCGCGCACCTTTTGGCGTGGCATCGTGTGTATATACACGCGCGAAACTCCGTTCTCGCACACATACACACCAACGCACAATGAAACCGTGTAAACGCGCATATAGCGTTATTATTGAATTTTGACGAATGAAAGGTATAGAGCAAGCAGAGCGCGCATATAAATGATTGACGTCCTTAACGATCCTTGAAAATTGCACGCTCGCACGCGCGTATAATACAGTTTCTCTCTCGCTCTTTTTTTTTGTTTAAGAAAAATGCGCGAGTTTGTGTGTGTGTCTATTAGTGTTATATATATATACATAAAAGACCGCGACCTTGACCCTTTCCCCCTCTCCCTCCACCCCCTTCGTTTCTTTATTGCCCCCGCGAATAAGCGACCGAGCGACCGCCGCGCGATGTTATCCCACCCCTCGTGGCAGCAGCAGCGACGTATTTTCTCTATTTCCTTAAAATTACGCTCGTCACTACTTGTATTACGTGTATAGTACGGCCGGGCACTGATTGGCTACACGCTGTATCAAGATCGAAGTGCAATGCGCGCGCTGGGCTCGCTCCTCTCGCTGCTGCTGCTGCTGCTGCTCGTGCGTGCTATATATATATATTACACTCGCAATGCTGCACGGGAGAGCCACCCTCTTTTTTTTTATTTCTCTTCTTTTCCGCGCGATATAGCTAATATTGTGCTATATACGCGTTCTGCTCAATTATGTCATATTTCTGATGATTTGTGGCGCTATATCATACTGTTACAACCGGTGCACAGGGCCTATAGAAGCGGGACGACGCACTACATAATAGAGTCTGGCTAGCGCAAAGATTTTTTATTCCGCTCGAATTTTTCATCGTCGCGTTTATATAGACTGATGTATTAAATACATGTCGGGGTGAGCAACGATATATAGTATATATGCGTTATATGTATGCACTAGCCGAGCTCGGTGTGTGCCGTTGCCGTGGTTGCTCTTCCTCTTCTCTCTCTCGCTCATCCCGAAGTACATAAATTTTATTTATTGCACACACTCAGTTTATTAAGCAGGGGCTTAATATAGAGATGTGTATAATGCACGCATAAGCCACATCAAACTTATTAAAGCCAGTGCATAAGGTTTAAAAATAGGTCGACCGACGTTGTCGACTACGACGACGACGGACGACAGGCAAGAGTTAGAACGAGTGAGAGAGAGAGAGGGAAAAACAGTGAACATCTCTAGGCTCTAGCTATAATATGCATGTTGATGCTGCTGCTGCTGCTGTTGCACACGTTACACGCGCGCGTGTTATGTATACGAGAAGTCGAAAAATCTCGCCTTTGGCACTTTTATCGGAGTTAACTAATAAATTTGAGTCGCGCGCGTATTATAATGTGGCATCGTCGCCTTTTATAAGCAAGCAAACGCATAAAGGAAAAAATAAAGGCGAAGTAGCCAAAGAAAAAGAAGAAAAAAAAGAATCAACTGACTGACATGTATACCTGCTTTGAATAACTAAATGGCCTGATGCATCGCGTGTAAATGGGCGCACGCAATCGTCGTCGCGAAAAAAAAAAGAAAGACAGAAATGGAAAGATCGATATTATTGTTTTGTTGTGGTTGTGCGAGCATTACACACAGTGTCACAAGGGTTATCTTCGCTATATGCTCTCTACTACTGCTGCGTGTGCGTCTAATATGCTTAAAATATATAATTGAGGAATTTCGCGCGTTATATTATACTACGTATTTAATACACGTATTCGAGAGAGAGAGATTTTTCCAGCCGATAAATTGACGCAAGTGACGAGTAGTGGGTGTGTGTCCAATATATACAACACTCACGCGAGGTGTAATTTTCGTCGCGAGTCTCTCTGTCTCGTTCATTATTCTCGCGTTCTCACACCATCGTGCGCGCGCGCGCCTACGATATTAATAATATAATTGCTGAAAGGACGAAAAATACGACACGAGAAAGTACAAGAAAAGGAAAAAAAAAATTAAGCGCGAGGAAAAAAACTTCGTGGACTCGTGTGTGACACGCCGACGCCATTGGCGCGATGGGACTTCGCGCTGTCATTCCAGCGCTGCGCCGATCAGTATCGCGTACCATACCGAGTTTAATGATCCGTAAATTCGATTCAATATTGCTTCGGAATGCGTAAGTGTATGTGCGTTATATGCATATGTACGACGCATCGCGGTCTCGCGTGTGCATCTATATTCGCGTCGCAGAGTGCGGTATACTTATTAACGCGCATTGAAGCGGCCGCGGGAGAGGGGGGAAAAAACTCAACCGAGTATTTTTTTTCTCAACATTTCGCGCGCAAAGAGACATATATATGTGTATCCGAACTCCTTTACGCTACGTTGTCGTTATTTTTTTGCGATTATTATAATATCACGCACGGGGGCCCACACGATATACGTATATAATAATTCATCATGCTGCTTGTCGCGTAGGTTAAAAGAACGAGTGACGACGACGAAGCGAAGAGAGAACTGCTGGCAGAATGCACAATCGCAGTCGTCGTCGTCGTCGTCGTCGTCGTCGTCGCAGAGAGGCAAATATATAAACGCCTATATGTATAACACACAAGACGGAGGGTAGGCACCTCTACTGTGCGTTCGAACTTTGTGTCAGTGTGTGTAAGTGTGTGTGAGAGAGAGAACGCGATGAGAAAAGGATTAGATAACAGAGAGCTCAAAGCGTTATATATTTATGCAACGGACGACGAAATAAAAATCGGTTAGGCATATATGTAACGAAATGCACCACGAGCCTTATACATATACCGTAACTCCGATACATATCACACTCTACCAACACATGCATACAGGCAGTAGTTTCAACATACAAAGAACGAGAGAGAGAGAGAGAGAGAGAGAGAGACTCGAAAAAAATGTGTTTTCGCCATTCGAACGCGCTCCGCTCGCTGCATAGTATGCTGACTCTGACTCCGAGCGCGGCCTCGTCGTCGTCTTTGCCGTACAGCTAGCTGACTCCCTCGGATATTACGGCGACACGGAATTTTTTGAGGTTATATACAGATGTTTGTGCCTACTACTATACCCGCAAAGTGTTCGACGAAAAATACGGAACACAAGGCGTGGATGTGTGTGACGTAGAATCGACTCCAGCCGCGCAAGGTGGAACTCCGTTTCCGTGGGCATAAGGCAGCAGCACGCATTCCGTATACGAAATAATAATGTGTGATTGGGCACGCAGAGCAGCAGTAGAGAGAGCGAGAAAGTCAAATACATACATAAAGATTAACGGTTTTAACGAGAAGGAGTCTGCTGCTGCTCTGCGTCTTACGAGGAGAGAAAGAGCTAGAAAAGTGAAAAAGAGAATTTTATTTTTTTTGAATCGGACAGTTCCAACCGTCCGTTGCTGCTGCTACTGTCGCGAGATGATGATTTTGGACGGGGGGGGAGGGGAGGGTGAAATGAAACGCATTCCATATGAAAAATTAAGAGAGCAAATAAAAGTTGCAGCGACAGCAGCAGTAAAACTCGTAAATCATCGCGTAGAATATATATAGAAATAGAACATTGCACATAGGTATATAACGCCCGTCTAGGTAGGTAGGTAGGTAGGTAGGTAGCGGGTTTTATATACGCGAGAGAGCCCGAGTAGTGCACTCACTGGAGTGTATCGCTTACACACACAGACAGACAGACGCGCGTATGTATGCAGAAAGAGCAGTTTTCTGCACTCTCGTACACACACACATACGCAGAGATACAGACGCTCGCCAGCAGAGAGGAATTCTATAAAACACTCGGCCTGTGAAACGTTCACGAGCCGTGTAAAGTAGTAGTAGTAGTGGTGGTAGTACTGTATGTGTATAGTAGCAAAGAGCCCAACACAGAGACGCACACTCACACACTTTCAATATGTATAAAAGGCTAACTCCCCATGTAGTAATAAGACGTAAGAATCTCGCACACACACACACACACACACACGCATCTCGATATAATAATACACGTATACAAAAAAAATCGCACACACGGATACGGGGAAGCGAGAATTCGTGTATGTAAGTACGCGGACGAAAAAGCTGGCGATTACGACGAGGTTGGTTGCCTTTAGCAGCATGTCGACGACGACGAAGAGACTCGAGACAGTCACGACAAACGGTTCGCACTCGTACCAAAAGAAATATTATATTCGACTTCAACGCGTTGAAGAAAATATTCATAATTATTTTATATGATGACGATGAAAAAAAAACTTGGTGGTGTTAGGCTTTTCGTACCGAAGAACGTCTATTCTGCCTCTACAGCTTCTGCACACGCACGCACACCAGTCTCCGCTGCTCCTTTTTTGAACGCTTCTTCCCTTCCTCGAGATCGCTTTCTTTCCTTTTTTTTTTGATATCTCTTTTCACGGTTGCAATTTTATTTATTAACTGGATTTTTTTGCTGTTGTTGATAAACGTGCACTATTTCGTAACACACTCGCACAAACACACGGGTATAATATATTTATACATACACTGTGGATTGGCGCGTACGTGCGTATATATTACTATATACGAATACGATAAATAGAACACTTCTTTTTTCGAATCACAAAACACTTCTTCCTTTTTTTAACTTTTTTTCTTTTACGAAATACATATATGCATTATAATAATAATACTACATATATATATTTTATCAATATATTACTTAAGCTGTACTTGTTGTAATATACTGCACGAGTATAGTATAGTTGTATTTTTTAGGTAAAGAGAGACACTGATGCACGACACAGCCGTGCGCGCGCGTTTCGCACGGAGCTGCTGTTCTGACTCCTCTGTGTGCGCGGTTGGCAATATTATATCGCAAAGTTGGCGTTTTCAGCTAGAGCCAGCCGCCGCCGCCGCCGCCGCCGCCGTCGTCGTCGTCGTCGCCGCTGCTTTTGCTGCCTTTGGCTGCACGAGAGCAAGAGAGAGAGAACGGCTCACAGTCACGCACACATAGTTACGATCTACTCGCATATGTGTAGCGCTGCTCATACGACACGCTCCGCAGTAGGGGTGGTGGGGATAAAGGCAGACTGCTGTGCCCGTGTCTGCGTGTGTATAATAAAAGGAGGCACAGCCACTATGTAGCGCTATATGCGTTATATATGTGCCTACGATTTTCAACGTTACACACATCCAAAGCATACAGAGACTCTCAGCGAGCCATGAGCACGAGCGGCGGCGGCGTCGGCGACGTCGTCGTACTCATCGTAGTAGTAGTAGTAGTAGTATAGCTATGTATAGTTATAGTAGTAGGCGGCGTAAAACACATGTATAGTCAGCCACCAAGAGAGACGCATGCGTATAAGAGCCGCGCGGGGAAATCGAGAGCTATTCTTGCCAGCGGCACTCCTCCCTCTTCCTCGCCACTTAAATGCTCTATCTATCTTTCTCTTATGCACGGTGTACCTCTATACCTATTGCTGCACTCACACACAAGTTCGCGGCAGCGCGGAGAGTTGCAAATTTGCAATGTATACTCTCTGCCGCTGCTGCCGATGCCTTTGCTCTTGCGCTGCTCTCGTCGTAGTCGTCGTCGTCGTCGTCGTCGTCGTCGTCGTCGTCGTCGTCGTCGTCGTCGTCGTCGTGTATGTATATTCGGAGTTTGTGCGTTTGTGTGGATGCCCTCTCCCTCGCTTCGCGTTACATAGTATATAGTCGCGGTGGTGGCGGCAGCGGCGGCGACGTACGTACGTCCGTTCGTTCGTTCGTCCGTTCGGTCGTCTCTCTTTCTCGCTCGTCTCTCTGTTGCCACGCTCGTAAAATACGAGTTTTGAGCCGAGTATAGCAAGCAACGAGAGGGAGAGAGAAAAAAGTTTTCAAGCAGCATTCAGAAAGTTGGAGCCGCCAATGATCGTTTGTTATTATTATTATGCAGGGATCGGAGCGAGGCCCGAGGCAGGTGGATATGTATCTCCTTCTCTCCCGTATATATATAAGTTCTTTTTTTTTCTTCCAACTTGCTGCATACGTATACGCGCTCGCGTGTGCAGTGCGTTATATGTATGCATATATATATAGAACCAAGCAAGCACCGACGTTTGCAAGCTTCGTAGCCGTCGTAGTCCGTGTACAGGTCGCTGTCAATTATGCACGCGGTATTGCACACGGGCAACAACATGCGTTTATAATGAGCTCGCGAGTATATAAGAGAGAGATAGAGAGAGAGACAGAGAGAAAACTCGAGTCGTTGCGCATTATAATACCTATATACTTGCACGCACGCACGCATGCAAAACTTTTGCACGAGTTAACGCGCGAAGAGAGAGAGAGAGAGAGATAGTTTATATATAGATCAGCAGCTTCTGTAAAATCGACTCCGTTGTGGACTCGACTTGCTCCTCTCTTGCATGCATTGATATTGCAGCAGCAGCAGATAGTGCGTGCTGTGCACTGACAGCTTTGCTATTTCGCGACTGACGCACACGCAACGCTATACTTGCATTCAAGCAGCTCGTGCGTCTCTTCTCTCGTCTCGCTCTACTATATAGCCACACGGCTTATGATAGTTGGAGCATATGTAAACGGTGCTAAAAAACACTTTGTATAATGACGCGCGTGCTCTCTCGGTGATACGAGAGGGGTTTCGATCGCATATAACAGCAGCAGCAGCTTTCCGTTCTCTATTTTCTCTCGCGCTCTTTTTCGCGCTGTCTTCGCGAGGAGCTAGCGAGAGAGACGTATCAGACATCGCCGGCCGAGGCGCGTGCACTCGTATATTTCTCTCTCTCTCTCTCTCGCTCTTTGATAACGTGCAGTGGAGTATAACTGCAGTAGCGAGAGTTTTTGCTACATTTCAGACGGAAAAAGGCATCCGATCTTCTGCTGCTACTGCTTCTTCGTGATTTGATTTCGAATCAGAAATTAATTTACTTTAATCGAGTTCGAGTTCTCCTACAGCTTTTCTCGAGTATACTTTTCTGTGCGCTGGCTTGCTACACGAGAGAATTTGAATGAAAATACAAAGAATGAAAGAAAGAAGCGAGATTTCACCGCTAAGAATTATATTATTTATTAAACTCTGAAAGTTAGAGAGTAAAAGCACTACTACTACTACTCTCGGCAGCAGCAGTTCTGCTCTTTTTTAGGAATTCTCGTCACGAAAACTCTCAGGCCGCAGTAGCGGCACACTCCACCACCATCACGGGGGCATGCATCAACTCACACACACACACAGAGAGGCGAAGAAAGGAAAATCGCTCTCGCCGCTGCGCACCCAACTCCTGTGAACCTATACTACTACACGGTTTAAGCCCATGGTATATGGCTGCACGCAGGAAGAAGAAGAAGAAAATTCACTTAGCCGCCCTTTAAAAACTGCGAGCTCCCTATCATTGTTCCGCTGAGCCTTATATGTGTACGGGCGCGGTGCGTGAGCCTCACTCCGTATATATAATACATTTCGAATTGCGCGCGCGAGCAAATATAACATAACATCAATCGCGAGAACTCCAGAGAGAATTAGTGCGTTATACGCCTTATATGTACGTAATGATCGATCGATTTATCGTTTATTTTTCTTCGCTCGCTCCCTAACGTCGTCGATTATTATTTATATAAATGACATGATGTACAGAAACTACAGCTCGCTCGCGGAGAACCGAGTGCGATGACTGTGTCTCTGCGGCTTGATAGAGCATAATAATTACAACAACGATAACGAAAGAGAGAGAGGCCCCCTGCATTCGCTTATATACTTGCTAACGCGCGCCTCTTAGCGTTCGAATGAAATTTAATTTTTTACAGGATTTTGAGGAAATTGAATAGTACCACGCGCATCGACTCTTTTTATTATTTTTATTATTATATGTACGAAATATATATAAAGTGCATACAGTCTTACACGTATATAATTCTACATTTACCGAGGCTCCGCTCGGGCAAGGGTATATGTGCACGCTACCTATAGATATATCGCATGTGCACCAATATAACACATTTTATATCTATATATATACACATAATATTGTGCCGCTGCTGCAGTACTATGTGTATGTGCAGGTATACTACACTACACGTTCTCTCTTGGGACTTTCCGATGGCGCGTCACGACGTCGAGTTCACCGCCACCGTATAAGAGCCTTTCTCTTTTTTTTTTTTTTTTGTTGCTGCTGCCTCCTTTGGCGCAACACACAACATCGTGTACAGAGAGTAACGCTCGAGCTCGCTGCGCGCAAATTTTCTTCTTCGTCTCTTCTCGCTCGCTCGCCCGCTTTTTTTTCTATTCGTAATTTGAAGTCAAGGGTTGCAAAAACTTTTTTTTTCTCTCAACGTTAGTTGTTTTTGTTTTGTTGCTGTTGTTGTTTTTTATTTTTATTCTCTTCACTTTGTATAAAAGAGAGTAGCAGCAGCAGCAGCAGCAGCAGTACGAAGAGGATTGGGCGAGAAGAGAAAGATAGTCGTAAGCTGCTACGGCCGAGCGCGTTATAGGACTTGAAGCAAAATGTGTTTACTTGGTTCGCTGCTGCTATTGCTGCCTTACATCGTTGTCATTTCGAGGCGCGCACACATACATACGGGCGATTGAATTTTAAATATTCACGTGCGCGCGAAGTTTCGCTTATATCACGTATACACATACTCGTGTGCTTGCGAGTCCCGATAACTAACGCAAATTTTTGCCAAAGAGAAGAATATATAATACGGCGAAAAATACAACTCGGTTACAATAGGATTTTCCACGACATCGGCAGCAGCAGCGGCAGCAGTAATAGCAGAAATTCTCGCGTCCATCGAACAAAGAGAATCGAGCGATTAATACCCGCGTCGTTATATATATATCGAAATCGTCGATTCCGAAGCGCATTTTAAATATGCATTCCATTTGATTACGGGCGCGCACAGAGACAGAGAGAACGTCAAATGATAATATGCATCGCGTTATTACAATTATATTAACCTGTTGCTTTATTCGCGTTGGCTGCACCGATGCATAATACCTATATATATAACGCAAAATGTATAATATGCGAAACTTGTACATCGTTTATATATATATATAGGCACAATCCCAAGTTTATTGAACGCGCGTCATATTATAATCGTCAAACGCCGCGAAATGATAAACGAATCGAGCGCAGCACCAGAGGCAGTATATGGAATTATTACAAGCCAGCGAAGCTCTCTGAACTATCAAAACCAACAACATGTATATTGTTTATAGGTGTATGCGTGTAATTTTACGTTTAAATATTTGTATAGTAGTTACTAGAGAAGCATGAGCTTTACACGCGAGACACAATTGAATCAACTCCCGTGATATATAGGATAGGTATATGTATATAGCAGTAGCCGCGCGTAGCTGGAATAATTTCATTAACGAAGCAACGAACTCGAATCTTAAGGGCTAACAGGGGGCTTAATGATTTATCATTTTTCAATTACAGTATTAGGCTGTAAAAATAAAAAAATGTGTTTTTTTCAATAACACAAATGATAATCCTTTTCAATAGCCTATTTGAAAGTATTTTGTCAAGTTAGATACTTAGAAACAATTGAGTACAATAATAATGAGGGTATTGGTGCTCAACGCAATCTGTACGCATATCTAAACTACCTGTCGTAGGAATCCAAGAGCGAGCATTAATCTAATAAAGACTATGTGGTTTCATTTTGTTCAATAGCCAATTGGCCATGGTCGCAACCAAAAGCTAGCCATAAGATGAACTGTAGCTACTCCTGTGTACAATTTTCTAGAATTTAGTATTCATTTTTTATCATTTCCCATAAATTAATTTCACTTTGCTATATGTACAAGTAGCTACAGTTCATCTTATGGCTAGCTTTTGGTTGCGACCATGGCCAATTGGCTATTGAACAAATGAAACCACATAGTCTTTATTAGATTAATGCTCGCTCTTGGATTTCTACGACAGGTAGTTTTGATATGCGTATAGCTTGCGTTGATGACCAATACCCTCATTATTATTGTACTCAATTGTTTCTAAGTATCTAACTTGACAAAATACTTTCAAATAGGCTATTGAAAAGGATTATCATTTGTGTTATTGAAAAAAAACACATTGTTTTATTTTTACAGCCTAATACCGTAATTGAAAAATGATAAATCATTAAGCCCCCTGTTAGCCCTTAATTAGCACGCGCGTCGGGACGCGCCAAGAATGTCGTCGCGCGTTTTATATAATACAATCTATATATATGCGTACATAAGTGATCGGGTTAATTTCGGCTAGGAAACTGCATCGACGTAATTGAGGAAAAAAATAAAAATCCGAGAACCGCGAGGAGCTTGCACGCCACGGCTAAATTTCCGAGATATCAAAAGCAGATGAAAATAAAAAGGAAAAAAAGCTCCCTTGAACATATATATATAGAAAGCACTTGGAATATCTATATGTATATACAAAGAGAGTACAAGAGGAGGCAGCAGTAGCAGCAGCAGCCGACGAGGAGAGGGTATAGGGATGCGAGCGGAGGTAGCGAGAGGAGGTAGTTCCTCGCGCGCGCGAGAGAGAGCCCAGAGAAGAGTAGAGATAGCACAAGAGCCAACATCGGGAATTATTGATCGAGTCCCCTCCCCCGCCGGCGCCGCGAGCTTGCACCGCACCGTCGACGGTGGCGGCGGCGACGAGAGAGAAGGACGCGAATATATGTATAGAGAGCCGCCGCCGCCGCTGCTGCTGCTGCTGCTGCTGCTATCCGTCGAGGACAACGAGACATCCACACTTCTCGTTTCTATGATATATACGCGCACTTATACACGCACACACTTAGCCCATGTATTAACTTTGTATACATGTATAGGTATCATCGTCGCATATAATGACGACGTGAAAAGCACTCGGTACATCATCCTTCAATATAATAGCGTCTATATGTATACAGCCTTTTGAGAGCGCAAGGATAAATGAAATTTAATTTAAAAAAGTTTAACGCTCGCCCGAGCCAAAATGAAATTATAATATATCGAATATTTTATTGCGATTCTCCGATTTCGCTGCATTATATGTATATAGACACCATTATGTACTTATATCGTCGCGTATATATGGATATATGTGATTAAATTGAAATCGAGTACAGTCATCGAATTTTTCTTTCTTTCTCTCTCGCTCTTACTCCTTTTTTGCTGCCTCGAGCTGTTTTTTTTTTTACTCTATACTTTTTCGTACTCCAATTTCAGCAAGTTTTAATATCGATGCACCGGGCGGATATTGTATAATATATAAATGCTTGCAGCAACTACGAGCGACGACGACGAGCGACGACGAGCTACATTGTTATCTCGCGCGTTTATAATGCTTACACCCTTACATTCGGGTATATAACGCACGTGTGCGTATATATGTACGACGACTCTCTGCTTGTATATATGTACACGTACTTTTCTTTTGTGCGCGGCAACAGCAACGCTGCAATATACGTTTTCTTTTTCTTTCTATACGCTCGTTGCGTTTCTGTTGCTACCTACAGTATGAAAAAAAAAAAAAATTCCGTGGGCCACCCTTCGCAGCAGCAGCAGCTTATACTTTCTTGAAACTCCTCTCTCTCTCTCTTTCTTTCTCTGTTGTGTCTGTCGCTCTGCTCCGCTCCGCGCGCGTAGGTACACTACTAGTGCGTTATACTTATTATACGTATACTTTGTAATATACATTTCTTTGGGCACCGAAACTCTTTTCATTATTATTTCGAATGTAACCCCCTACTACTACCACTGCTACTATTACTTACTTATACTTACTGCTGCGGACGCGCAGCTCGTGTGCTGCTGCACCTTGATCTTCGACGACGAAAAATACGCGCGCGCGCTGCAACAGCAGCACCCCTCGCCTTATGTAACGCACTTATAAAAGCGCGTGCGGTGCTTTTACCGTTAAAAGTTACGATATTGTGGGGCGATTCGCTCCAGGTAAGTACACGAAAATTTATATATACGTATTATGTATTTCGGCTTTTTTTGTCACGGACGATAATTTCTTGGATTTTTTTTTTGCTCGAAAAACTAGAAGAAGCGCGCATACGAAATTGCGATGTCCACATATGTGTCAAGAAATCAAGCATAAGAGCTTAACATGTGCGCAGCTAACGAGGTATTATTGACAATTCCGGTCATCCCTTTGGTATATGCATAATATAATTTCAGCGATTGCTGCACATGGCGTGTATGATGCGATGCAATGCTGTATACAAATTACGTGCTCTGTAACACGAGAATACCACCCAACAATTACACAACGTGTCGGTTCATCCATACGTACGTAGCTTTTGCTCTCGCGCGCGTTCCGAATTTCTTGCATTCATCCGTGCCCTCTGCAGCGCTACACCACCACCACCCTTTCTCGGGGAAAACTTCTGCGCTCGCAGCTTCAAGGCTTGTTACGCAAATTAATTGAAGTATATACACCGAGCTTGAGCGCCCCGCACTATACGTATATTACGTGCCCCATACACCTTAATTACATTTTACGCGCGCGCGTGGAGGTAGTTGTTGAAAAAATATTAAGAATTAAAAAAAAAAGGATATAACTTTTCGGTCTGAAAGTTATTACAAGTCGAAAATGCAAAAAATGTTTACGCTCGTTCCCGGGAGAGCTTTTAAAAAATTTCCATCGGTTTAGCCTGAATGTTCAAGGCAAAGAATTTATAAATAAAATTTTTTTCCAACGATTATCGGAGAAGCATTTCTATTTTCCTGAACAAATATTTAATCATCGCAGAGGGTTTTTATTAATTGCACGTGCAAACGACGTATTTGAAATTGAAAAGTTGTCCGAAAGACGATCGTCCATATAGCGAAGCAGCAAATTAACGCCTCGAGGTATAGAAAAAGAAAAATTGAAAGCACGGGTAGCAAAACTACGTACATATATATTGTAAAAAAGATACGAAAGTATGAGTGCGCGGACGGAAAATGCATATATAAACGTCGGCAGCGCGGGATAAAGAATTGCGCTTGTGTAAAACAGAGGGTCACAAGTCAAGCGAGAGTGTGTGTGAGCCATCTCTCTTTTTCACGGGGCAAAAGAGAGAAAGAAGCTCGAAAAAGCTCGGGCTATTCATGGGGCCTCTGCGAGCCTAGCGCAGGATCGATCGGTATCATCCAGGATAAAAGTTTCTGTCGTACGTATTTATATTTTGAGCGCAGCGACGTTTTATACATGTGTGCGCGTGTACTTTAGTCATCGAGATTTAGCGTACCGAAAAACGTGTGTGTGTGTGTGTGTGTGTGTGTACGGCCAATGCAAATAATCTTCCGATGCGCACCTATATGTGTACGTACGTATAGAGCTTAATACGATATGCGTGAATATACGTTTGAGAGCTTTTTTTCGGAACATTCGTATAATAACTGACTTTAAAACGTTCGCATTCAAAAGTAAAATGCTTATAATTTCACGATGTGTACGCGCGCTATCGGTGTTCAGGTAAAGCACACACACACACACACACACACACACACACACACACACACACACACACATACGTATATATATTTTTCTGGCACTCGACACTCGAGTTCCTCTTTCAACTACTGCAGCCGCGTGCGAGCGCGAGCGGTAAACACCCACTGAACCTCGCTCTGATCGAGACTAATGGGGCTGCATTTCATCCGAGAGTAAAGCTAAAGGCTTCGGCATTATTATATCCGATACATTATCGCGCGCGCGCGAGTTTAGTCCACCCGCGTAACCCACAATGTCTCGAGGCGGCTGCTCGTCTCTCTTTCCTTTAGCACTGCCCCATTCTAGGGCAGCGGCGGCGAAAAAAAAGGGCTACTAGTACGGCCATTAATCACTCGATACGTTGCACGGGATAGTAAGCTACTTGGCCGCACCGATGCAACAGATAATAATCTTTTTCAATCTTATCGCGTTTTTGTGCCAAGAGTTCGAGAGAACCTCTCTTTCTCTCTCTGCGATTGGATGTCGAATGTCTATATAGAGAACGTAGCACGGCGAAGCATTTCGAAAAAAATGTTCGGTGGGGTTGGAAAAAAAGAAGTGAAGCAACAGTCGTTACACAAAAAAAAAAAAAAAAATATGAAAAAAATGCGCGCTTACACACATTTGCACGGTGAGCAGCGGCAGCAGCAGAAGATACACACCCAGACACAGACGTTCTCGGCAGCAGGGCACGCGCTGCTGACGCATGTAGAAATCGATTCAGCCCCAACCGTGGGCAATGGCTTCAAGCACACGACGCGTATATATATATATATACGTTACTACGACAAGCTGCTGCTGCTGCTGTTGCTGTACAGCGTGGCGCTGCTCTATACGCTGTCCTGTCTCGCGCGTTAAAGTTTTGACTGGGTTTTTTGTCCTTTTTTTTTGGTACATTTTCGTCCGTCACTTTGGTGTTGAAATATATTTTCGTAAATCTGATTAAGAATTCAAAAGGGGGCAGGCATCATCATTTAAGTCGAGTTAAAAACGAACGACACGAATTTTCACTCTAAAAGTTGCATCAAACGACATTACCGTCCAAGCGCCGAATTTTACATTTGCGCATAACTTTTTTCTAAAACGATCCTCGAAAAGAAGGGCCGATTCGAACAATCCCGTATTTGTTGCTCCGAAACAGCATTACCCGACAATTTAGCCAATTTCATTCGATAGTTTTTCCGCAGTAAACAGGATCGAAAGTTCGTTGAGCCGGAAGATGGAAATCAAAAATTTAAATCCTGTTTACTGAGAAAACCGCCTGGAATGAAATTGGCTAAAAGTTGCTGTACAGTTGTTTAGTAGTGACAATGCGAGGAGATCCGATAAGCCATTTTTCAAAAAATCCGTTTAGAAAAAAAGGCATCATCCTCGGTGGTACTACACTCGGTCGGTAAAAAACGAACGTGCAGCATATTGGATCGCCTCAACGTTAGAGATTGTTTAACGCACTTAACGAGTGAAAATTTTCAGAGCTTGAACGGTAACATTGGTTATGCAGCTTTTCGAGTGAAAATTCGTGTCGTTCGTTTTTAACTCGGTTTGAATAATGCCTGCCACTATTTGAATCGTTAATCAGATTGAGAAGATTTATAAACAAAAGTGATGGGCAAAAACAACTTTTCAACACCGGCTTAATGGGTGCTTTAACGAGGATACAAACTCGTCCGTTTTATTTCGCGATTAAACGTGCAATGATAAAAAAAAAAGAAAAAAAATTGAATTCCATGCCTGTGCGTGAATGCATTACGATACGACGATGAGTATGTATGTACTAAGCGATCGATCATCTCGTATAAATTACAATTATTTTATATTCAACGATTATGTCAGTCCGAGTGCGCGACTTGGTTTTCAATTTTTAATTTTTTTATTTTTTTATTTTTATTTTTTCATTTCGCTGGATTCGAAAACCTCAGCTTTATTTTAACATTTTAAAAGCAGAAATCACTTACGTAAACAGAGGCACGAGAGCGCTATCGAGTATGCACGATAAAAATATTATATATATGTATGAGAGATATTACAGCTAGATATAATATGCAAAGCAAAACATTGTGTGACGACAAAAAAGGCAAAACAAAAAAATAATTGAACTCTTCGCTTTTAGTACATTTTAATTATAACCACCGAGTGTAACGAGTGGATACTTAGAAAATTCCACTGAAATGCAGTATAAACACGTTCATAGAAAACATGTAATAAAAACCGTATATGAAGTAATGTCAGCATCAACAGCAGCAGATGAAAATTTTTAAAGTTTGTATTTCAAAGTGCTCAAGTGTAGCATAGAGGAGTTTATAGTAGAAGAGAAATGTTTGACGAGAATCACACGTATTACTCTTGCTGTAGGAAAAGGAGAGGAGAAAACTATTTAAGTTCAACTCGGGCTCGGTGTAATGTTTTTCCTCTTTTATACCTTTTATGCTCTCTTAAAACGATAGGATACCGAATGCACATGTGCACTGGAACTACCCCCGCGTTCTTACTCTATTGATTCGATGCCGATAAAGAACAGATATAAATACGTTTTAATACAATTTTTTTGCAGTACCAGCGGTCGAGTGTCGTTTCATAAATAGTTCGCGAAAATCGATCGAATTGTTACAGTAAAAATAAAATTTTGATCCAATAGAGACACAGCGTCACGAATCATCATCAATGAACTCCGTTACGTAACTCATCTCAAACGTATTACTCACATTTACGATTCGGAAAATCAATCGAGCAAAGAGCAACATTATTGTTTCCACCTACATGTGTACGACAGTCGTGTAAACATCAGGCACGATTTGCGCGCGATTCGATCCCTCCAACGATCAAAAAGAAACTTTTTATTCTCGAGCACGTTTGCTTTGGCTCGAGGGAAAATCGTGTGCTTTTCTTCGTCTGTGTGTGCCAAAAGAAAGACCAAATGCAGTTTGTTCAGTACGGTATATAAGCGCAAACACTGCAGACAGACACGAGAGTTATAAGAACGCGAGATATTTGCATAATCGTTACGGCACGCGTTAAAAGAAATGTTCGTTTGTGTCTGTTTCTACGGATGAGATCGGATTGTGGTTTTTCTCGGGAGAGAGATAGAAAATCATACCGTTTTCAAAATAAACCGCAACTAAAAAAGAGGGTTGATATTTGATACGTTGAGTACGGCTCGAAATGAAAAATGAAAAACTTTATTGATTGTACGAGCACACTGAAGAATAAAATACCATTAGATTTTACAGCATTAATGCGCGAAAGAAATGCGTGAATATGAGATTTGAAGATAAGTATTTTTTTATAGCTACTATTGTGTTTCAGAGGACAAAAAATCAATTTTTTAAGTCGCTGTAAAAGTATCAAAACAGAGCTAGAAGAAAATAACTAACTGGTGATTTCGTTAGAAACTTTTCTGAAACATAGCATTTTCACCGAGAAAATGAACATTCAAAGAAAACAACATATTCAGGACCATATCGGCGTCAACATCAGCTGGAAATCAACAACATACGGGGCCCCTCCATCAGGGCGGCTGCTGGATCTCGTGCGCCGAACAGTATCGCATTAAAGTATACATACACTGCGCTACAGCGGATCGGATATCAAGCTCTTCGATTAACGACGTCCAGATATCTCCTATAGTTCGCGATTATAAAAAGGGTCGAACCTTTTTAATTTTCCGATATCCGATTCTCGCCTCGGCCTCGTGCGCTGACAGCTCTCGCTGCTGCTCCATATATAATGCATCGAAATATATTCAACAGCTGTGCAGCGCTGCTCTTTTCTCTCTCGTCTCTCGCTCGACTCTCGATGCATGCCAAATTAAAGAGAGAAAAAAGAAACAAAAAGAGTCGAAATCGTTTAAAAATAAACATTTCGAAGTACGAAAATAATCAGAGAGAGAGAGAGAGAGAGAGAGAGAGATGGCTGTTGCAGCCGCGCATACATACATAACACACATACGTGTATACGCAACACTGCTGCACAGGTCTGCATATAATGTGCAGCGCCGTCGTCGTCGTGACAGATGCTGATGATCGTCGGGCAATATTAGAAGAGGAAGTCTTTCTTGCTCGTGCAAATCCACGCAGCACACATACACACATAACAGCCATGAGCTGCACAACATCAAGTGGCTAAACGTGTATAGATGTGTGTGTGTGTGTGCGCGCTATATAGTTATATGCACACCAAAGATACACGTACAAGTTAGATGCAGAACGTTAAACGTGTAGAGTGTGTGTGCGCGGCAGTACTTGGCAACAAGGCAGTAAAAGAGTATATAGTGCGGGGCAAGGTCGTACTAGCGATATATACTACTACCACTACTACTACGTACCTGACTCTTCTGTCTCTCCTCCCACCCCCTCCTCCTCCCCCTTTTTGCAGTTTATAATATGTTATAGTTGGCTCGCGACACGTATACGCGTACACATACGTATTTCTATAATAATAACGCATACATATTAAAGCTTACATGCATGCATGCATGCTACACGTATACGTGTGCTACTCGCTCTTTTAATAATCTATGCTCCGGACTCCGCTATTTTATCCACGGACATTGTCGTTGCTTATAGTGCGCGTGAGCGATCTAGCTCGATACACATATTTAAATATCGATGTAACGCATGCGTGCCAAACGACGTATTTTATAGCGCGCGCTAGAAGCGCACCCGAGTCGATCTCTTTAATCCTCTCTTAAATCATCGCGTGTGTGTACACTTAGCTTCTCGCGCTAGTTATATAGTACACGATACACACAACAAAGTTTCTGACAATTTATCTATATAAGCTCGCGCGCGGGGACGATAAGTGCAGCAGCAGCAGCAGCAGCGACTGCCATTAGTATATAACGATGACGCGCGAGCGCAAAAATCTTACGCTGCACCAATTATAAATGAATAACAATCGCAAGAGCACAGTGGGTATAACAACTCGTAATTTTATGTTTGTACAAAAGATTTCATCTATATATGAATAGGTGTGTGTGTGTGTGTGTGTGTGTGTGTGTGTGTGTGTGTGTGTGTGTGCGTGTGCGAGTGCAGCTTTAATTCTTTAAAAGTTTATACGATCGCAAAGACTTTGTTCTACTGTAGAACGAGCTTGAAGTTCAGGCGTATAAACCGTGTATAAATGCGAAACTGGACGGAGTAAAAGAGAGAGAGAGACTAGATAGCAGCCAATTTACATGCATGTGCGAGTATCGAGGTTCACATGCGGCAGCGCAATGCTCATATAATACAAGCAGCAGCAAGAGCACAGACACACTATCACACACTTGCTATATGCTCGCGTATGGTTACTCTATAAAGAAAACTAGCTCATATATACACACAGGCACATACACACGCGTCTCTGTATACCTGCAGATTTATAATATCGCTCGTGACCGTTTACAAGTATGGCAGAGGCAGAGAGCACAGGCTAGCTAGACTAGACTAGCCTCGTATTATTATACACATATCGAGGTGCTCGAGCTTGTGCACATACATATATCTATTGGTCTTTTTATTTTTTTTGCGCACACGTTTTTAGCTCGCAATATACATAAATCGGCGCGTTGTGCTACGGGTGAAAAATTAATGCGCCAATTTGAACGCGAAATAATCGCGCTCGAAGAGATATACGTATGCGCCCACCTACTCTATGCGTTAGCATAGATCGAGTGGCTCTCCATCATTTATAAAAAGATATTTTTCCGCCCCGTTGATACATAATTTTGATCCAATTGACATTTGAAAAAAAATCCGCCGTACTTTTTCGATTCAACGCCTGTTGTTTCGAGGTTATGTGTCGTTCGGCAAAATTTCGCTCCACGAGGTTTGCGTGCACCACACGACACACAACACATGTGTTAGGTATACAGTGTGTATAATAGGTACCGGATATTGCCTCGAATCTGGTTTTTCAGCTATATGTACGCGCGCGCGCGCGATTTTGATCCCTCTTTTTTTCTTCTTCGTCTTCTTCTTTTTTTTTTATTCCCCGAGACCCTTCCTTGGGAGATCATCTTTTATATATAATCCGGTTTCACGTGTATAATGAAAAAAAAAACGAAACAAGCGAGAAAGAGAGAGAGAGATGGAGAGTGAGAGACCAACAGTCTTATACACATCGTCGCTCATCACCCGTATATATATACGAAATATACGCAACGCCGCACGGTATATACCTATTATAACATCAATGCTGCGTTAGAGAGATACACATTTGCCTTCGGTGGCTTGGTGGCTCTCGGCAGCAGCAACAGCTTCTTTCTTCTCGGAACTTCACCGAGAGAGAGAGAGAAGAGAAGCTCCGTGATATATAATTCGCATCTCGTTGGAAATTAAAAATTAGCTCCTTCATCCCATCTCCAAGACACACGAGCACAAGCACACGCGCACGCACAAATATGTAAAAAAAATGAATTTAGCTTAGCTGACCTCTCTTTCTCTCTCTTTCTAATAATGCGAAAAATGCGCGTGGCACAAATTGCCAGGAATGCCAGGTCTGTGCGCAATCGCGTCTGTTGCACGACGACGCGTATATATGTATAATATAAGCATGCGCCGTCGCGTGCATATATTATTATTACACGCGCAATATGCGAAACCGTGAGGTGGCTTTTCGATAATTGACGGCGCGCGCCTGCCTGACTGCGTGCATATGGAAACGAAAGGATCTTTCGCTCTCTCTCTCTCTCTCTCTTTCTCTCTCTCTCTACATCGCCCCAAGGACTCGACACGTGGATGGCCTGGCTCTGGCTGGCAGCAGCAGCAGCAGCAGCAGCAGCTCTCGACGAGGAGAGCTTTATTCATACATTTTCACGTATTTATGAATTTGCCCTCGATCTCGACATACCCGCGTATAAGTACCCAATTGAAGACGAATTGAAGACGAAAAAGTTGGAATTATTATTTTGCCGTTGACTTTGAGCTCGTGGCACCACTCGATGCCTCGATTCGTTTATGAGCTTGATTGCGTTATTTGGAGTCGCGACGACAACGAGACCTATCGTAATTTAAACAACAACGCCCGACACACAATCGCGGCCAGCTCTGCTTCTCCTCCTGCTCGAAGCCGTGCGCATTTAATTGTGTATAGGCCTCGTGCTGCCGAGGCATTTTTTTGCAAATTCATTGAACTCGCGAGTCGCTATCGTCGTCGTAGTCGCACTAAATTCAAACGAAGCTTCATAACACATAAGATACTTTTTTGAAAAATCATCGTATTATGTACGCGCGTCGTGTTTTCGAGTGTGCGCGGCAAGAACGAATGTATATAATTATATCAAACGTTCGGGAATCGCTTTCGATATCATTTCGCGAGTATACAACATCGAGTAGCTCTCTCGTTCGGCAGAGAGCTACTTAAACATATGCGTAGGAAAGGAAAGGGGATAAATGAAAGAAGCGCTGCGCAGGGAGACGTTATCATCAGTTCGGCGAGCGAGCGGTAACTTTGTTAAAACGAAGAAACAGAAATGCACGCAAATACACATACTACTATCGGGCTTGCGACGATGGTGCACTGTACACAGAAATATACACACACATACATACACACGCGTCGCGCGGCAAGTCGCGAAGAGAGAGCGAACGAGCTGCATTCCTGAAGGAGGGTTTCGAAGGCTGCCTGCGCAAGTTCAACGAGGTACACCTATATATATACATTCGCGAATGCGCGAGTGTATGTGTATAGCGCACGGTGCTGCTGCACTATCCAAAGAATTAAATTCGTGCGCATGTATGTTATATGTAAGGAGCATATATACCAGGCCACGGTGAAACGGAGAGAGAGAAGCTACAGCATCTCCCGACAAAAGACGCGCGCAATCGTTCGCGTGTTCGTTCCTATACGTATGCATGTAAAGGTAATGAGTATTTATGATCTCGTTTGCCGTTTTTATCGCTTTTTTTTCCTGCCTCGCTCGCGTAAGAGAAAAATAACGACTGAAAAGACGACCCACGTACGTATCTGCTCGTCGTGTGTACCTTATGCAGTATCCTCCACGAACGCGAGCTGGGCAGCAGCTACTATGATCACACGAATCGCGATCGCTGCAGCGCGGCGTACAAAACAGTTGTGCAGTGCACCCGTACTCTCACGGATTGATACCTGTTTTTCTCTGTCCTACTCTCTCGAATTCGTCGCAGAGTCACTACTCTATTTTTTTTTTATATAGTGCGCGCATGCTATAAACTGCAAAACAGAGTTGAGCGAAATAGAGGAAGAAAGAAAAAAAAAGAGTAAATGCACCAGCAGCAGCAACAACAACAATATATAAAATAGGCGCTCAACTACTATGGGTAACTATTCTATATGGGGAGCCAAGCGAGAACGGGTCAACGACCATCTCTCTTTCTTTCTCTCTCTCGGAGCTCTCCTACACGATATAGGTATACGTATAGATATATAGAGGATAGGCGAGAGAGGCTCGAGCTATATGCAACACGCGATTGTGCAGGCGCCGCCGCCACCGAGCGCAAAAGAGAGTCGTCCACCACTATCTCTAAACCTACTCTGCTGTTGCTGCTGGCGTAGTTGCTGCTGCTGTCCAGCGCAGCCATGGCAAAATTCCATCGTATATACGTGCGGTGAAGACGACCACGTACAGATATTTACACACACACAAGCGTTCGCTTGTACATGGACTCGCTGTATAATAGCTCCAGCAACCTTTACTTTCTTTTGGAGCTATTTATGGACGCTCTCGACTCCTTTTATAGTCGTTATTGTTGTTGTTTTTGTCGTTGCTATTTCGTATGATTTTTGTACCTTTTGCAAGTTTCTCGATTTATGACACAGCTGTACTACCAACCCAAATGATCTACAAAATTATCGTGCTACACGGCGGCAGCAGCGTACACCGTCGCTCTTTTCACGAATGTAAATTGATTTTGACATCGTCGAACGCGTTTCAAACCTATTGTAATACATATACCCGGTCGCGCTTTACCGAAAAAAATATATAACACGTGATAATGAGCGAAAAAAGCAAGACAGATAGATAACACACAAAAAGAGAGAGAGAGAGAGAGAAAAAGAAAGAGAAGCAGCAGCAGTAGCGGTTGAGAAATGGAGAAACCGCAGTTTAATCAGCTTTACGATGAATATATATGCATTGCACATTCGATACTCTTTTTCTGGTTGCGCGTACTCTGGCTTTTTTTCTGTCTTGCTGCTTTTTTTTGCGTTGTTTGCGATGTCTATGGTGTAGGTTTTCTCGTGCTGCTGCTGCTGCTGCCGTGCTTCGAGTACATTATATCGCGAACGGGTGCGTGTTGGCGTTCGTGCGCTGCACTATACCTTACACCGTGTGCGTGTGTCTATGTGTGTCTGTATGCGTCTTGGCACTGAACGACCCACTTGGCACGAATGAAAAGCCCGGAAGAGTCACGCCGTGTCGCCGTGCGCGTCTGCATGTGCGCGTTTGTGTGTGGGTGGATGGGTGGAAAGGAGTCGCTAATGGCAAATTTTTCACCGAGATATATGCTATAGCACACATAACGCATCTGTGCGAAGCGGCATGGTAATGGGTTTCTAAGTATGAAAAAAAAGGAGGTAAAAAAAAACAATTGCCGAGTTCGCAAAAAGGACACCAAACACACAGCACCAAAAATAATTGCCCTCTCGCGCAGCCAACGCAGCGAGACAGATATATATATATATATATATATATGAATATACGAGCTGTAAATATTTGAATTTTATCTCTCATTGAATGGTTTCGTGCGGAGGGTGAGCAGAGAGCCAAGTGTCAAAAAGTGGATGTATATCATTACATTTTTCTCCTGCCGCACGAGCTTGCGCGCGCGTTTAAAAGCGTCGAGTATATAAAGGTAATGATATAGAATTACGAATGAAATCCAAACGCGAGATATTGATTGTCAATAGCCTCTGTGTAAAGGATAATTGTCTCTTTGTACAAAACTCGCGCGATAAAAGTTAACCGCATGCGCGTTTGTATGTAAAAGTTCAAAAAACTGCAATCGATCAAAGAGAATTATTAGAGAATGAAAATATGAATCGGTCGTCAGCGGCAACAGACCAATATGGTATTATAAATATCAAGACTTTCCATATGCGGATGCAAAGTTCGTCTACTCGAAGCAGCAGCAGCAGCGACTTGCAATATATGAGTTGCAATTTCAGCAGTTTATTTTGCAGAGAGAGAGAGAGAGAAAGAGAGACAGCCGATCGGACGTATCTAGACGCGATACGGCCGCATTTATTATCATTATTATTACTATGAACTCAGGAAACAGTCGCATACACTCTCACACACATATAACACTCGAAACGGCGCAAGAGAATACGACAGACAGACAGAGAGAGAGAGAGAGAGAGAGAGCCGTTTTATTTATACGTCGACACTCTCTCTCTCTGACTCGGCTCTCTTTGCCGTTTCTCTCTCTCTCTCTCTCTAAAATAGAACGGCGAAATGGACATAGCCACCGCTGGCCGCCGTAGTCGTCGTTGAGAGAACGAGACAGCTAAATTACGTATACGATAACACGCGTGTTCCTCGGCGAATAGAGACACGCAACAACGGGGACGATCTATAACTATTTAGCCGCGCGCGATTCGATTCATTTTTTTTACCTGCGTTTTACATTTTTTTATCTTGACTTTGGTGTGTTTTGTACAGAGAGTCTCTCCCCCACGATAATTGATAATTCGTTTACGGTGGAACGAGCTCGATTACGAGTGCGCTCACGTGTTGACGGCTTTTTGAAAATAAATGTATACGCGTAATTAGTAATTGTGTTTGATATATCGCGAGAGATTTATATATCGAGCGCAAACTTGAAAATTACAAAATCGCAGAAAGCAAGAACTGTTGTTTTTTTTATCGATTCGACGCCGAGGGAGGAAAAATTGAGGCAAAAAGTACCCGAACTGAACGTGGAATACGATTCGAAAGTAGTACTCGTCTGCGATGTACACAACGCACATTGGCTGGTATAAATTTCATGGCGAGACTATTACGACACGATTCTCGGCTTCGAGGTTTTTTTTTACCTCGAAAAAAAAGTACCTATCTAACTATATATCACCGACATACGTGCACAGAAAGCGAGACTAGAGTAAAAACATAACACACGGATGAAACGGAATGTCGAAGAAGAAGAGAGAAGGTGCAGAGAAAAATAAAAGGAAAAAATAAAAATATTAATCGCGCATTCCTGCACATACACACACACGCAGCAGCAGCAGCAGCAGCAGCAGCAGTTGAGAGTACCGAGCGCAGATATATGGAACGGAAGGTGTGTTTAGTTCGAGTTAAAGTCGGTTAGTTTATACGCATTACACGTGCAGCCGCAGCAGCAGCGCGATATATAGGAGCAGTTCGTCGACGGCGAATGACTATCGTGACCCGCACGGCTTATAACGTCGTGAACTTTGTACGCCGTGCGCTACATATACTGCACAAACACATTAATGTGTTGTAAAAGTGAAACACACACGCATACTTCAAACAACAGTCCGTGTGTCCATCTCTCTGCACGTCGTATCATATCGTGTGTATAAGATAATGGCATGAAAACATTGGGCGAAAAGTCGTGCGAGTGAATGTCGGGGAGATGCGAGACGCGTTTGAACGTGAAAACGGCCTGTTTTTTTTGCCTTTTCTTCCTTTTGTCATTCGAAAGAGACATGTACATTGTGATACACCAAAAATCACAGAAAAAAGATAAGAGAACAGAGAAAAAGAGAACAAAAAGGAAAAACTGGGGCCTAGCACATGGTGTGAAAAACGAGGATTATAATTCTGCGTTCGCAAATTCGCGTCCATATAGCAAGTGTATGCTACAAAATAGCGCTAGAAAGTTGCCAGCAGCAGCACCGCTCGGCGCGTGCTGCACACGGGAGTATACACACCAACTATATATAGGAAATATATGTGTACACAAGGCAGCGCAGGGAACTGCACACAGAGAACCCAAGTTTCAAGGCGCTGAGGACGTAAAAGTGAGAGAGAGAGAGAGAGAAAAAGTAAAGGTATACAGACTGCAGCGGAACTCTCTTACCTTTCCATCGCTTTGCAAGAAAAATTGTTCGGCTGTTGTTGTTGTTGGGCGCGCGATGAACAAAATTATCTAAACAAATCACACGCAGGGCACTCAAAAGAGAGAAAGAGAGAGAGGGAGAGATGGAGAGAAGACACAGCAGGTGTATTTAGTAGTGATGATGTTTTTATCAACGAGTCAAATCGATGTTGTTCTCTCTCTTTTTACAATTTTTCTACTATCAACATTTAACGAACTTTTTTTTATCACACTCTTTCGCCGAAAAAAGATTTACTTTATTATAAACAACCAAAACAATATATCACTTTTTTTTAAATAATATTCTATTATTATTTTTTGTTATTTTAATATATTATATACTGAGCGCACTCTGCACGCGGGGCATGTGTGTGCGCGAAATACACAGACGCGACTGTTTGAGCCAGCAAGCGCGATATTCTGCACAAGGCAGCGGCAGCAGCACTCAGCAGCAGCAGCAGCAGTTGCTATTTCTTTCGCCAGCGTATAGTATAGAGTTTGCACACACACACACACATTACTTGCATATAATATACAGAAAGTGCTGCGCGCAGGTGTGTAAGTGTGTGAGTGAACGTCGTCGTTTCGCATGCTATATATACAGTGTGGAACGTTCGTCCGTGGCGCGTTCCTCAGACGCCCTGCAGAGAGCCGCCTATACATATTCGAACGCACACAAGGAGAAAATCGCGCGCATCGTCTATGCTACATAATAACACTATGTATGCCGATCTATACGTATATGTTGCAGGTACACAAAAATACGTACACAGGCAAGGTAGGATACTTACTACCTACGCTGCGCGCACATAATGTATATTTCGTTATGTACACACACTGTAGATCTTGTACGTCTTTGAGAGGTTATGTCGTTGTCGTCGTAGTCTTCGTCGACGACCAAGTTCCATTCCGTATTCGAGTATATAAAATATGTATAAAACGGCGCTGAAAAATATTCCGCGCGTCAACTCGTTATCTGCTGCTACCTATACTGCTCGTTGTGTGGACGGGGTTATAGGTTCCGTGGATTCGCGTGTCACACGTATATGTGTAAGGTACGAGTAATTGACATTTTGGCAACGATGACGCACGCACGACAAGCAACCAAATAATTATTAAACAAAAGGAAGGCAAAAAAATAGCGAGCACTTACCACTTATAGGATGTAGAGAGTCGGCGTGCGTCGGTCGGCGTTGTACCAACAATTGATCGGCGGAGCTTGAACGGCGACAGATAGATAGATAGATAGAGAGCCGAGTAATTATTTATAAACTAGCACTTGGCAATATGCGTATAGATGCACTTTACTACTATCCTACGTTCATGTGTGTATGTATGTATTGCAATATAAAGAGGCACACGTATTATTACGTACAAGCGCACTAACACACACAGCACAATTGTTGGTGTATACTACACTTACATGTATATTGCTTGAGGAGTATAAGAGAGAGAGAGAGAGAGAGAGAGAGACTACTCCGACACTACTAGTCGAGTTGAGAGAATAGTGGCCAGTAGTCGACGTCTTCGTCGTGTTTCTTGATGATGATTCTCTCTTTATAAATGCACACACAGCTAAAAGCACAGCACAACCCGTCGATGTGGTATATAATCATGCCTATGTGTTATACTCACGAGGATTGCTGCCGCCGACTCAACTGACGGATATTATATACTTACAGGCGAAGAACGAGAAGAGTCTAATTTTTTTTTGCAGAAGACGCGTTGCTTGCTGCTGCTTGGCTGCGATGCCGAGCCACGCAGAAAACGATTTGACTGCAGTTAACGAAATCGCCCCTGCTCAAAGACGACGGTCGTTAGGAAATTTTTTGAAAATTTCGAATGCCCACTTCCAGTTGGCTATCGTCTCGTTCGATTCGCTGTCAACGTATTTTTATGCTGCAGTTTTGTTTATTATAGTGTACTAACTACCGAGCACAACTCTACGTTGTTGCATCGCATGGGTGCATGTGTTTTGTGCACTGTCGGCAACGACAAAAATTAAAAATCGAAAAACGAAAAAAGCTGCAACGTCGATCGCCGCTTGAAGTGTATTATAGTCGATCGAGCTGCACTGCACACCCGGGTCTCTCTCTACTCTTTACTTGACCGAAAAATTGTCCTTTTTTCCGGGCTCACTTTTTATCCTTTATACTTGTTGCTTAATCATTAGTTATCAGCTAGTTATCACATTTTTGACGTTTTAAAATTATATTTGCTTAGTACGAACTGGCACCTACGTTGCTCCTCTAATTTCCTTTGCCGTTGCTTGTATACGATATAAAGCCTGTGCGTTCCAGTTATTTTTTGTTTTTGTATTTAACACAGACTCGCGAACAACAATTTTTTTTCTTTACAAGCACACGCACGCCGATAAACTGCAGCTACTGATTGTATTACAATAATCGTCGTTATCTACAAATTAAGCAACCTTTATTTATTCTTTGTTGTTTGTTGACGTTCGTTGAGAAAATCAGAGCTGAGGAGGCCCAGAAAAGGTTCATTTATTTATTGTATCTCGATGATTGTAGGAGGAAAAAAAGTCTCTCGCTCCATATGATATTTATTATGTGGTAAGTTGTTGACGCGGCGTGCGGCGCGCGCTCTCTGATCGTTCTAAAAAGTCAGCAACCAGAGCCATACATCCAGAGCCAGAGAGCCGCGAGCAGCAGCCCAGTACACAAGTCGTGCGCGCATTATATATGATTGTGTGTATACAGAGCTCAGGCAGCAGCAGCAGCAGCGAATCTTGCCTGGGGATTCTCTTTCTCTGTATACCGCATACTCACTCACACATGCATGCCATACAGCACTGCACACCAAACAAGTACAAAATGATTATGATGATGATGATGATGATGATGCTTTTCGTATAGAGAGACAGAGAGGGAGTGGAATACATTAATTTTTGCCTTTTTTTCTTCTCTTCCTTTTTCATTCGCCTCGAGACTCTTACTCGGAGCAGAGGCTAAGCTCGTCGTTGGGCGAACCGCCGACACCGCCTCGTGTGCGTGTGTAGATATATTATAAAAGCGCCGAGGAACCAGACGCGAGGAGTTGACGATGCTCTCTCCGCGCAATAAATAATCGACGGGAACACACTTTGTTGTTTGTTTATTTTTTTGGCTCGCAGATAAAAACCATTATGTGACACACGCCACGCAGTCGACGTGTCGTCTGTTTTATAAACGAAACCGATGAATTGGGTGTGCGTTTATATTTTATTTTTTTTTTATTTAAAAAAAAAGAAGGCGCCAGAAGAATGCGGCATTCTTTTTCGGAATGTACTTTGACGAAATATCACGAATCGACATCGTGCAATCGGGAAAGCCATTCGTGTACATACCTATCGTGTGTGAATTCTCGTGCATGACATCTTTAACACACGCACGGCGCGTGCTGCATTTATAAAAATCCGCGTCGGTTTCGCAACGGACAGCTCAGCAGCGATACAGAATCGAGTTCGGAGTACCAGAATTCGGAGTCGCGGTTCCGAAACGAAGACCCGCTCTCGCTGCCTAGATTTCGAAACGGGTGGCGACATCTGTTAGCAACGGACGCGACTCGCGGGCTTTTTAGCGCAAAATACGAACATTCGATAGTTCGCGTTATCCCAGCTGATTCGAAAATGTCGAAAATCAAGACCTCCCCAACGCGCCGAAATTCGGCAAGTGTTTGTCGATAGTGAATAGAGATAACGTCGTGCCGCAGTGTTGTAGAATTTCGTCTACCATCGCACTTACGCGAGTCGTGTATCGATACATATAAATCGCGCGTTGTTCCGTGTGCGGATCGCTTACGCGACGTAACGTTTGTTGTTTGTTTTTTCTCCGTCGTCGCTCGATTACATACAGTTAGCGGGTGCACGTATATAAACGATTAAAATCGTCGTCGCGCTAAAAACAAACAAGTGCGGCCGCGCGCGCGCGCGCGACAAAAAAGTAAAGGCAAACAATAATTGGAGCATCCGCGGGCGTAATTGCGGATCCCTTGATAAAGGCGAGAGAGCTGTATCATGCTTATGGTTTGAATGTGTCATACGCACAAGTAGTAGTAGGTAATACGCAAAATAATACAACGCATCTGATCTGACGCACAGTTGTGATTAAAATCATCCCGAGTAGAAGACCAAGACGACGGGTAAGCACAACGATACAAGTGACGATCTAGCGATACGATATATAGTGGCCTTTTTTTGATTGTTTTTTACGCCCACAACAAGGTACTCGAACGTTAAATATTGCGAAGATAATGAGATAATCTGAAAATTTTAATTCATTACACAGGTATGTCTGTGACCGAATATTAATTAAAAGGTATCATCAGCGATGTCCGCGACGCGCGAGCGCGTCGTCGATGCACGCGTTATATCTATACCTCGAGTCGCCTAATAATAATATATCTCTTTTGCTACTGCCGCGTGTCACAACACAATTCGACGATCCGCTGATAATGTAATAATAGAGCCAACCGCTGCCGACGACGTCGTCGTCGCGTCGTGCGCACACACCACCGTCTATATAATTATTATTTTTCGTTGAAATTACGACCGTACCGTTTTAATATTACTTGTATGCATTGTGTCTCGTCGTGCTGCTAAAAGTCACCGCTCTAGCTTTAAGCTGCCTGCTGCTGCTCGGGCGATAACGCGCGATCGCTTGAGCAGTGACGTGTAAACAAACTCCGGCGCCCTAACCTCAAATAAAAAAGCTGCTGCAGACTGTAGTGAGGCCATTTACTTTTGCCGAGCGCTCCGCTAAACTTTTACACTACTATATACTATATAGGCAGCAAAGCAACAGCAGCAGCAGCAGCTCGACTTGCAATTGAAAGAGAGAGAGAGAGAGAGCTGCGATCACTGGAGCTCCGCTGCCTGCGACTCCTATATACAAACATCCGACGTTCTATATATTATGTATGTGAATGTGAATGTGTCTATATATGCGTGTACGTGTACGTAAAGCGCCTTCTTCCACTCCGTTTGTTTTCGTCCAGTGGTTTTTCACATAATAAAGGTTTCGATCTGACGGCTCTCCGAAACACACTGCCTGCTGCCTGCTACTCGCAATCTCTCTCTGACTCAGTCAGTGAGCTCTCGTCGAGCAAAAAAGCGCATCGCTCGCTCATATACTCGCGCGAGATCGTCGCGAGAGAGATCTTTTTCTTCTTTTTTTCTTTATTATTCTTTTCCTCTCCGCGATATACTACTACTACGTGCAGGCTGCTCAATTAATAACACTGTACTATAACATTATCTCGCGTGCGTGCGCTGGTGCTATATACATCGTTAATACATCGATGATACATTCTGTTATACTCGTTTCGTGCTGCTTTGTTCCAGTGATGCACATCATCATCATCATCGCGGACATCGTCAGTGAGTGATAAAGCAAGCAGAGAACAGTGGTACAGCAGCACATATACAGCAGCAGAGGAGAGTGAATCGTGCGCGAGAGAGTAGTGTTGTTTCGTCGTCGTCTTTGACGGCTAATTAGCGAGTGTATATTGCAAGGGGCGGCGCCCGAGTACAACAGCAACAGCACACTGGGCCGAGAGAGAGAGAGAGTGAGAGAGGAGAATAATAAAAATCATATCGACACATTCGGAGTCCGGAATTACATGTACGACGACGACAGCGCGATACAGCGTACAATAATATTACGTATCTACCGAGTCAGCAGCAGCAAGTTCCTCTCAACGCGGCGATCGACCTGCAGGTTTTTTGGTGGCTGAGAACTCGAGCATGTTTGCTTGAATGTCAGCTGTTGCCTGCTGTTTGTTTGGGATATAATAACACGTAAACGCGTACAACACGACGGTGTACAATACGGCGCGTCATGGATGGACGCCAGGTTAATATCTCTATTACTCTTTATTATTATCATTACTGTCACTGGTTGATTGTCGGAACGAATGACGTGTATAATGGCGCGCTTCTTTTTCTTCTGTTCAACAGGTACGAGCTCTCTATGACTTTTCTGGCGAGCCAGGTTCGGCCGAGTTGTCGATAAACGCTGGCGAGATTCTCACCGTTATTAGAGACAACGTCGGCGATGGCTGGTGCGAAGGATACAATCAGTCCAGACAGTCCGGATTGTTTCCAGCTGCTTATGTCAGCGACATAGAGGAGACTTCGAACTCGACGCCAGGTAATTGTTGCAATTGTGCACTACCACTCGAGTATACAGAGAATATGTGAATGAATGAATGTATGATTTGTGACATACTGGCTGCATGACTCATGCAGGATATAGATTAGCAAACATTATTGATTTGTTTGTAATACGTCAATCCAGTAGAATTTTTTCTTTTACAATTCAGGAAGCTCAATCTGATATGTCAGTGATAAGCGATTAACTACTGCTCAAAGATTGAGATAACTTTGAAAGGTCATTGACTCAGTGATTCATATTTGTATAAATGAACCAGCTCCAAAAATTAATGTTTCTTAACAAAGAATGGAAGAATTTATTTTTACACTATTGTTGCAAGATAAAGGAATTGTTAAACACAGATACATCCAAATTGTGTATGATTGTATTTTATGTTGACAATAAGTTTTAAATGTGACATATTTACCAAAATACATTCTGTGATGATTATTAATTTGTTATTGAATGATTTTTCAGCAGCTAATGCAGCAAATACAGCTAACACTGCTGCTAATCAACAGTCACATCAACAAACATATGCGACAGGTGATTACTGGGATGATGACTGGGACGATGATTCAGAAATTGGACAAACTCAAGCTTATGTTCCTCCGGTTCAGCAACAACCTAGTGTGCAATCAACTCACACAACAAGTAGTGCGGAGTATGGCGATAACTTGTCCATGCATACTGTGCACTCGGTGATAGACAAAGCTGTGCCTAATGTACCAAAGAAAAATAATAAATTTAGTGCCCTGGTCAAATCAGGAGAAGAAGGTTTTCTATTAAGTTCTAAATTAGTTATTGTACCAGAGTTGGAAAAAGTGTATATAGAAGAAGTTGAAAGTGGGAGATTTGCATGGGCTTCAACCGGTGAATCATACAGCTGTGTTGTCACTTCACCCAAAAAAGAATCTAAGTTGAAAGGCTTGAAGAGTTTCATTGTTTATCAACTCACGCCTACGGTAATAATATTACCGTATTTTCGTTGTTTCAACGTGCGAAATTTCATAATTCCTAAATACATTTATCTTTCAGTTCAACAACATTCAAGTTTCTCGAAGGTACAAGCACTTTGACTGGTTACACGAACGGTTGGAGGAAAAATTCTGCTTCATTCCCATTCCACCATTGCCAGATAAGCAAATTTCAGGCCGTTACGAAGAGCAATTTATCGAGCATCGACGCACGCAACTTCAAGAATTCGTCGATTACGTATGTCGGCATCCGGTATTATCGAGAAGTCGCGTATGGCAACATTTTATCACGTGCACCGATGAAAAACGCTGGAAAGCGGGAAAACGACAGGCAGAAAAAGACGAGCTATTAGGTGCTACGTATTTCCACGCAGTGCAATGTCCTGACACACCTTTGGACGCTATTAAAATCGAATTTCAAACGGATGCATTTGCTAGGTAATTTTCATAACCGATTTGTTTTTCATCAATTTCACTTAACATAAAGTATTGAATCTAAATTATTCTATTAGGTTCATACAAGGTCTCGATCCGGTGGTTAAAAATTTCATGGCAACAGCAACAGATCAAGCGAAAAAGCATCAAGTTTTGTACAAACGAGAATTTCAAAAAATTGGTCAATGTTTTACGGCTCTTGGCCAAGCTCTTGAGGTTGACGACGGGGGAAGACTGCGCGGGGGTCGACTAAATCAAGCTTTAAAAGATACAGGCGAGGCGTATAACGAAATCGGCAGACTTTACGAAGAGCAACCTAAGTATGATTGGGAGCCATTGGCTGACAAATTTCATATATACCGAGGAATTATTAGCAGTTTTCCTGATGTCGTTGGTATACATAAGGTGAAAAATGACTTTTTCAAGCGTGATATCAATAAAATTGCTCATTACTAATGCTAATTTCATTGCTTTTTTAGAATGCAGTTCAAAAGCGTAAAGATTGCGAGAGGCTGGTAAGCGAGCATAAAATGGAAGCATCTCAACTTCGTGAACTAAATCATCGTACGGACATTATAGCTCGTGCATTGGGTGCCGAAGAGTCTCACTTCCAAACCGAGCGTGAAATACACATAAATCAGACAATCAAGAATCATCTCGTGGAACAGATCAATTTCTATCAAAAGATCGTCAATAAGCTGCAAGAAGCTTTGAACTCTTTTGAGTGATGGTATGAATGCGGCATCAAAGACTTTTATGTTCATATATGTAGATTGCACAACTGTTCACGTCGTATAAAATGCATAAGAATAGAAATAACACACGAAACGATGTTCTAATTCTTCCTGGTACGTTTTATGTTCGTTTTACGTGGGTGAAAACTGCTTATGTACCCTAGATTTTTTTTCACAAACTTGAAATCTTACCGTTTATGGATATACTTATCAGTCACGATGATAACGATTTTAATTGTGCTTTAAATTTTAAAAATTTAGTTGCCGAGCGCTCGATACATAGTCGAACTACCGAAAATTGACAATTTTCAAGAAATCAGCGTGGAATCTTCATAGAGCTAGGCGTAAAGAGATGTAAAATGTCGTAATTTTATATGTTTTTTTTTGCGTGCAAAACAATTTTAATCTTTACACAATAGCTTGTTGAAAAACAATTGTTTATGTCTATAATTGAATATATATTTATGTCTGTTGAAAATGTTTGTCAGAACACGATGTGTAATGTAAAGATAAGTAGTATGGTAAAAAGTTGCAGTATTTTTGCTTCACTTTTTTACTCATCCACACGTTTTATAAAAAAACTCACCTTTTTGAGCTTATATAATGTATATAGATACATATATATATATATTTATACGTGAATGTTTGAATAACGCTAAATTGTTAATGGGACTTGCCTTAATTTTTCTTTATCTTTTTAAAAAAAGTATTTTATATAAAAAAGATTTATTCGCGTTAATTATAATGGTATATTACACATTAATCAACTAATATTGTATTATATCTAAAATTTTGCAATGTTTTCTACATGTGAAATGAAAACTATGAAATATTAAGTATAGAATAATTTTTACCGATCGCATTGCACATTGCATTTTTATCCACGCGAATTTAAACATAAACAAAGATTGTAATTATGACGTTCAAAGCGATCTGCGTCGATCGTAAATAAATATTGTGTATATTTGCTTTTATAAATCATGCGTATATTGATGTCAAGGAGTTTTTTCAAAGATCAATTTTTTTATAAATCATGAGTTTTCTATTTTAGATTTTTATGACTACTAAAACTTATTTTATTGTCGATTACATACACCGTATAAACTTTACAATCAAAATTTTACTATCAAACCTGGGTACGTTAGTCATTATTCGCTGTAGTTCGTTCAATTTTGTAAAATATCCTTAAAACAAATGTGATCGTATTTGTATCCTCAACAATGTATTGCTACACGAATCAAATCTTTGATATCCACGTTTGTAATGCTGAAGACAATGTAAATCACAAAAACGATTATTAATATTAAATCATTAATGCTCTGCTACTGAGTTTAAAAAACAAATATTTGTTATTTTTTTAAATTTTGCCCATAATTAAGTGACTTATCGATTTCGAATGAGTGGTAGGAATGAATGACAAAGGTATTAATTAACTTCTCATTTAGTTAAACATGGACTACATCGAATTTATTTCTTATTATTATTTACATGTAATATATCGATATAATTCATAAATAATTAATAATAATTATTTATAAGTTTCACCTCACTCTACGTATATCTTTATTTTTTGTTCATTTTGTTTTCGTATAAAAACTATATGTCCCCCGAATAGTTTAGGTTTTATACTCTCGTGTGGCTGGTTTCATTTTTTGTTTTGTATATCATCAACGCCTCACACACGCATGTGTACAGTAAAATTGGTTTTTAAGAAGCACGTACACTTACAACAATTTTTTTTTTTCTCTTTTTTCTTAATGTTATAATTTTTTTTTGTCATATCTTCTACATTTCAATGAGACACCCAAAAAATTCTGCGCGTAAAAATATGTTATAATACACGGAACAACATTGGAATGTCAGCAGTTTGACAGCATTATTTAACGTATACAAGCAATTATGTAATAAAATAATATATAAATCTTTCGTAACAATAATATTCTGTGCGATAATCATTACAATAATAATAATAATAAAAATAATTTTTCACTTCATTCCGTTAAACTCTACGGTTGCTCCAAATCGGCATTTATCATCCTCACATACAAACGATTAACGCTAATTTTTTTTTCTATATCGACTCGACTAAAAAAAACCATTAATAGGCTACGGATGGATAAAATGACTTTCGGCATAATGGAGTCACTTTCGAAAAAAGCCCAAAAAAATATAAACACCTAAAACAAAACGTCAAGCCTATGATATAATAATGAGTCAATAACGCATTGTATTCTCTGGCAACGCACACTTACAATCGCCATCATTATTGTCCGGACTAATCACAAATCAATTCTTTTCGTGCGCTTTGCAAAATATTTCCACGAAATATATTATACTATTATGTCGCGTCATTTAAGAAGCATACCAAAATGTTCATCATATATGTTGTCTGTACCTATTTAATGTAACGTTAACAATTGTTAATTAATGTGTATTATGGACTTCACAATTATTTTCTGCCCTAACTATAATTCGCGACGTTTTACGATCTGCAGTAATAATAATAAAGTGGAAACTCATATAATCGAGCTTTTAATGCTCGAACGATCGACATGAATCTGTACACAAATAATTAATCGTTAACTTAAAAACGTCTGTAACATATATTATGTACAAGTTTATTTTATATTATGTATTTTGAGTGTATTAGGTTTTCATGTGTGTGCGTGGGTGTGGGTGTGTATGTGTGTCTGTATGAGTAACATAATATAATGTGGCAATGATATTCCCGCAACAAAAATCATTCTGAACTCAACTTCAAGTTCGATATATAATCAATATAAGCACACACCAGCGCCGTATATATATACGCTCTTTTTTCATCCATTTTATTAGACTATACACATATATTATTTTACATAGACAATAAATACATAATATATTTAAGATATATTATTCATCAGTCTGAATATATACGTTTTCGACCTTGCTCGCGTCGGGTGTCGCTCATCTTCCGGGTGACACTCCGCAATTTACTCTTCTTTTTTTCTACCTTACGAAAACTGCCACGTACATACCTTTTAGTTATTATTATTTTTTTTTAACAAGCTTTCAATTATCATTGAGTTAGGATACTTTATTTTCGGCTCACCGTGCGCTGCTTTTACGGCTCTCTTAATTGTCATTTTAATTTTTGTTTTTTCCGTTTCGTTTTGTTTCTGCTTTCTGCATTGCCGTCAGGTGCTAAAAATTGCTTGAAAGTAAACTTCTCAATAATTCAAGTGCGCCGAAATACGTTATCGTTTTTTTTCGCTGCTGCTTTTTGATTGTTACTTTCTATTATAGATATTTTCTCGCGTTTCCACAATTTTTTTTTTCGTCACGATTGCTGATAGAAATACTAGATTTTTTTGTTTTGTTTTTTACCCAACGAAAAACCATTCTCGTTCTCGCGTCGAGAGGGTTTCTCTGTTCTGGAAATGATTGAATTTTTACAATAGCTCGCGCGCGTAGTTGTACCCGCCACCCTTACGTATTCATCAATTTTTCACGTACTCCTCCTCATGCAATATTTTTTTTCTTTCAGTTATATATTTATTTATTTATTTATTTTTTTTTCATAAAAAATAATATCGCTTATTCGTTGCTCGTTTTTTTATGTATGTCACAATATTCAGTAATATATTTATATATTTTTATCATTATTTATCAAATAGTCTTTTTACGTTATCCACTGACGCACATATATTTGTGTACACACATTGAATAACTTCCATAAATTACAATATAGATCTGTTTTTTTTTTTCATTGGAACCGGCATTAAGTACGTTCTACATACACAATTACATCTAAAGTACAACATGAATGTTTCATTTATATTTATAATATATGTTTTTATTCGTAAAAATATATTTAAGCTAGTTGGTCGTTTAGCAATTGTTTTCTCTTCGATTAATAATGTATATCAACACTTTTTAGTAATGGCACATCACCCGAGCAGAAGAAGATGCAAATGTAATAAGAGTAAGAAAAGAATGAAAAGACAAAGTCACGGGTTTTTTTTCCTATTTTTTTTTCTTTTTTTTTCATTAAAAGTAGCGCAAAGAGAAGAATTACTGTTATAGCATTGATTTAATGTGTGACATGGTAAAAGATTTTTTTTTATACTAGTTACAAGAGATTTTTCTGAGTGGAAGAGTGAATTCGAAAAGATGAAGTTTCAAGACGACATGTTAATGTCGTGTAAATTTTTACTCTGTCTTTATAGTTTGTAAAAAGGATTTCATTTTCCAGAAGTGGAAATTCCTGAAAGTCAATTGAAAAATAAATCGATACAACAATCATTTAAGTTTTCTCTTTCTCTTAAGACGTCATATAGACTTAACGGTATGCATAATTAAGCCATCGCGTATAGCCTCGCAATATCGAGGAGCGCGTGTCGCGCTCCACCTGGCAAGTATGACAGGAACTAAGTGACGACACGCCGCTACTCATATACAGCCCATTACTTTCCGCCAACTTTCTTGTCGCTCTAATTTGAATTTGATAACAGATATCGAGAATCTGATAAGCCCATTAGATTCCTTGGAAAAAATCCTATCGATATGAGGTATTCAGATTTTCGAAAAGTTCACGACTTTTGATAAAAATAACATTATTAAAGTGAGAAGCATGAAAAATGTTCACACCTACAATATGTTCACACCTAAAAAGTGTTCACACCTCATATATACGCATTGCAAGTGTGTGTTGTGTATGTAAGCGCTGTCGCGTATATGTCGCATATATCGCAGATTCTCCGAGAAGTGGCGGTGTTTTCGCCCGAATATCATCCCGGGCGACTCGCTCGACGCAATAGGTCGAGATCTGTCCTCGACGATGACTTTCTCCGGGAAGTCGTGGTGTATTCACACGAATATCGACCAGGGTGTCTCGCTCGACGCACTAGGTCGTGATCTGTACTAGACGATGACTTTCTCTGGGAAGTCGAGGTGTTTTCGCACTAATTTTGTCCTGGGTGGCTCGCTGTACCCAACAAGTCGGATTGCAGACTGAACGATAATTTTCCCCGGGAAATCGCGATGTTATCGTACGGAAATCACCTATATAAGTCCGCTCGATGCACTAGGTTGGGATCCGGACTCGACGATGACCTTCTTCGAGAAATCGCGATGTTTTCGCATGCATATCATTGTCAATACGTATTTTTCTAATTTTCTATGTGGGTTATAAGCATACCTATATAAATAGTATAATAATCTGAAATCCCATGAACTCTTGTTTTTTAAAAGAAAATATATGATCAAGTATGTCCGTCTCATACTCATAATTTTGTGCTACCTTATGTTTGTAAACTATTGAATTGGTAATCTTAAGTCGTAAATGACAATTAATTTTGTGGCTATGATATATTTGAAATCAAATTAATTCTGTCAAGTATTGAACAAACTAACAATTTTTTGTTTTAAACTGTTATCATACTGAAATGTTTACAATAGAATAATTCATAACCGTTGTAATACTTTTTTCAAAAGTTTAAATAGGGGCAAGTATGACAGTCTGATCCTTATAATTTTAATCTAACTTTAAAATTCTCTCTCTCATTTATGAAACTTTTAATTTCAAATTGTCAATGATCAACTACTTAGCTATGATGATAATGAGATCCAATACATTCCGACAAGTATTCAAGCAAACTAACATTTTTATTACTTAAACGAAAACCCCAATGCAAAGTATAGTTGTTGTTAAAATTTATAGTAATTATTATTCAATTATATACAGTGATAAGCGAAATGATATACTCTCATGCGATCATGCAAAGGTAACAGTGGTATGTAAAAAGACCTTATTATGACTCTACTTGCCCGGCCGTCTCGATCGAATCCGATGCGAATAATACAATTTTACATACCGAAAGCAAACTATATAATATACAAGAATTTTCTAAACTTTAAGTTAAAGTTTTTACTTCAATGGTGTATAATAACATAATCTTATATTTCAAGTTCTTCCTTTACATTAATGACATTTAGAAACTTTTTATGAATTGACGGAAGAATGATTCTGAGAAAAAACGGTATATCAAAACGGAAAAAAGAATACAGGGTGATTACTTAATATATTGTCTTCAATTGAGTAAATTTTTTGCGTGTTTTCGTATAGATTAGAACAGTAAATGCATTGTAGATACATTAAATGAAAGACTACTATTATATAATACATGACGATTGCGAACGTCTTGAATTCGATCGAGACGGCCGGGCAAGTAGATTCATAATAAGGTCTTTTTACATACCACTGTTACCTTTGCATGATCGCATGAGAGTATATCATTTCGCTTATCACTGTATATAATTGAATAATAATTACTATAAATTTTAACAACAACTATACTTTGCATTGTGGTTTTCGTTTAAGTAATAAAAATGTTAGTTTGCTTGAATACTTGTCGGAATGTATTGGATCTCATTATCATCATAGCTAAGTAGTTGATCATTGACAATTTGAAATTAAAAGTTTCATAAATGAGAGAGAGAATTTTGGAAATATACATCGACGTCTATGTAACAATTGTTTTTTTTTCTATTTTCTTTTTCTATCCCAGAAGCTATATCGAAGGAACGATGAGGTTTCCTCATGTTCAACTTAAGTTACCGCTTTTTAATCTATTCAAAAAGTTCAGGATAGAAACTTTCGTTAAGGGATTTTTGCTCTTTCTTGAAACATTCACAAAGTAGTAGTAGTAGTAGTAGTAGTAATAGTAGTAGTAGTAGTTAGTTAGTTCGTAGACGCGCAGCATTTCAGTAAAAAGTATTTGTATTCATTTATCCATAGTTTTTATCATTTATCATCATTCCCTAAAAATATTGCGACGATGAATATAGATAGCTTAATTTAATCATTATCATAGCTTATACTTTGATGTGTTTTGGCTCATACTGGGCGCAGAAGAGCATTCACGCGGATAATCTCTAGAAATCTCGCTCTGATTTTGTGATAAAAAGTGAAGAGTCGATGTAACTGTAGGATAATCCATATCTGTGATCCCAAGTATGTAATTGATCATCGAATTGCCCCTCTTACCTTTCTCTCCTTCCCATATAGAGTTACTATACGCATTAGCTCCGATCTCTCGTTACTCAAATAAATATTCCAAAATACCACGTGTTATTCTGTTATTGTACGTAAGAGCGAACATTTATTCAAATTATAAAATATGTTTCATCGAATCGTCGGTCGGATTTTATATATAATATATACAAATTACAAAGATTGTTTATCAACTGTCAAAATACACGTAAATACGTACAACGAAAAGTACGTACACGCGAAAGCTCTTACGATCGTCATCCCTCCGCATGCGCTATCGTTGTTGTCCTCGTAACAACGTCAAAAATCACACAAAATCATTAAAAGTACTCGTCCGTGAGCACCTTGACGGCCACCTCGGGCCTCAAGCTGTCGAAGTACTTCCTCACCAGCGCCCGGCAGATGTAGCCCTTGATCGTCGGCCCGATCGCCGTGAACACCCGCGAGAACTTCTCCTCGGTGTCGTCGAGCAGCAGCGCCTGCCAGCCCGTCTCCTCGAGCAGCGGGTAGGCCTTGTCCGGGGCGCAGCTGCACAGATCCAGCAGCGACGCCGACTGGCTAATCATCGTCCGCCTGGCTCGCTTGATCTCCTCGAGAATGGCCGAGTCCTGGATCTTCCACATGTCGAATTTCGTGGCTCGCGCCGCCTGCGTCAGGTCCAGCTCGTCCTCGCTGCTCGAGTTGTCGTCGCTGCTCTCCTCGAGATTCTGCATGATCTCGATCATGGCGTCCTTGGCGCGCTCGTTCATGTACATCTTGCCGAAGTCGACGGCCTTTAGGTGGTTGCTGAGGGCGCCGATCACCGGGCCGACCTCGTTGTCGAAGGTCGTCAGTATCGAGCAGTGGTTGCGTATTATCGACGCGTTCGACGCTGCTCCGGATCGTATTTTTCGGAAATTAATCATCGCCAAATCACAAATTTTCCTCGTTATCAATTTTTACCTAGAGCTATGACGTAGGCCGCGTTGAAGTGCGCCGTCGAGGGTGGGAAGCCGAGCAGGAACCTCAAGACCCAGGCCTCGTGCTTCTCCTCCATCACGTACTTGTTCTGCTTCAGCAAGTCCACGATCTCCAGCAGATTCTGCGTCAGCTCGAGATTCCTCAGGTGCTCGTTGGCCGGATCCAGAAAACCGCCCTCGAAGGTGACCGTGTGCGGGTCGGCGCCCAGCTTCAGCAGCGCCAGCACCCCGTCCAGATTGCAGGTGGACACGGCCAAGCTCAGCGGGCTCTCGCCCGCGTAGTCCTTGACGTTGACGTCGGCCCGGTAGTCGCGCACGAGCAGCTCCAGCACCGCGTAGACCTCGGGCGTGCGACGGGGCAGATCGAACACCTTGCCGTGGCACTTGCCCAGGTAGCGTCGACGCAGCACGTAGTGCAGTATCGTCTCGCCGCTCTTGCTGCGATAGTGCACGTCGGCGCCGGCCTCGAGGAGCAGCTTGAGCACCGCGAGCTGCAGATCCGCGGCGAGGATGCCGTGACGATAGAGATTCTGCATGGGCGAGACGCCCTCGTTGTTCATGAAGTTGACGTTGGCCTGGTGGCGCAGGAAGGTGCGCACCAGCTCCAGATAGACGGCCTTGTCGGCCTCGGTGGCGCGCGAGCTGCTGCAGAACTGCCGGCAGTAGCTGCTCAGCAGGGTGGTGCCGTTGGCGTCGGCCAGATTGGGACGGGCGCCGCTCGACAGGAGCAGCTCGAGCACCCGTGCGTCGGGCCTGGACTTGAGCATGACCCCGAGGATGCTGTCGACGTCCTCGTGGACGCCGCGCACGAGCAGGCTCTCGGCCAGAGCCGCGTGGCCCATCTTGCAGGCCGCCTGGAAGTGCGAGAAGTCCGCGTCGTCCGGGTCCACGTAGTTGATGTGGTTGTCGTAGATCTGGGTGAGCAGGTCGAAGCTCACGGGCAGATTCAACCTCGCCGCGACGTGTATCGCCGTTCTGACCTTCTCGGGCAGGCCGTTGCTGATCCGCTTGAAGCGACGCACGAAGAACTTGATGATTCGTGTCTCCTGCTCCTCGCAGGCTCGCACGAGTATCCAGTTGAGCTCGAGGTCGCTCAGATCGTCGAGTTTCACGGCCAAGCCGTAGTCGATGAGATTCGGCTCCGGCTCGACTTTTTTGAACAGCTCCTCGTAGACGACTTCCTTGCTTTCCTTCATTTTTTACTTCGGACTTTTTTCTCGTCAACTTTTTCGACCGTTACGTTATATATAGTATATGCGTATTACTTCGCTACGGGCCAATTACTCGCCAGACTGTGCGAGTGACGAGTGACAAACTTTTCGTATTTCGAGGGCAGCGCAAGACGACGATATTGAAAATATTTACATTCGAGAGTCGCTTGGGGTCCTTCCCACCGAGCTGTTTCAATACGAGCTTTTCTCTCGACTCGCGCGGCCAGTTAAACTTTGACGCGAGTGGCGCCAATTTTCCTTCGTATACGCGATGTCGATCAGCTATACGAACAGTTTCTTGAGTAATTTCATTTGTGGGAAATCAGTCGAGCTTTGATAATAAAAGGAAAAAAATATTCACCACTTCGCTCGGTCGTAACTCAAATATAGTTTTAGATTCTTAATCAAAATCTGAGAGATTTCTAGAGATTTCTGATGCTTTTTCAGCACGATGTATGTATCATTTGCATTTGAGAAACAAAAATTATCAGCGATGAACCTTTCGACTTATGTACAAGTAAAATCGATCATAAACAGGTGCATACATCAATAGTGTACTTAAAAACTAATAAAGTTGAATGATAAAAAGAAAAACAACTGCGAGCAATCTAATTTTTTTCTTTGGATTTAAATGGACGTTTCTCGCTGTCGCAGTTGATTGTCGAAGAACCGAAAATAGAAACGAAAATTACAATTTTCCGCTGACTTTGAAACAATTATCTTTTTTTTTTGTTCTAACATTTTTGTTTATGTTTAATCATATATCATGTTGATGTTCCTTACCATTACAGTGAAAAGATAGATGTAGTACTTCAGTTTTTTTTCTAGCGTAGCGTAGTATAGTTATAGCATTATTAGAAAGAGTAAGAAGAAGTAGTTTTTGTTTTATTTTTTTGATATATCGATCGTTTTAGACACTTTGAATATATTTACCCGCGCGAGTTATTACGCGCGATTTATAATATAGAAAAAGGAGACCAGTATAGTTTATACCGCGCGATAGAAGAAGATAACGAATCCAAGAGTGAGAGACGCAGACGAAACAGGATACACAACCTCCGAAGTGTATTCGCGAAAATGTTCAAGCTCGTGATAAATAGCTTTGAAGTATAGCTCTTTTAGACTATACATTCATTATATCCGTAAGATTTTTTTTCGTCTCTACTACATCATCATCATCATTTATTTTAATATTTAACAATATAGTCTTTTTTTATGCAATGAGTAGTCGATAATTGTTAATATACATGTAATAGTTAGTTACTTGGGAACACATTTTTAGCCATCGCGCACAGCGCGCGCGCAAGTACATATACATCTCGTAATAATTAATATAATATAATTTACGCATTTTTTTTGTTCATATTTTTGTTTGTTTGTTTGTTTGTTTGTCCAATAAAGTATTCTTTTTTACGTTATTAATAATAATATATGTTTCTGTTCGTGCCGCGAATCGTTAAATTCACGGGCGTTTTAATTAATCTTCGCTCTCTATTTTATCATCATCTCTCTCTCGGCTTAAAAACTATAACACTGCACACACGTGGTATCGTGTCGCGCCTCGTGCTACTACATACATACACGAGTTCGAATGGAGAGAAAAAAAAGTGACGATAAACTAATGATTTGTTGTTGTTGTTGTCAAGCTCTCTTTTGCTCTGCAAATTTTCGATAATAAGCACGTATATTATATGCACATCGATGAATATCACAATAAACGCACGAGCTCGGGCAGAGAAGTCGCGGACAAGTTACATATAATACGTTGTTGTTATATTAACGTTACGCACAAGAAGTAGTTTTTTTTTGTTGCTTCTTTTCTCTTTTTTTCATTTTTTATCGTTGCGCGCCCGACGAGAGTAATAGATGCGGGCTATGTACACATAAGCGAGAGATGTAAAAATTGCATACGCACGCTTGTTAATACTCAGATTCGAAACGGTGTGTAATTACGCGTACATACATATGCATGTGTTTATACGTTTTAAAAAGTCGAGCTATTTCGAGGATTCTTTTTTTATTTTATTTTTTTTGTTGTTGCAAAGTTTCGTACTTATAGATTTTTCGTCCGTGTTTTGTTGCAGTTTACCCAAGCGCGTATGAAAAATGCACATCGATGCGAGGGAGGAAAGGTAAATGAAAAAAAAAAAAAAAATTAAAAAAATATGGATTCTGTAAAAGCTTCATTTATCTTTTTTTTTTTAATCTTTCTCTCTCTCTCTTTGTTTATTATATGTTTGCTGGCAGGATTTACATGTTTATCCGCGTCGTAATTTAGCTAGACAATGTAACCTTTAACACGTGCTTTTATATTTATCGCTCGCGAAACGTGAATTAGCAAAGATTATTGGAGAGAAAATAAATTATTTATATTTATCATTACTATTATTATTATTTTTTCTTCAAAAAATGCTCGATAATCATCGAAAAGAAAATGGCTTATATATCGATTATATCTTAAGCAGCTCGTACTCATATTTTTTGTTATGTGTATCTTTCGCAAAACGTGAAAATATTAATTAAAAAATATCGTCGATTGGGAAGTCATCATTATCACACTCGACATTCCTTTCGTATTTTTAGAGTTTTTTGTTTTACTTTATATTCATCGTCTGCCTCGTTTTATAATATTGGATGGAATCGGGAGTGCTCTGTGTGGCTTGCGCGCGTAATTATCGTGTGTCTCGGTTTTTTTTCTCGAACATTTTCGAAACAAAAAAAAAGAAGAACAAACATTCAATAAGAGAGAATGAAAAGTAAGAAGACGAAAACATCGAATTTTTGTAATACTCATTTAGCGGATCGCATCAACAGTCGAGAGTGGCATCGTCATCGCATCGCGTACTTCTCTCTCTCTCTCCGTACTGTTTGCGCATATTTTTGTGTGCATGTGTGCTGTATTATATATGAAAGATCGCGGCGAGAAACGCACACACGTATGTATAGGCGCAATGTCGCGCACATGCGTCATATTAAATGAAAAACACATTTTATCATAAATGAAATGAAAAACAGTATTTTCTATTTTATCAAGGACATACGCAGCAGCAGCAGTACAGCACATAAGTATAGAAAGACATTTGACATTTACGCTTTTGCTATAGATATATATTTTCTGTTGTGTTCAGCGTGTGTGTATGTATATTTCTGCGCGTATATCTGTAATCGTCGTCCACATGCCTCATTATCACGTTGCATCATGCAAATATAAGCTGTAGGAAATGGAGGTTCTCTCTCTCTCTCTGTGGATGATTCACACATACGTATATGTATATACAATATCCGTGACTTCTGAATATAATTATCATTTTCATATGTATATACGCTGCTTTGCCCGGCACACGCACACACACACACACACACACACACACATACACATATACAAACACACACAGCGCAGAGAAGTTTTCTGGCCTGGAGCAAGAATAAAGTAACAAATATATGATCGCGAAAGTCATCCTTCGCGACATTCAAAAGCTCGCCGAGCATCGTCATTGTACACATTTTCCTTCGTTCCAAAGTTTAGCAAATAATCTCTTATATATTCGAATATTTCTCACAAAAATATTATCTTCATCTTCTTGTACCGTCTCGCGATTTCTGTAACTCGACGCAACGTACTATACGTAACGTACACCAACGAACGCGTATGTTATATATTGCCGAAGTGAGAGAGAAGAAAAAAATTTTATACGTACTTGTAAGTACGTTCGATCAACTCACAAAATTAATCATCATCCTCCGTTACTTTTTTTGTCAACACCAATCAAAAGTATCGATTGTAATAATATTTATATAGAAACGAGAAGATATCCGTTACGTAATAAAAAAAAAATCAAAAATTTCAAATAATGTTATAAGAGCGCCTCTTGTTACACAATAACAATAATCGTATACACCTGGACGCGAAATATATTATATTCGTCAAAACATTCCACAGTCGGATAACGAAAGGTGTTATTACATAAATCAGAGATGAGATCCTCTCGTGCATTCACATCATCGTCGATTTAAGAGATAATTTTTATAAATATATTTTAATTATAATATATTTAAAGATAAAAAGTATATACGAAGTATAGTAAAGATATTTTTTTGTTTGTTTTGTTTTGTTTCACGTCTGTGGCAATTTTTTTTTTAATATTTGCGGACATTATGTGTGTTACGCAGCTGGACCAGCTCCACCGCCTGACTCGTCATCCCTTCTCGCGCTTCCAGAGCTTGCGCTCCAGCCTGAGCAGCAGCCGAGCCCAGAGCTTGAAGGGCAGATCCTCCGTGGCGACGTCTTCATCGTTGTTTTCGTCGTCCGCTCGTAAGGCTGAATTATCGTCCTCGAGATCCTCCTCGTACAGATCCTGATACCTCGAGGACGGCTCGATCGTCGTCGCTGGCACGACCATGAAACAGTAGTTACCCCGGCGACGTCTCCGCAACATGATCTGCACCCTCCGTCTTTGCTGCTGCTGCTGCTGCTGCTGCTCAGGACCCACCAATTTTTTCTCTCGGTGCAGGGGTCTCAGTGGTGGCTCCGCTGCTGAGACGACTGCTGCTGATGCGGCTGCTGTTGGCTGCTGACTGCGTTTGAGTGGTGGTGGTGGCCTGTCTGTGTCTGCTGCTGCTGCTGCTGTTGCATGCCTGGCAACTGTCTGCCGGGATTGCTGCTGCCGCCGCCGCTGCTCGACGTGGTATTGGTCGTCGTTGTTGTTGCTGTCGCGGCGCCCGCAGTGGTCGTGGTGCCGCTGTTCAGGGCCAACTTTTGCATCTGCCTGATCACGCTCGTAGCCATGTACGCTTGCTGTTGTTGTTTACCGAGAAAAGAATTCACAAAAAAAAAACCAGACACACGCCGGGCGATTAGTTTTTTATATCTGTTGCCTTTCGACGATGCGAGGAAAATGTTATTTTTTTTTTTTTATGAATAATATTAATGTACAATAAAAAAAAGTAAAAAATATTTTTAACAGTGGGATTTATCCATATTATAATGTTATGTATTTTTAATTGTAATTATTAATATTAATGATTGAATTGAGAAAAAAGAAAAAATTTGTAACAGTGACTTACTCGACACACGTTGATTAAATAATTGTGCGAATGGAGCGATATATGTATCGTCGAACTTTCGCGCTGAACGTATGTATAGCATAAAAAATATCTGAACTAATGACTGAATATGGAGTATATATAATATTATATCAGCTTGAATCAATTATTTATTATATGAGAATAATTGTGAATTATTATTGACAAAAAATAAAATAAAAATGCAAAATCAAGAGAGCGTGAAATACACCCAGTATTGATTGGTGCGCATTGATTAATACAAAATATACGTTTGGCATTATTTATTTAATTTGCGTGCACGCGATGTGGCGCTCGAATAAGTGAAATATGTTATATGTCGATACGTAAGACTAATTTTGACAAAAAGATGGAAGGTATGGGGATTTTAACCCGCAACCAATATAAATGATGTTTCAATTATTGTATTATATATATACACGAGATTTAAATGACAGTTTTTAATTTTCGTATCGTTATTATACGGTGATGTGCGTGAAGTGATATCAACGGGTGGTTGAAATGCGAATGTGTGATTGAGCGATGCATGATAATGTACGCAAAGTATGATTTTTTTTTGTTTGTATTAATAATTACAAGCAAAACACACTACTACTTTAGTGATTTATTTATTTTCAAAATGGGGGGGATCGTGAATCGTTGTTAAACCAGGAGTCAGTGTGTGTTAGTACTAACCTTCCACCTCGACTTGGCGAAGTTCTTTTTTAGTTGTTCCGATACCGTACCGTGGATATTTTTATTGCTGGCTTCATTTCCGCATATCCTGTAACAAATAAACAATGACAAAAAAAAAACAAGAAAAAAAAATAAGCGTACGACGTTTATGTTAAATGAAAAATTGTAATTGGCGCGAGAAACACGCTCTTTGTCGCCTCTATGTAGGTGTGTGTGTGTGTGTGCGTGTAATAGGCAAAGAAGCACAGATACACACAGGCTATTATAGCGGCAGAAGCGACTCCGATATAGTGGAGCGAGAGGACTGGCAAAATCCATTATTCTCCATTATGCACGGTGTACGAGTTTTCCTCGTTTCTCTCTTTCTCTCTCTCTCTCTCTCTCTCTCTGTTCCTTTTTTCTTCCTCACTTACTTTCAGTCCTTCCTCGTCGTTTTTTTTGTTATTCAAATGGAAACACAATGCGACGTCGACACGCAAACGAGACAATTAATCGATAATGACAACGTTTGTATACGTATAGGCTGTGTGTATGTAGACGAGCCGCGCGCGCGAAAAACGACAATGAAAGAGAGAGAGAGAGAGATACATCGCCTAGGCAGTGCGCCGAATGTCAGCTGCCGCCGCGCGGCGATGATGCAATAATATCGTCTAGCATAGTCGCGAGCTTTTTTTTTTTTTTGCTGCCCCGCAAACACACACACGCGCACGTGGATATACAAGGTGAGAATGAAAAGAGGAAGCGAAGGATAGATAGAGAATGAAAAAAAAAAAGAAAAAAAAAAACAAGAAAACAAGAAAACGACGACGATGACTACGCGGACAAAGAAGAACGGAGAAAAGATTGGAAACGCGATTGTTAAAGCGAGTAGTAGTACGTACACATTATTGTGCCTATAATAGCCGAGGGATCGATTGATGTGTGCACCCCACGTAATGACAAACAGATATAGGTATATGATGATGATATCCGCGAACGAGGCGCAGCAGCACCAGCAGCAGCGCGCTTTAATCGAAGGTGTGCGCGCTCGCTTTGGCGCGAAATTGCATTTAAATTCTGCTCTCCGCGCGGTATGTTTTTTCTTCTTCTTCGCTCCACCCCCGCGCCGAGTGAAAATTGCCGTGCGATCGTCGCGAGAGTCGGAGTCGAGTGAGAAGAGACGTCGAAGTTTTCTCTCTCGCTCGCGCCGAGCTTCGCGATCTTTACGTATAGCGCACGTACATACATTCACATGCATTTACATGCGTCTGTCTGTGCAGACGGAACGTCGAGTTTTTCTCTCTCTCTCCGCTCCTACCCGCATTAACTTTGTCATTCGATTACGAAAGTTCGCGATAGTAGCGGACGTTTTTTTTTCTCTCTCCTCGCTCGCTCGCTCGTCGTTTTATTCAAGCGTAACGGGGTAATGCGCGCCGTGTACCTACTACTGCGAGCTGACTTTTTAGCTCGTCAAGCGATGCATTTCGAAAATTAACTTTTTTTGCGCTCTCTCCGTCGCGCTCGCGCTCTCTCCGGTGGCACTTTTTGATATATATCTAACGAATCGTCGTAAAAGCATCGAATCCGATAAACTATTCAGGCTCTCTCTCTCTCTAACTCCAACTCTTCCTCTCTCTCGCTCTTATCGCATCGTTTCTCTATCCCGTTATTATTACACGCCTGGTGCATTAGTGTCCTTATCGCCGAAATGGGTATAAGTGCACGGTGGCGCGCAGAGAGCGTGTGTATATACATAGACAAAAAAAAGTATAGTTAGAGAGATTAAAGTAAGCTTACCAGGGATGTCCCAGGGCTTGCTTGCACGTGTAGCGTTTTTCGACGTCGATGCACATCAGGTGGCTGATGAAGTCCTTGGCCGATTGGCTGATATCGTCCCAGTACGGCGAGTCGAATTCGTACTCACCTGTCGGGCGAAAAAAAAAATATCTCGATGAATTTCAGCTGGGCAATTAAAAATTAACGAGGGGATTAAGCCGAGGGACGATAGGTGTGTACATATACCTTTGAGTATCTGGGCAAACAAGTTGGAGTCGTTTTCGTCGTAGAACGGCGGATAGCCGCACAGCAGGATGTAGGATATGACGCCTATGCTCCAGACGTCGACGGCCTTGCCGTACGGTTTCTGGGCCAGCACCTCGGGAGCTGCAAAAACAAAAAATTAACCACTTATAGCTGCGTGTATAAATCCTTAATTTTAATGTAGATTTAATGGAGAATCGGACTTTAAAATTAGAGCGACCGATACCGAATTCTACTTAAGGTACTTTGGCATTAACTGCATGAATAACGCAAAGTACATAATTCTATATACTCAAATGGAAGATTTCTATTGGAAATTAATGTTAGAATACTGATTATTTATGTAAAATTATTGAAAACTTCAACTTTCTTGAAAATCCAATCGTAATTAATACCAGCCTTCGCCACTAGATGGCGATTACATTTATTCGTAAATCTGCAAGTGGCTAAGTAAGTATAATTCAATATAACTGACGTTGTATATTACAAAGGTAAAAAAACAAGATAAAATTAATAGAAGATGAACATAAAGTGAAGAATTGTTTTGAATGTTACATGATTCCTGATAAAATCATTAAATTTAAAACAAATCACGCGCTGTATTTGAATTGATCTGCCCGATAAAGGAATAAGCTTAGCCCCCCTTTTAAATCGTAACTACATTTTGAACCTGCGTAAAAAATTTATCCATGCAACGATCATAATTTTTAAAAAAGATAAGCCAGAAAAATCCCTTACCGACGTAGCCGGGCGTGCCGCAGGCCGTGGCCATGATGCCCGAGTCCTCCATCTTGGACAGGCCGAAGTCGCTGATCATGATCTTGCTGTCCTCGTCCGGGCTGTAGTAGAGCAGATTCTCGGGCTTGAGGTCGCGATGCACGACGCCCTGCTCGTGCATGTAGTCCACGGCCTCGAGGACCTGCCTGATCAGGCCCGAGGCGTCCTTCTCCGTGTACGAGCCCTTCTCGACGATCCGGTCGAACAGCTCGCCGCCGGTCACTCTGTCACATTCGCGGAATTTACACATTATTATTGTATATAACGAGGACGCGCATCATATGCGACGGATGATGCGCGCGACTTGCGAAATTCATATGGTGGGCTCGCGGCGCGATATGATCTGATCTCGCCTATTGCTGAACGAGAGAAACACGCGCGAAGTAATAGAGAACGAGCCCACGCGCGCGTAAGCGAGCTGTATCATCGTATAAAAGCTTTAGACAAAAAATAACGCTCGTTGTAAAACACTTTTTATGCATACGGCGCTTAAACAAAAAAAAACAAACAAAAAAAGCCTCTCACGGTGGCGGAAGTCCACGCACGCGTATAGATCGTAAAAAAAACCGGCGCGAAAAAAAGGCGCGTACACGCGAAAGATTGTTAAAGTGAAAATGGCTTTTATACGGTCCTCCACTTGAATCCACGTAATACTAGGAGAATTGCCCCGGCGGCTGTTATGATACACAAGAAACGGGCGCGTGTCTGTGTTTTTTTTTTGCGAGATGAGAATTAACGCGCGGCAATCAAAGGTATCTTTATATTCCACCATTCACCGGCGTCGTTATGCAATGCGCGCACACTTGGGATTTGGCACTCGGTCGTCGTCGCCGTAGCCGCGCTGCTGCCTTCGTCTCGTGCATGCGACGTATGCGTGGGCGCGAGTCGATAAATCGCTCAGTATCCCGAGCGTCGAGCGCTAAGTTTTTCATATATATTCGTTTTGATAAAGTGGAAGAAGAAAAAAGTTTGCCGAGCCGCGCGTCGTGTCGGCCACGTGTCTGCGTCTTCTGTTTTTTTCTTCGTGTCTCACGTATATATATTTTACTACTACTATTACTGCTACCAAGCGAGCGAGCATAATACATAAATTTTAATGTTTATTTTTGCACTGCGCGTATGTCGCGCCCGAGTTTGCGAATTTCGGTCGCATTATTCATGCTTCTCTGTTGATGCCTGTCATGATGGTTTTGAAGATTGCGTATTACGGAACGGCTGCTGCTAACATCAATCGCGCGCGCGGCTCATTTGAATTCTGCGCACCCAGTCCCAATGACTTTATTTTTTCGTCTTCGGAACTGCGACGAGTATATTGACAGGATGCGGCAGTTAAGTGGTGTGTTTGGACGCAGAGATAAGAGAGACGATTTCGGACACGGGCCGCACGCGCGCCTCGCGTCAGAGTTCATTGTACACGTTTATGCTTTTGTTCGCGAGGGGCATCGATCGTAAATCTATAACGAAGCTGAAATTCAGATAAGAGCAATCGTAATTTTGAAGAGGCCTAGAAATATCAACGTCGAGAACTCGGAAAAAAAGAGAACTGCGAGCTTTTTTTTGCGCTCGTGCGGATCGTATCGCCGTGTAACATCGCGAAAGTTGTGTGCGTACATCGGCAAAATTCACGTCGATAACATCTTAGCCATAAATTTAGGATTAGGTTACGCGCGCGTGAGGTAACACGAGCGCCACGATAACAAATATTGACGCTGTGATTAATTCATTCGCACGCCTCGAGCCAAACACGAATGAAATTATGGTAATAATAATAATGATAATACTGCGGGTGGGTAAGCGCGAGCGAAAAATCAAAAAATAATCGGAAAATGTATATGCATGTCATAAAAAAAACTGAAGAAGAAGAAGAAGCAGTAGAAAAACTTGACACTTACAACTCCATAACGAGATAAACCTTGTGCTTGTCCTCGAACGTCTCGAGCAGCTGTACTATGTTCGGATGCGTCAGCCTGTAAAATAAGGTATAACATGCATCATATGAATCGTGTCGCTTGTCTCTGTCACAGCATATTTCACAGTTTCGTTATATGTATATATTGCGGAGAGATAGACAGAGAAAATCCCACAACCCAATTTCTGCAGTGTAATACTATGTATGTGCAAAAATATTACCCAAATATATATAATACGTGTATGAAAGCTTTGTCAATTTTGTTTTATAATAAATATCTTCCGATAATTGCCCCAGGCGGGGGTGTAAGAATTTTGTACGAATCGTTCGCAATTATCGCGTGCGTATTATGCTAATATTAAATCGAAACTATGCGCGAGATTTGCGGTAAAATTTCCGATGTGCGGCTCTTTCGATCTTTCGCGATATAACTGCGAACGATCCGTATAATATTCAAGGTATTCGGGATCGTGTGCGATTATTATTAATTTCCAGTGTACTTTGTGCTTGGCTATTATGGCCATAATATATAAATTTCAATGACTTTAACGGAAATTCAGTGGTCGTAAATTTCATTGATATATTACATAATCATCTATGTTATGTGAATAAAATTGACACAAATATAAAGCTTAAGCATATCATATGGAACCATCACCGTGCATTTTCTATATATAATATCGATACAATAGGTGTGTGCGTGCAATAGTCAAAGCTACATGCAAGCGTGCAAAGCTCTCTCGGGCGCCGCGCAAAGCCTTAAATTACAAAGTTGCTTCTATTCCGCAATTACGTAACGTCGTTTGCGTTGGAGAGTAACGGAATTCATTGAAAATTACCTTGGTATTCATCTCTCTCTCTTTTTCGCTACGGTTAGCTCTCCCATCTATTGAAAATTTCTTACTCTGCCAAGCCAAGTTAATTGAAAGATAAGGGGTTAAAATGAATCGATCGATGTGTCAATTACAGCAGTATACAAGCTAGCTTCTGCTGCAGCTGCTGCTGCTGCTGTTGCCGCTGCTGTCGATAATGACACCCGATACGCGAGCGCATAGAAAATAACATAATACAAATCCGCAGAGGAAGGCGTGTCAAGGTTGTTTCGTGTGTCCGTGCGTGCGCGCGTTGTTGTTTTTTTTTCATCCAACATTTTTAGGGGGATTTTTAATTGAAACAATAAGCTCGCCGTGCATCGGAGAGTTTTAGATCCGACTACGCACACGCGTGAAAGCTTTCTTATGTTTCCACGCTCGAGCTTTGTTTATAGTGCGCGGGAACTTAATTTACAAGAACAACGCGCGCGGTGGATATAAAAGCTCAGAGCGCGAGACAATTGGATTTTGAAATTTATTTTTATCCCGCGCACACCTGCGGAGAGATGGGCATGTCGTGACTGTGAAATTTTGCGAAATTCCAGTACGCGGCTACCGCGAAGCGAAAGCTCATTTTTTTTTAATTAACCTTTTCAGGGCTCAGGGTCGTCTAGGTTACACGTGTCTTGTGTTTTTTTTAATCATAGAAAACTACGTATTAAAAAACTACGTATTAAAAAGAGAGAGAAAAAGAGAGTAGGAGAAATCGTATTTATAAAGAAACTAATTATAACGCATGTGATACAAATATACAGCGAAATAAAAAAAAAGGCGCGCAAATGTATATATCGCGCGCACGGAATCCTTCGAGCTTTACAGAGAGCTCGAACTATACCCGGTTAAAATAAAGTAATACGCTAAGAGGTTTCTTTTCATTATGATTATATATTTTTTTTCTTCTACAAAAAGGGATAAATTTCATCACTCTATCCTTGCTTTCTTTTGCCTCCTTTTTTTTTATTTATTTTAAAAATTATGTAGAGCTTGAGAATTTTCACGGACCTGCTTCTTTTTTTATTTTTATTTTCCACTTTCTTTTTTGTAATAGCCCGAGGCATTATGTGGGACGTCAAGTCATCGTCGCGTACAAAAAAGCGTGCACAAAATAAAGGGCGAAAAAGCTTGGTGAGCTTGCTAGAGACTAGTGCTTAATTCGCGCGGGCACGCATATAAATCCAACTCAGAGTTAATTTAACGTAAATCCAGGAGACTCTCGCTGGAGCTGCTGCTCTACCTTTCTCTCTCTCTCTCTCTCTCTCTCTCTCTCTCTCTCTCTCTCTCTCTCTTCTAAAATTAAAAGTTGTAAAATTCACGACAATTGACTCCCTCGCGCGTGAAGAGAGGTAAAAACTGCCACGAAGATGCGAACGAGAGTCCCAGTAAACAAGTTGGCAGAAAAAAGACAAAAAAAAAATAATAAAAAAAGAGAGCAAACGAAAAAAGAAGTGGGACGCATGTGTGTATACTATATACACACACATATGCAACATATACACCTATTTCGAATGAAACGAACTCTCGGGGTTCGCAAGCTCGCGCGCAAGCACACACGTTTGTAGTATATGTATACAGATATGCTATATGCATCAGCAGCAGCAGCAGCAGCGAACGAAGGCCAATGTTTAGAGCTCGAAAATCAAGAGTGAGGTTGACGCGCGCGCGTGCTGTGTATTGCACAGCTGCTGTCGAAGCTCGCGTGGCACGCACACGCACACGATTATTAAATTTTCATTTTCCATCCGAGCTATATAATGTATGTATATAGGCTTCCCCCGTACAACGTGGAAAGCTTGCTGGCGCGGCCGAACATCTGGGCCTGTCAGATCATTTGTAGCTTCTTCGACGAGTGCGGGATTAAAGTGTAACAAGAACCATCCGTTTCTCCTTTTCTTGGCTCATTGAATTGTTGCACTTTTTGATATACTTGTCTGTACTTGTCTTGGCACACCTGTAAGGTTTTTCTGTAATTTCTAAATAAGATTAAGATTAAAGTAAGTGCAATGCCTTAACGGGCGCAAGCACTATAAATATAAAAAAAAATGTATATAGGCGGAGAGAGAGTGAGAGAGATGCCCGGGGATACGTATAACCGAATAGAGGAGCTGCTGGACGCGAGCTTTAATTTCACTTTCACAAAGCTCGCCAGCTATGCACTTGCTTGCACGCGTAAAATAATAATTAGAGGCTGCTGCTACCGTGCCGATTTATATGTACGCTCGCTCGCGCATTTAATCAGGAAAATAATGAAGTCATCCGCGCACGTATGTATAAGATGTAATTTTTGCGCCGCTCCAATTATGCATATATGCACACTGCCCGAGTACACTAAAAAATGATAATTTCTCTGTCGTGTGCATAAATGCATCACCGCGCCGGTATCAGTGTGTATAGGTGAGTACCATTTTTAATCCAAGGTACATGTAATCGAGTGCATCAGCCTGTGCAGCTCCGTATTTGTGTGCGTGTGTGTGTGTAAGTATGGATGCACACGTATACAATGCAAATCAGCTGCTGCTGCTGCCTGAGGAGGGCTTGAACTTGAAAAGTGGCTTGTACCTCGCTCTCTCTCTCTCTCTCTTTTCACCGCGACCTCAAGGATGATCACGCGAGCCCCCGCCGCGTATTAAGCTCGCGTGTGCACGCCGCGTTAATATATTGTGCATAGCTTTAAGGCTCTCTCCTCGAGTAGTAGGCTAAGCTACATGTATATATAACGGGAAAGCTATAATACACAGCCTAAGGTACATACATGATATATAAAGCTTGCGCGAGCGAGCTCGGCTACATATATATACTACCAGAGCCCCCGAACGGGGTATAGTTCTCAAGACGACGTACGCGTGCCGGCATTAATACTCATTTGTCCAAATGTGATTAGCGTCTACTGGTTCGAGGCGCATTAATTTTATGTTCTATATGTGTGTTGGTTATATATGGCGTGCTGCTGATGCTGCTGCAGACGAGCTCGTCTGCGGTTTGTTATCGACTTTTTCGTTATTAATTATCATTGTTATCATTGTTATCATTGTTATCATCGTCGACGTTACACACGCACCACAAGGCGTGCGCGCGTGCGTGTACTCTGCGACTCGCTCCGGAGCTATTCCCCCATATACAGGGTACCCGTTACCTCGCTCGTATACGCGCGCATCATAATGTATACATAACTCGTCGGTTAATGTCAAAGGGATATTATAACTAACTAGCTCACCGCAACGACGACGAGGACGAGCGACGAGCGCAGGGATGCTTACGCGCGAGCGCAAGCTCGCACAAGCCCGCTGCGCGGCCGCATTTGCCACATTGATGAAAGCTCGTTCCCTTATTATATCGTTTGTGCACGTACTACGTCGAAGCGCAAGGTCGTAGTAGGTATAATACATATACTACTATAGGTAGTATATACCTTTGTATAATATATAATACGCGAAATTCCTTCGAGTAAGTCGTCGTGTAATACTACTAAGCTCGAGTCCTAATTTAGTCATCTTTGCGACGAGAGCTTGCAGCAGCTTGCAAGCTCTCGCGGCGGCACAAACGCACTGTACTGCTCGTGTGCACAGCTGCAGCAGCGCTTGTAGTATTACAGCTGCCTGCGCATACAGTTCTCGCAAGGTAATACGATGCGTATAATAAAAAATTGAGAGAGAGAGAGAGAAGGAGGTAGCAATCCGTGCAGCAGCTCATATCTAGACATCGTGCCCAGGCACTTGAGGCACACTCGTATACCCTTTATAATATACACGTGTATACAAGCCAGCCCGTGTGTTTATAAATACCGAGGTCGCTACCGAGTATCTTGACATTAACCTTTTGCGACGCCGCGCCGATATATACACGTACCGCTGCTGTGCTTTTAATACGTATATATAAAAATAAAGGTGTATCGCTAATTGAAAGAAATCGCTAATTGAAAGATCTAACGCGATAGCCGCGGGGTGAGACTAGCCTCTCTCTCTCTATATATATAACTAATAACTAGCTAGAGAGATGGAGTTTGAGAGAGAATTACGAGAGTGAGCGAGTGAGGTCCTTGTTTCCCGTAGCCGAGCTCTGACGTACATAATACACGCAGCAACAGCAGCAGCAGCAGCAGCAAATCGATAGATCTTTATATCTTAATCTCGTGATATATCGTGTCGCCGCCTCCGCCGCGAGTATATACATAGACGCACGCGCTTATGCTATATACACGACGACGATTGCGGATTTGTCGCTGCAGCTGCAGTGATTCTAATCAGTGCACCACTGTACAAGCGTATTGTATATGGAAGACGGATTAAAAGTACAGCGATTGTGTATACGACACAAAGGGGGTTTAGCGTTATATTTAATCAATTATTTATCGCGGAGCGTGCATCGCGCGCCATATATTTTGTATTTTATTATATTACCCGCGTGCGTCGTACGCGAGAGGCTAGAGAAAAGATGAATTCTTAAAATGACCTCGAGTTTTTCAAGTTCGCGAAAAAAAATTGTCCATATAAATGTATACAGGCAACTAGTGCGCGCGTGCGTGTTTGAATCGAACTTTTGATCATTCGTGGGCGCGCGAAACGTGCGCGAAATAACCGCACGATTCTTTTTTTTTTTTTTTTTTTCATTCATCTTTCGCTTTTTTGTCTATCTCTCTATTTATTTTTTTTTGTTTCAACGCGCGCGCGCGAAGAATGTATAAAATTTTCACCGCGACAGCAGCAGCAGGGGTGGCTGTGATATACTCTATATATTTATACGACGGAGTTCGAACTCGGCTGCTGCGTGTATATAAATTCGCCACAGCTATGCTATTGCTGCCGCTGCGTACGCGCGTGTATCTATCCAATCATCGTTGCATTGAGCAAAATGAATCGGCTCGCGCGCAACGTACGCGACTGCAGCCAAGCTGCCACTGCTGCGTGTGTGGTAATCCGCATGCGATTGTGTGTGTGTGTGTGTGTGTGTGTGTTAGTGTGTATTTCGCGTTGACGTATGTATTTGTATCACACACACACACACGCATATACACAGATACACGCTCCAAACCAGCTGCAAAGTGTAAACTAAAGTCTCTCTCTTTAAAACTTCTTCAATGCATCGCACAATGCGAAAAGTGTGTCACGCGATGAATGTCTCTCTCCGTGTATCTGTGTACGAAATGTACATATATGTGTGTCAAATGTAATGCTTCGCTTCGGCACTGGTTTCATTACAAACGCTTGCGTTTTTTTCTTTTTTTTTTTGCTTCTTTTATATTTTTGTTTTTTTTTTCTCGTGCTTCTTCTCTTTAATAAAAAAATATAACAATTACTCGAATGCGTATCAGTTTTTTCATCAATACGTATACACGTAGCAGCAGCAGCAGCGATCGAACAAAAAGATGTAGAGGGAAAATTTTCTATATATTCCAGGCAGCTTTTAGTTTTTTTGAAAAGGTCGCAATTTACAAGGGCGTTCAAAAAATTTTCCACGCGCGCGGGCGGTTATCGGACTTACATGGCAGAAGTTTATACACAGATACGCTGATTGATTTGTGGATTTTTTTTTTTTTATTATCCTATCCAGCCAATGGGTTAAAATTGACACAAGACTCGAGGCGCGCGGGATTAATGCGCTATAACGAGTCGACGAGCTGCTGCGGCGCACACGCACACAAATTGACGTCCTTATACGTGCTTTTCATTGCTCAGAAAAAAAAAATGAAAATAATAATAACGCACGCTCGTGTATACGTCAGCGCATTTCGAATGAAATGGGCGAATACGTGCTCAAAAAATTTTCCCGTTTCTATATAAATATTTTATAACCTATTGCGCGTTACGATTTACTCTCTTTCTCTCTCTCTCTCCCTCTCTCTTGAATATAAAAGAGAAATACATCACGAGGATCTCCCTGCTCGCTCGCGTATCCGCTTCAAAAGTTTTATATCTTGGCGCGCACAAAAAAAAACGCGCTCGCGAATATAATTCATTAACTTTTATCGCGCACCTCAACCGGAAGGAAATTTACTGTCGCCTGTGCGTATAATAATGCCGTGCGATACACTTTTGATTTTTACGAGATACATCTTTGACTCGCGAAAGGTGTATATATTTCCGTCTTCTTTTCTTTTCTTTCTTTCTCGGTCTTTCATTCAACGACTCGTGCATTATGCAAATCTACCTGAGCCACGATCGCGCGTCCTTCGTGCTGCCGAGATGATAATACGCTTATATGGTAAAATAAAAGTGCAGCGTCGACTCGATATTTTCACCTCGTAAAAATCTTGCCGAGAGATCGTACTTGTATGTATACGTATATATATCTCTATTTAGTCTCTGGAGAGACGAGCAGAGAGCACAGAGCGTATATATTTATACTAGCTATACGCAGGTGAGAATGGGTTTGTATCGAGGAACTATACAACACGAGCTGAATATCGTATGAATAAATAGGAAATTTAGATTTTCCATTCACGTTCGATACTTATTCTATATATGGGTAAGACTAAGAATTTTTTAAATCTTGGTCGTGATACAAGTTACGATTATTTTTTGAAAAACGTGTTTACTTATATAATTATTTTTACGTTGTCACTTGCAGATTTCGAAATAAAGGTACTCACCATCGGGTGGTGGAGGCTTAAAGTAGTATCATTACATTTTAAGTGCTAGAAAACAGATCTGGTTCTAACACCTTTAAAGTGATTATTTTTTGGGCATTATGTCAATATCAATGACAGGCGTTTCTGTAAATTTTTAATAAAATATTCTAGAAACATCATTATAATTCTGCGAAAAATTATATTTTCGTCATTGCTATTTTAGAGACTCCCCATGTGCTTGCTCCTGTTTAGAACCCCCACTACACAACGTCGGAATCTTAGAGCTGTCGAGCAGCCCAATACAAACAATTATGAGTAAACGAGTCAAATAAAATCATTGCATAAGTAAGTCTTGCCCGTGAAGATGGGCAACATACACGCGTGATTCCTACCTAGTATTTTCAGACTCAAACATAATTTTGAACTTTTAAAATATTTTGGACTCCGTTTGATACAGTTAAATTTAAATATTTAGCTTGATTTACGGTCAGTAAAATAAATTAACTGAAACTCCATTCCAGACTAGGAACCACACAAGACAAACGAGTAGGTAATAAACTGATAGCTCGCAATTTTCATGAGTTTATTTTGCAATTTATTCTGTAACCATATATCGAACGTGTTGCTGTTCTTTTCCCGCAAATTATCGTTTGTTTATCGTGAATATTTTTTTAAAACAGAGTATCTGATCTGTCTACTATATAAAAGTTTACACGACGTAATCGGTGAAATTATTATAAAGGAGTCGTGGCCTCGGTGACGATTTCCTAAGAACCCTAATCTGCTTGTTTTGGGCATTTATTGCACGTTTAATTATTAAATTCTTTATAAAATATAGTAAAATAAATAAAATGTAAAAGTTTTACAGGCGAAGAGATTCCATTACTACTACTACTACTAATTCCGGAAACATGGATATCCAAGTCTATATAAAAAAATTATATACATTACGACAAAACGCCAAATTACGAAAAGAATGGAAATTGGAAAAGGAGCCTTATAAAGTCCTCAATGAACTTGACAGATCCATTGGGAGGGCGAACTCCCTGATCTCCGGGACTTTTTTCGTCCCGAAGAAATCGATTCTCTTCTCGCGGAGAATCTGAGGCTCTAAAACGAAGGAAGCGATTGCTACTCCAGCAAAGAAGTCCCGCCGCTCCGCAAGTTCACTCATAAGTCGAGAGATTTCGAGCAGTCGCTTCGACATTGCGCGGGAATCGATATCTCTCTCCCGGACTGCTGGATCATTGCGACGATCGGCTGAGGTCCCTGCGGATCGACGCTCGAGACAAGTCGGGACTGACCGCGCTGTGCGCTGGTACGACAACGCGAAGATGTTCGAGAAGCTGCTGAGACGGGGCGCCGATCCGAATCAGCCCGACCACGAGAGGGGACGAACGCTTCTGCACCGCGTCTGTGATTACAACAAAGAGGACTCGTGGTGGGCAAAGACGTTGTTCGAGCTCGCCGGGCGAGGGTGGGAATCGACGCGCGAGGCGACACGGCGTTACACCTGGCTGTGGTCGCCGGCGACCGAGGCATGACCGAGCTGCTGCTGAGGCGGGCCGCCGATCCGAACGCGGCCAAAGCCGAGGGTGCGACTCCTTTGCACGTCATTTGTCGTGCGGCGGACGACGGCGACGACAAAATCGATCTGGCCAAGATAATTTTTCCGGTCGCCGACGAGTTGAAAGTTGCGGTCGACGTCAACGCGCTGGACAACAAGCACCGATCGCCGCTAGTATTGTTGGCGGAGAGAGACAGGAAGGAATTGACCGATCTGCTTTTGGCTCGTGGCGCCGATAAGTCGTACGTACCCCCGCGGAAAAAAAGACGTACGAGAAAGAGTAAGAATGGATTCATAGGGGTTTTCATCAATTTAAAATGATCGGTACCTAAATGTAATGAGCTGTAATAAAAAGTATAGAAAAACGTATTACGTGTCTCGAAATCGTTTGTACACTTTTTTACTTTTTATTACAGTTCGCTGGGGTACCACTCCAACACTCTGTGTTCCACCGAAAGATCCAAGTGCGATGGATGGTGTTTCAAATTGAAAATGGAGACAAAAAAAGTACGAGCTGTGTTTCCGTTTGCCAATAGTTTGTAAATTCATTTTTACTAATAGACTCGTAGAGGCGCTATATGTTTATTGACGTGTCAAAATAAAATTCCTAGAAGTATAGTACATCAGAAAATAGAAGTGTGCTTTACTCGCCCCAACTCTGATAAACATTTTCAGTTGGGTCTTCGGTTAAAATTCGTCTCGATTTCGAACTGGAATTGAGATGGATTTCGGCTGAATTTAGTTTTTTTTAATCTACAGTTTTGTCTCAAAAATTTGACTTGTTTCCAAGCACAAAAATTCAGGCGACTTTATGAGCCGAACAACCCTGGAAAATTTTTCAGCCGAAAATTCTTAGCTATAAAATTTTCCAGCTGGATTACCAACAAATTAAGAAATTTTCAACGTACAATAATTAATTCATCGGTTTTGGTAGCAGAAAATTTGTAACGAATGGAATTTTAATGAATTTTAATTCCTCAACTGTTCGCAACTTTAAGTTGCGCTCAAGTTGGTCATTCATTTTCATCTTCAAAACGATTCATTTCGAACAGCTACTCGGCTCAGGCCTCGGGTTTCAAAAGTTTTGGCGCTGGAGGCGACGATATGCCACGATCCATGAAAATGCAAGAGAAATGACATACAGCTGGAGCTGATCGTAAAAGTTCGAAATAGAATTCGTCCCCGAAAGCTCGTACACGTTTGATCGAGGACCAGGAAAAATGGCAAATATCTCACGTATTTTTAGTAATTCAACGTACACAAAGCTGATCGCATTGGAATTCCCGTGGCATTTAATGATAAAAAATATATCACGGTACAACGAAAGAATTGAGCAATACAGATGCCCGAATTCAATATACAACGTTTTTATCATTTATTCGCCGTGAAAGAATGCAAATATCCTACGATACGAGATACACACGTATAATACATACCCGCAGTCGCTATTATGTATGTACGATACGTATACCTGAGAGCCAAGAGCGAGCGAGGAGCTCTCGAGAGATGATTTTGAGAATAGCGAGAGAGCGCAAGCGCCGTACGCCACCTTCGTCCACCTATATGTATATATCTGTATGTATACAACGTGAAAGAGAGAGAGAGAGAGAGAGCAATTTCATCGATATTACGTAACATAAGCTTATAGCAACTGATGCTGCTGCTGCTGGCTCATGCCGAAGAGCTAGATTGCAGCTGAAGAGAGAAAAAGGCTCAAAGGTTCTTTTTTTGTGTACGCTTCTGCGCCGGGCTTATATATCGCGGAGAAAAAGTTATGTGCATGCATATATAGAGCAATAGTAGTCGAGAGGAGAGAGAGAGAGAGAGAGAGAGAGAGATCTGCAGGGCTGACGATGAGCAGCGCAGCCAGATATATGGAAGTGGGTTATAAACGATGAATATTATAAGCCTTCAACTATGCGTTCGGTGATTTTTTATAAAATAAAAATTGTACGCACGATTTTTTCAATTTTTGACAGGTCGAAATTTCGCGCTTTCATCATATATACTTTACACTGGCCAAGCGCGCTTGTTTTTTACAATCCTCGAGAGCTTTGACCTTGTTTTCAGTTAGATTTTTTTTTCGCTTATATCTCCCTCGCGTACACTTGCTGGTGGAACAAATAATTATACCGTATATATATACGTGCATAAAAGCGTTGTCCATCCACGATGCGCTTACGTGTATTAAATGCACCGAGCTCGACGAAATATAAAAAAAAAAAATAAATAAATAAATGATAAACAATGATAATAATATGAAACGCGAGTCAAGTGCATCTGTACGTGGCGTTTGTCAACAAAGAGAGTTGCCACGACGAGTACAATGCCAAAGAGCGTCAGCTCGCTCTAGCATTTGCAGCTCTCACAGCTGTGTATATGTATATAAAACTGTTTGCAATCGAAGAAATCCCGAAATCGATAAGCGCGAACTTAAGCTCTCCGCATATACACGAATAACGCATACACACACGTACGTGCTTTAACGTACGTACATACAAACCCTCGAACCCGATGACGACTGTTATTTTTCAATATATAAGTAATAACGCGTAATGCAGGATGATGTCGTGTACTTATGGATGTACACAAGTATATTTTTGCGCCGCTGCTTTTCTGCCTGTGTATTATTATTACAATATGCCGCGGCGCATCGTATTGCGCTAGAGCGATATATATTATTACATGGATTGATCGCGTGGAGAGGAAAAAAAATTTTTTTTTTTGCTACTTTTTTTTTTTTTTTACCTATCGAGTCGTTTCGTATCGAAAAAAAGTACGCGTGCGTGCTGATATGGTACATGCAAAAAAACTAACTGCAAATGCTATATACTTGCCATTTGATCCGCAGAAAAGCTGCGACCAGTGTATATCTGCTTCGCGGCTTGGCACGCGAAATAACCATTCCAAAAAGCGGTATATTTCGTTGCTGATAAATACCGGGGCGATGAATTTAGAAATATATATCAGATTCATCGATTCTCCTTACTTCGAGGTAAAAAAGAACGAAGAAAAAATTACTCGACTCGATTGTAAAAAGATTTTTCCATTCTTTTTCATTTCCTCGGAAGTAAATGTAAATTGCGCCCCGCGCCAGCTAGCGTAGTATAGCTGCTCGTTTCTTCGCATTATTATACACGTATATATATACCCTCGCGGGCACCATTAAGATTATCTCGCGTTAATCGGACCAATCACGTGATTACGTATTAGCCTCGGCTATATCATAACAGTTATATATACGTAAGTATCTTCGTGTGTATAATAATGTTCTGAAAAAAGAAGAGAAAAAAATATAGAAAGACGCCCCCGGGAGAGAGAGAGACATATTTGGGGGTGGAGGAAAATTAGACTAAAACGGAAACGTCGCGCGGATATCGCCAAGGCGATCTCTCGTCGTCGTCGCTGCTGCCCATTGAACGTGGCGCGCGAGGCGTCCAAGTACACACAGTCGCGCGCATATATACATACGTGAACGTGCCAAGGTATACAGTAGAAGGTATATAAGAAAAAAAAGGTCTATTGTACGGTGGTGGTGGTGGTGTGCGCGCCTTCAAACGACTTTTATATTTACCCAATCGATCGACGGTTGTATACGAGATACACACACACACACACACACATACGTGAATATAGCAAGTGGTCAACAGCACTAATACCTACATGTATACATAATACACATACGCGCGGCTGTGGTTCTATATATAAATAACCCTCGCTTAGGTGTAGTATCCCTTCGGTGTTTTTTTTCGCTTCTTTTTATTTATTTTTTTTTTTGCTTTGCGATGACGAAATTTATGAAACCCAAAATTGGGGGCTTTAAAACGATAAAAAGGAGGAGAAGAAGGTGAGAGGGTAAAAAAATGGAAAAAGTCTCATTGCTCTACCCGATATCTATATAACAAGCCCATGTGTATGATCGATAATTGTTGCCCCCCCTCGTTCAAGGACAAGCGCGCGCGCGGCCGAACGATAACGGCGCTTTTATAGCTCTTTCCCTTCTCTCTCTCTCTCTCTCTCTCTCTCTGCGCCAGAGTGACTACTCTCTTTTTTTGCAACTTCGAGGGATGAGATCAACGCTTTTTTTGCACGGACTAGAATAAAAGGGAGTGGAATAAAAAGAGGAAAGATTAGAGATACTCGAAATTTGCCTTTGTCCTCGCTGCAAGTCTCGAGTGAGCTTGCACACACCCCCACCCACCCACACATGCATATCAGCAGCTGCTGATGCTGCTCGTGCTCAAGCCGATTAGAGAACTTTTCTCCGATTGTAGCAGCATATATAAGTCGAATATATATATGCCTATATAAAGAGCATCTCGATCACATGGCGCGCTGTGGTGTGCTTCGGTATAGCTGCAACGCGTCACCAAGACGAGCGCACTCTCGCTCTCACTCGGGCTGATCCGTCCTCTCCTTGTGTATATAATACATAATACTCTCGGGTGGAGAATGGGTGACGTTCGCTATTTTGTGACGTCATCGTCGTCGGTGGCAGCGGCGCGCAAAAGTGACACCGGATCGTCGCCGCCGCGAAGAAGAAGAGAGAGCTTTTCATTGTCCGGCGCGCGCTTATATACTTATTTAACGTACGCGCGTTGCGGTAATTTTTGAGCATTGTACGATGCTTCTCCGAATGAAAAAAGCAAAAAAAAAAAAAAAAGAGGAATGCGAAGTGCGAAGGATGAGAAAATAAAAACCACCGAGGTCGATAATAAAAGCTATACACGCATGGAGAAAAAGAGAAACGAGTTGCGTTAACAAAAAAAAGAGAGAAAAAAAGAAATAGTCGTTGCAGAAAAACCCCGAGGATACTAATGGGGAGGAAAGACTCGAGAGAGAGAGATAGAAAGAGATGGTTTCTTTCGATCGATTTACTCATCGGCAGCTCGGCTATATAGATGCTATATAACTCGCGCAGCGCTGCCAGCAGTGGCCCCCTTGAAAGTCGGTTTACTCGGAGGAGAGCGAGAGGCGCCTAATTAGCTTTTCCCTTTGCGCTACTGGGCGCGTTTCATCTCACGATGCCCGCGTAAAGCATATATCCTATGTATCTCTCAAGCGGTAGATATACAACGGGTGATATTTCTTTATCATTGAGAGAGATAGAAAGAGTATATAAAGCAGATGCAGCTTCGCAAGTAAAAACAACATCAAATAAAAATAAATAAAAAAGGACGACGATCGTATTATATTACGGAATCGAACGCAAGTCGATGCGGACAGCTTTTTTTTTTTTTATAAATTTTATTTTCCACTGCTCGCCTCGCTATTTATCGAAGTTAATCAGACAGACGCGCGGCGCGGCGGGCTTACGACAGCTCGCGAGGAGTTAAAAATTTCTCTCCCTCCCTGTCTTATGCTCTTCATTATCCTATGAATAAATCATGAGCGTGGAGCGAGCAGGAGTGGGCGCCGAGCGACGATCATCATCGCGCGTGGCGCACGACGACGACTCGGGAATAATAACAAAACAAAGAGTCGAGTCCCGCGTGCGACCTGCTCTGCGCCGAAGTTTATAATATTAGTACGTATACATATAATGTAACGCCCGAGCTTTTACAGAGAGAGAGAGAGAGAGAGAGTTACAATATACGTATCTATTATCGAGGAGAGACCCAGTGACCTACATCTTATATCGTTTGGCGGCGCACAAAGCGTTACACAGCTGTAAGGCAGCAAGTTTTAGCCGATGCGGCACATACACACACGCGCGCGAACAGAGACCGACTGTCGAAGTGCATTATACGAATTAAGGAAAAGAAGAAAAGAAAAGGAAGAAACGCGAGCACGAGGGAAAACTCAATTTTACGTGTGTGCCTTCGAGTTCGCCGCAGTTACACACACACACTCGCGTATTATTCCCTTTTCACGGCAGTAGTCTGCATGCATGCCTGTGTGCGAGTGTTTGTCGTCGCGCTCGCTGCACGCCTCTGACCTTGAAAAAACACGTTCTCCGAAAATTCCAACGCGCGAGCGCGGCTTAACACACACACACACACACTGCACTGCCGAGACACAAATACACACCATCATCATCGTATGTATAGTAAGTTTTCGCTGTTGCTCCGCTGCTGTTACTGCTGCTGCTGCTGCTGCTGCTGCTGTGACCTCCGGTTCCAAAGGATTCATCCTTCGCATTTATAATGCACATCATGGCCGCGCGGCGCACAGCTCTGCATTGCCGCCGCCGCTTCTCGCGCTCGCGAATATAAAGCGATTTCGAGTCTTCTCGAGTAAGTATATACATACGCAAGAGAGAAAGAGAGCCGCGTGTCTGCACGACTCGAGGTATAGTGGCGGATCGAGAGTCGCCGCCGCTTGTGCACCAAAACACGCGGCGCCCAGTGAAAGTTAAACGCGTGTATATGTATAATATTATGGTTCAACCAAAGTGTCAGGTGTCAGGTGGCGAAATGAAAAAAACTCACTTGAAAGTTAATGATTGATTAATTTTAATTAACAAAGGTAGAAGAATAACAGTGAAAGTAATAAAAGGTTGGTTCGCAGCTTGCTGCCTTATCTCAGAGCGTCTGCCGCTTGCGGCCTTGCTCATCGCTCGCTCGAGCCTGTCTCACTGTCGCGTATGCCGTCGGGCCTGAGGCCACCGCGCGTGGCGCCACTGGCGGGCAGCGCGTGCAACGCGTACACACACACATACGTGCGAGCTGAGGCTGTGTTATGCGAATCCATAACAATAATATATAAATTCAAGCGAGAGTTTGCGGAGCCTGCATCTTTGCATTATGCAACAGCACAGCTTATGAGTTGTAACGCGAGTCGATTCGTGGAGCTTTTTTTCCTTTTTCTTTCTCCTTCTTCATCATATATATTATACCACACGATATCGCACACTCACGATCTTTTTCTTCTTTTTCGTACGTTTGGCGGTCGAGCTTAACGGCTGAGCGAGTCTCCGCGCATTATGTAATTGATATATCCGCGAATTGTAGGTCACGAGGTGCCTGCCTGCCAGCGCCGAGTGAAGTAATACTTATGTACGCCGAGAGACATTCGGTCATCGGCGCGATTGAATAATATGAATGCCGCGGTACATTATGTATAGCCTCCTTTTTGCTTTTTTGTTTTATATATATATATGTGCCGCGAATGAGGTCGCGGGCTCGGAGAGTACACGAGTACCAGTGAGAGTGAGAGTGAGAGTGAACGAGAAAAGTTGAACGACCCCGCGGGAGACATTTTTTTCGTCTTTTATGTATATGGACGATGATAATGTATGCGCGGGCAGGGCTAATTTAGCGACGAAATTGAATTTTTTTTCGAACCGTGAAATATAATTCAACCGAGCGCGTTGGAGTTGGAATTCAGGGCCAGCGAAGTGATAAATAAATAAAAGTAGTAATTGCGCGTATAAAACATGAACGTGCGCATTACCCAGCCTGGAAAAAGTAATTTTCCGAAACGGCTCCGGTGCTTGTACGTTCGCGTTACATTATATACATTAAGCGCTCGCGAACGAGCCGAGCTTGAAATCATTCTAAATTTGGATCGTAAAAATAAAAAGGAGAAAAAAAACGCGTGTGCTACGCGAAGAGGTGCGCGCCTGGGTAGGTAAATTGAAAATCTTCCGCCGGCGCGAGCCGTAAAAAGGCGTCGCGCGGCACGCGTGAACGCGACATATTATGCGTGTTTGTTCGCTTATAAGAGCATCATATATCATAAAAAAAAATCGAAACGGTATAAACTTCCAAGAAGCTTGTCGTCGAGGACGCGCTAAAAAATCCCCACAAGATCGAAGCGAGGAAAAATACGCGCCGATAGCAGCAGTAGTCGTTAATCGATCTCGAGCCCTTTCATAACGAGTCGAACTGCTGTGATCGCGAATACGAAACGAATCGCGCGTCACCCGCGCGGAGGGAGAGAGGATGCAGCTCATCCTCTGCAGCAGTAAAGAGAGAAGAACTAGCTGAGAATTTCATCGTACATAGCTCGAGGATACGTATCCCCCCCAATTAAAATTTACCCCATTTCTCTCTCTCTCTCTTATATACTCGACGCTACATAGCTCATCGGAATCCTCTAGTGACATAACTCGCTCATCGTGTACTTGCTGCTATGCTATGCGCGCTTCAAATCGAATAGCTGCCGCCGCTGCTGCTGCTGCAGTCGACTTTTTTTTTACTACTCGGATATCTCTTTCGCCTCCATCCCCGAACCCCTTCTCTGTAAGCAAATAACCCCCTGGTATATATACGCGCTCAGCCTCCGGGATATCAATTTTCCGTCCAAATGCGCTGAATTAATGGCTCGATCATCGACGCGAAGGCGCGTCGCACAGCAGTAGTATATAGAGGCTCTAGCTCGAGCTCTCACGAGCCGATGCGGTCATCGTGTCGTCTACGACGTCTTTACGCTGCAATTACAACTTATATATATGCAGCACGTAGAGAGCTGGCGTGAATGAGGAAATTGCGAATTAGCACCCAGAGAGCCACTGTACCAGCCCTGGTCGTATAGTCGATTTTGTGTATATAGATATAGGGTACTCCGTACACGTATCGTACTACACATGGGTAAATATAGGTCTATGGTACACACGAATAAGTCAGATGATCTTGTGCCGCACAAGCGTCCATTTGATCATTCCGAATTTTCCGATGATAAATATCGCGCGACGTATCGCCTTCGCACGTTCTCGGATGATATATATCATAACGCGCGCCTATTATTTGGATAAAAAGAGGCAATAAGCAGCGACATCAACGACGATATATATACGATACGCCCCCGCACATCGACGTGACGCTCGACGCCGTATAGCAGCAGCTATTCACTCTCACGGGGGCCATCGTCGACGCCGTCGCCGCCGCTGCCGAGGAAAATTTATCAAAAAGTCGAGGCGCGCACACAAGACACACACACACACTCGCAGAATGTTAATTATGTCTCGTCTCGGAGTGCGAGAGAGAGAGAGGCGAATGTAGGTCGTCGGACATTTGCCTACGCCACACACGACATGCATACGTATCTAATATACACAGGCCGCGTGGCTGTATCGTATAGTATGAGTGTCTCTGTGTGTGAGTGCATAATATAGGCTGTCTCGCACAGCAGCAGCAGCAGCAGCAGCGGATCAAATTCTGCACACGCGTTTCGAGTGCGAGCGGCCCCGAGGAAGAGCAGTGCCGAGCATCGTATATGCACACGCACGTGCACTCACACGGTGTCGAATTTAAATGCCGTTGGTGTTGCTTTCTCAAAATCTTTCGTGCGACGATAACGAGTGCGCGACGAGCTTTTTCGGTTCTCTCTGTTTTTTACCCCATTATCTTGCCTGTATTTGCGGATTTATACAATTCGACGAGATACGGCCGCAGGTCATTTTTTTGCTTTGTTCGTTCCAAAGCGACGATTAATAAAAGTTTATCGACGCGTGCACATAAATGTATATGCGCGCGCACGTAAAAAAATGAAAATCTTTCCGAGCCGACGCGAATAATTCGTGTGTGTGTGTGTGTGTATCTTCTTCTTTCCGCACGTACGCCACAACACTCGAATGCACGAAAAAAAAAAGTTTGACGTTGTTAGTAGGCGATACGAAGATGACCTAAATTATCGAAGCTACACATATCTCTGTGTGTGAGTATATATGTGTGTGTGTGTGTGTGTAGGCAGGTCTCGTAAAGCCGTACACACGCTGGAGGGTAGCATTTAAATTTTTCTCCCTTTGCTTTTTTTCTTGTTTTTTATTTTTTATTTATCTCAGAGACCATGAGAGTGGCTCTTTTCATCGTTCGCGCATTTGGACGTTTTTATTGTGCACAATAATCCAAGGGCACCCCCTGCAACGTCATATGAATTCATTGGTTTTTTCTTGCTTTTTTATTACTCGGTACTTTCATGATAGAAATGATCAATATTGATAATGGCCTGATAACTAAAAAATTAACATTTTGTAAAATGCATAAACATTAATTGGCTGGGTTTTGACCATTTTTTATGAAAATTGTGTTAAAAATATGAAGCGCATTCAGACCTGAAAATGACTAAATACTACTTTGGGCCTTGGCCGCTAGATGGCGAGTTACTTTATCTGTAAATCCGCAAGTGGCAAAGTCAAAATATTTTTATAACTCAAATTTAAAAAGGTAAAAAAGTCAATAGCATGGTCACAGACGAAATGCTGATTAATATGTCGTACACACGCCACGTGCGCTGACACGCGAAAGAAATTTTTTCTCTCTCTTCTTAATCACGTACCTAAAAGCTCCTTGGCAATTGATTATAACGTCCATAAAATACGCGGAGAAAAAAATCATTGAAATACACGTATTGACCTTTGAATTGAAATATATATACAGGGTAGCAGTAAGGCAGTACCTTTGAATGATACGGGCGATTATCGTTATTCGTAAGCTCGGCTCGCGCGCGCGAAAGCTCGGGGGCAATTACGGCGAGATTTTAAATATCATGCGCAGTTCGGTGTAGCACAAAGTGCGAGCTTGATTATTATCATCATTATTCGAAAGAATCGACCTCCGTCACGGACACGTGTGTGTATGTGTTATAAATGTTGATACACGCACACATGTGTGTGTGTGTGTGCGGTTGGCCAATCGTTCGATGCAATTATTGCAATCGTCGGCTCTCTCTCGAGCAAGACTGCTATTTCGCAATAGTACGGTATAATATAACGATGATGTATACATGTATATAATATTTATAATAACGATGATGATTCGCATATTTTATATCGCTGAAAACGGAGCAAAAAAAAAAAGAAGAAAAGTCGATTCTCCCCACGTGTGCGACCTTCGTCGGTATGCGCAGAGCTGAGAGATCGACTAAAACATTAATCGTATACGAATTGATTTTCACCTTAACATTATAACTGATTTTGACGGCAGTAAATATCGCAAATTACGGCATTATGCGAATATATACATTCGCATGGGCAAGCAAAGCGAGAGAGAGAGAGAGAGAGACAGCAGAGAGCTGTATAGCCAAGCAAATTGATAAAACAACAAAGCAGTTACACAAATGACAATTGATACAGCGTAGGAATGTATATGATTTATTAAAGCAATTTTCGCATCGCCGGCAAGCATGTCACCTAGATCCCTTTTAACATATACACACACACATTTATTAATATACACGTATAGTATAACACAAGACAAAGACACACATAGACACATATATATTTACAATACAGATACGGTACAGTGTGTGCGACACATGCAAGTGCGTGAAAACGATAATAACTCAACAAACAGACATCACCCGCACACATACTCACACATACTGATATTTTGCACCCACGCGACGACGACGGCGGTGGCGATGATTGAGGATATGCGAAGAGAACGAGATAGAGAGAACGTGGAAGAAAGTACATAATGAAGATATAAACAGAGTAGATTAGTAAGACAGCGCGAGACAATTTCGAGTGTCTGTTGCGGGGGTGGTTGTCGTCATTGTTGTTATTATTGTTGTTGTTGTTTTCGTTGATTGTCTTTTTTTTCTCTTCTTCTTCGTGTACCGTCTGAAGAACCAACCTCCTCGAAAGAAAAATGAGCCCGCGACAAGAGAGAGAAGGTTAATAATGCACCGAGTGTGTACCCCTAGCCTAGTGAAAATGTGTGTATAATATGTTTTATACCCTTTGGCTCGAGACGACCCACTTGAGAGCTCAGAGGAGGTGGTGGTGGTGCTAAAGGATTTTTTTTTTTTTGCTTTTCTTCCAACCCTTGCGTTTTGATCAAAAAGAGCAGCGTTGATGAGGAGAGAGAAAGAGAAAGAAAGAAAGAAAGAAAGAAAGTAGGGAAATGGTAAGAAAAGAGCTTAAAAGTCGAACACTTCGTCTTGTATACAGTGCGTGTTTCGTATAGTAATAATAAATAATAACAATGTGCAGCCGTGTGTAAAATGCCTTTTGATAATAATACGTTGTGTGTACAGAGATAAGGCAAAAGTAATAGGATAATAGCTCTTGCGTGACCGTACCATAAATGAATCGCACTCAGGAACACAGTGTAGTAGTACAGTAGTAGGTAGTAGTAGTAGTAGTTGTAGTAGTTGTACAAGAGTGCGGAAAAACAAAAGATTTCTCGGCTATATTATAAATTGTGCCAATTGAATGTATAATGCAAGAGAAGAGAGAATAAAGGCAATAATTTTTTTTTTTTTAATATCTATGTAGATAGAAAGAGAGATTTTCTCGTGTGTGGTTACAAAGTGAGAGAGAGAGAGAGAGAGAGAGAGAGAGAGATGCGTGAAAAAGATTCCAGATGTGGCCTTGGTTTTTTTTATTCCCTTAAGGCGTTTTTTTGTTGTTGCAATAATAAGTAACTGGGGATAGAGGCCCATGTTTTTTTTTTGTTTGTTTTATGACTTACCATTCCTTTTCGTCATTATCATCCGACTTGAGTATACCGTCGCCTGTGTACGATGTCACGCATCGACTGAACCTATATAATAGTACATTGCACATAGAGAGATCAAACAAGACAAAAACAAAATGTGTGTTTGGTGTGTGGTAGATAATCGCGGCGGCTGTTCTCTGCAGCTTCGCTCAATTGTTGTTGTTGTTGTTGGTTTAGTTATATACTTGGGCATGATGTCGGTGTGTGTGTTTATGCGTGTGTCTGCGTTTAATCTCACTCACAGCTGTGTCTTATTAATACAAAAAAAAAGTCGTAGACATTTTGGCTGTGGATATGCTATAATAGTATATTTGAAGGTGTGTGAAAAAAAAAATAAAATGAAAAATTTGTAACCGCGGCTACGACGAGACCGACTTTATAAATCAAAATGTTGCAATAATGCATTCAAAGCCGACCAGAGAGCATAAATACAGTACGATTTTAATGCAAGTACTTACTCATTTCCGGACAGCAAAAAAAACTGTTACTGAATCAAAAGTTTTATCTCTTTCACCCGATGCATTATCGAATTATAACGTATAGTATAGTTGCACGTTCAGGGTCGCGAATGCATATTTCATCGAAAATACAGCGGAATCAAAGTAAAATATTTTATCGATAATACAGAAACATAGGCTAAAATATTTAACAATAATAATATATAATTCTGCAACACAGGCAATGCGAGATCATACGACCCTTTCAACGTAATGAAGATCGATATGATATATCTATACGTAACACCAACAATAAATATTTAAAATATATATCAGCATTCAAGTACATAGAAGCTTACATACTCACAGCCAGGCGTCTCTAATTGGTTCGTTAATTAATAATAATAATAATAATAATAATAATAATAATAATAATAATAACAATGAAGTAAAAAAAATTTAAATAAATGAAAGACACTCTAATTTTTAATGTTCAACAGTGTTTGACTGTCGCGCTAAGAAAGCACATAATACGAACAAACATTACTGCCGTTGATTAATATAATTATAGAAGCAGCAATTAATGCACGAACTTTTTAATTCGTAAAATAAATATACATAAAAATTATAAACATTTACAGATCAGTACTCATAATGTAACACAGCAAAATTTTTATGTTAACATCTCATTTGCCAAAAAGCAATTATAATACTTCAGCGTCAGTATAATAACTTTTATCGATTATTTTGATTTTCGTTGTTTGCATCTACACTTTTCTTCTCAATTTTCTCGCATTTATATCGATTACGCATGTGCAATAATAACATGTATTACTATAGATTTATATATTGCATGTATATCGTTAAAAACGTCGATTGTATTATATTTACATAAATATTAGCACACATCTGCGCTCTCGACTCGCGCCTGCCGCGGCGCGAGTTGGTATAAGAAGAGATAGTAAAAGTCTGCGAATTAATTACGGCTGAACGCCCGAATCAATGGATATAGATCGCCGATTATTTATTGTATCATCGCGTACGTAGAGTACTGCCGGCTTTCATTTACATTAATTGGCACGGGTATAAATAATTAATCCGCAGACTTTTACGGCGTTAATTCACGGCTAAAAGACAATTAAACACATTTATGTAATCGTTTTATGACTTTGTTGTACCTTTCTCTACTTTGAAGTTTTTTTTTTGTCAAAAATTGAAATGTAGATCAAATTGTGTGGTGTCGTACGCGATTGTAAAAAACGAAATTTCATTAAAAATGTCGTCACTTTTAACGCGTGTCCACGGCATTTTTACATAATTTAATCAATGTCAGGCTAAAAGCAAATTATTGGAAAAATCAAAATTCAATTTACTTTCTTTTTTGCAATCACGTACAATAGAGCGAAATGATTTACATCGCAATTTTTCCAAATCGATAAATTGAAAAGAAAAAGAAAAAAAAAGTAAACCGATGTAAAATATGTGTATTACACTGGATACGTGTGTCCAGCGGTGTCTATGGATATATATGTAGTATATAATGTCATGGTGGGTTAGCATCATGGGGCACAATCAACTCACCGTCGCAGGACTTTGATTTCATTTTCCAGCGAGTCCTCCTTGCCTTTGAGCGCCTTCTTGTCGATGATTTTAACGGCGTACAGCATGCCCGGCCGATCCTTGCTCTCTGCGAGTCTGACCTCCGAGAAGGCGCCACTGCAAAAATTTAACAAAAAATTTATTACATTTATCGTTACATTTTTTGCTATGCACAAATGACGCTATTCAATGTATAAAATCCGAATAATAATAACGATGACAATGATCGTAATAATAATGATAATAATGATGCTGTGTTGCGAACACGAGAGTCGCATGTACTACGCTACGAGTAGTATCTCGATCATATGTGCGGTGGCTCTCGAATCCGAGGCCGCCATCGACGAAGCATAAAATCGAGTCCTGGGTAATTTACGCCTCTTTGCACTTTACTCTCATTTTCTTTCCATATATCATCGTGTCGGTGTGTGTGTACCTTATATATCTACACACATTGCGCGTTTACGTGTCAGCACGAGTGGCGCTTGTGTATATATATATATATATTGTGTACGTGTACGTATATATGTATATAAACAGAGCAGCAGTTAATTATAAACCTTTAGACAAAGATTAATCCGATGCCATCTCCTCTGCTTCTCTATACCTCTGTCGTATGCAAACTTGCGCGTAAATCTCGCTCGCTGCTGTGCGCGCTCACTTCAATCCGTCCTCGTCCTCGTCGTCGTATATAATTCGTCGAGAGGAGTACAATTAGCGGCGCGCGACGCGACGCGCGGCACAAGAGGGAGAGAAGGAGAGATAGAGAGGAACTTGATAATCGCGCACTGAAAACTTGTCATCATCGGCGTTTCGCTTCGAGATTATTAATTGCGACGCGTGCAGTGAGCTTGCAAGCTCGCGAGAGAGGTAAAGACAGCTACGAGCTTTCGAGTGCCTACAGTGGCGCGCGATATCGTCAGCGAGAAAAGGCGAATACTGCAGCAGTCGTTATATTATAGTCACGTTTCTCGCGTTCACGTCGCGCGCTCACGCAAGTGAAAATTCATTTAATCTTCGAGGAGTCGTCGTCGTCGTCGAAGTACCATATAATTATTATCGAATATCGATGTCGCTAGGCCGTGATCGGTACGCGTGTCATCGACGACTTTATAATATAATATTAATATATATGTGCGTGCATATTCTTAACGCTCGAAGTACTCGCAGCAACTGCAGCAGTCGTTAGACAACTCGATATCAACTTTTGCGTGCGCAGCCATGTGTGTGTGTGCGTTACTAGTGCGTTTATTACACGCACTCCAAGTGTTATTAAATATTATGAAAATTTCTCCTTCTCTCTCTCTGGCTTTCCTTGGCCGCCGCTGCTGCTGTAATGTAAAAGCCGGGCCTCGCGCGCGTATGCATAATTCCTGTTCTCTGTGCGTATACCTATCCAATTACCCCAAGCGCGCGGCGCAATCGCTATATATGTACGCACGTCGTCGAGTCTCAAACTGCGTATTATAAACTTGTCGACGGCTATACTCCTTCGGGCTGCTTCAAGGCCTCGCATCTCTCTCTCTCGTATTATATATACATATTCATCGTTACATAATTACTCTACGCGCCGCCACCGCCACTCGTGTGTATATTCAACTCTTTCGCGCGAGGAGCAGCATACACGAACTCGAGTACGCCCGTATGTGTGAATGTGCGAAATGGCTAATTTCTTTTTCTTCTTTTTTTTTATTTGACTCTAGCACACTTCGCAGTCTCGATACGGGGACCTTTTTTTTATTCTCTCTTCTTTTTATTTTTTTTGCTGCTGCTGCTAGCTAGCTCTCGACACCTCGATATCAATTACGCACTTGTGCCAGAAAAATATAATACGCGTATACGACGGCGGTGCGTGCGTCTGACACCGCGCGGCAGATATTTGTGTGTGCGTTATTATTATACACGTATACGCACTCGAATGCGATCCTCCTCACCTGCCGTCGTCGTCGTTTACACACATATATCGCACGTGCTAAATCGAGGCGAATAGCGCGTCGAGCGGATGGAGTGCACAAAAAAAAAGTGTTATAGCGACTTGAGAGAGCTATATAAATGAATGACACCGACCTAAACGTCGGCGGTGGCTGCAGCCCGTACTCGACCCGCTCACTCGCACCGCGCAGAGAATCTGGAGCTACATTACGGTTATTTGATTTCTAGCTCGTCTACGCGCGTCTGTATGAACTTTTTTTTTATTAAACTCCATTCGTCGCTCGCTCGTATTATGGGTGACAAAAAAAAAAAAAAAAAAAAAAAAAAAAAAAAAAAAAAAAAAAAAAAAAAAAAAAAAAAAAAAAAAAAAAAAAAAAAAAAAAAAAAAAAAAAAAAAAAAAAAAAAAAAAAAAAAAAAAAAAAAAAAAAAAAAAAAAAAAAAAAAAAAAAAAAAAAAAAAAAAAAAAAAAAAAAAAAAAAAAAAAAAAAAAAAAAAAAAAAAAAAAAAAAAAAAAAAAAAAAAAAAAAAAAAAAAAAAAAAAAAAAAAAAAAAAAAAAAAAAAAAAAAAAAAAAAAAAAAAAAAAAAAAAAAAAAAAAAAAAAAAAAAAAAAAAAAAAAAAAAAAAAAAAAAAAAAAAAAAAAAAAAAAAAAAAAAAAAAAAAAAAAAAAAAAAAAAAAAAAAAAAAAAAAAAAAAAAAAAAAAAAAAAAAAAAAAAAAAAAAAAAAAAAAAAAAAAAAAAAAAAAAAAAAAAAAAAAAAAAAAAAGAAAAAAAAGTGTCATCTAGTCCGAGCGTTTTTAGAATATGAATCTTCTCGTCGTCGTCGCGGCTTCTCTGTGGTCCGGTTCTCGGTATATATTGCAGTACGACGTAATTTTTGCGCGTAAAAAAGAATTTCGGCCTCCTCTGTGGTTAAAATTGAAAGAAGTACATAATCCAATTTTTCATCTATTTATAATTTGTGCTTCATCTTGCTGAATAATTATACTCAAGCTCGTAGGCGAGAGAGAGAGAGAGAGAGAGAGAGAGAGAGAGAGAGAGAGAGAGAGAGTTTATTCAATCGATTGCTCGCCGATTGTCAAAAGAGCGTGTGCGTGTGGCAATTGCACGCACCGAAATCGAGTCCTTGGAAATATTTAATCAAAATTCAAATATAATAACGTTCTCTCTCATATTGAAATGATTTCGAGCTTTCCCCGAAATCAAATTATATAAGTCTCGGCGCCCACCCGTGCATATATTTATCAATATAATGAACGTCAGCGAGCACGAAGCAAAGTTGGGCAAAAGGAAAATCACTCGAGCCGTCATCGTCTTATCCTCCGCCGCTGAAGCAAAGTTTGACGCTATACAGAGAGTATAATAATATATATAGGTATGATATACAGTAACGACGACGTCCCCTCGTAGTTCAGCACACGTGCCGCTGTGCTGCTGCACACACAGACACATATACACAGCAGTCAAGCTTATAGCCAGTGCAAGCTCTCGAAAGCGCCACACGCAGCAGAGCAGAGCAGAGCAGAGCAGAGCAGAGCCGAGCCGAGCAGCAGAGGGCACAGAGCGAATATTGCGCTTGCGCAAACTACTATTACTACTGGTACTGTGCCTTCAACGACGTCGTGGCATCGAGTCAAGGGTTATACTACTGCTGGGTTGTGTATAGATCCCAGCGGACCTCCAAGCTGCGTCTTGTGTGTGTGTGTGTTGCAGTATGCGCGTGTATTCACGTTTGTGTGGCATGCAATAGTTGTATACACAGGCAAATGTATGTACGCGTGCACAGCCAAAAGCCATATTCCGCGAATGAGTTCCTAGAACAATTTCGAGAGTATATGTACAGGAGCTGCTGTAGAGCCTGGGCATATATATACAGGCAGTAGTAGTAGTAGTTACACACAGAGAGCCGCGCGAACTTGAGGATTTCGGATTGTAATTGACACGCGCGCCAATGGAATTATATTCGCTCTCGTAAGCTCGTCTTTCTCTCTCTCTCTCTCTTTTACTCGAACAATGCTAATTTGAGAATTCGCGTAACGAATTGAATTAATCTTGACGAATTTAATCACCCATGTTGTACGAAATCTCTTTCCAGAGTGCGATTACGCGATTCGAGTGTATGTGGCGTTTGCACATATGTACGCTAGAGAGAGAGAGGGAGAGAGGAAAAGGAAAAAAGTTAGTACACATATACACAGACACTAAGCACGGTAGTAGTAGTAGTAGTAGTAGTAGTGCACGGAATACGAGACACGCGCGATTTCGCTGACATAATCGCCGAATGGGTGTTGCTTTTTTCTCTCTCTCTCTCTCTCTCCCGGCGCGCGCGTTTTACGAGAGCAGGTTACACACTTACGGCGCAACTGTGGCATATGGGCATATAAGCCATAAGCATGGAAAATATGAAACCTATATAGAAAAAGAAAAAAATAGTTGTTTCTTATGTAATTTTCAGCACCACTAAGCTCGGGCCGAATAGGCTAAAAGTGTATACGTACGCATACTACACACACAGGTACACATTATAGAGAGAGAGGAGAGAGAGAGACTCAGGCGCGCGCATTATGTAATTTACATAACAGCAGCTGTTGGCTGTATTGCTCGCGTAGCGGCCCTCTCTTAAAAAGAGTTACATCGACACTGTGTGCTGGACTATTATTTCCTTTTTATATCCAGGCAGTGTGCAAGCAGCAGCAGGATTCAATTGCTCAACGAGTCTTCTTTTCTTTTTTTACTTTTTTCTCTTGCGCCGAGTCTCTTTTTTTTCGCTGCTTTTCGCGCGAATCTTTTGCGAAATGTGGGTCGATCAACGATCTACTTTCGATATTATTCATTTTTGAGCAATGAAGTGTGCTTACGGATCAGTCCACCATTGTTACTACGAAATTACGATCGATTTATCTCGAGCCGACGACCATTACGTAATTTTTTTCGTGTGTCAAAAGAATTTCAATCGGTTGCGGATCGACTCCTTGCTTCTTTTAATGCACGTGCCGAAAAGTAAAAGATTCGGGCACATTGAGTCGCTGCTCTGCTCTGCTGCTTCGCGCGTGAGTTGTTCATCAAAGACGTACGCGTGCGTGGCGATATACGTGTTTGGGGTTGAAAATATTCCACGTGGGTTATAGCGGTATAGCATAAGTTTCCGAAATTTGTAAAGTTTTATATGACTGGCGCATATTTCACATTTTTCATCGCTTTTTCTAGCCTCCCTCTACCTGCCCGACTACCCCCGCCTCCCTTTGCACGTAGTAGAATAAAGCGATGAAAATATATATCCTTTATAATACGATACTCGAGCACGTGTGTGTGCACATATTATAACCGGACTAACCAAGTTTTAATTTGAATTTGAAATTAAACGAGGGAAAATTTATGCGTATAATTTTGCAAAACTTATAAACTGTTTTCCACTGTAGCTCGTCCTTCTCATCCCCGAAAAAGCTTTATGCGAATTTTCATGCATACAATATGATACGTCTCGCTGCTGCTGTACGAAATCGCAGTATGAAACGAGAGTATGAAAAAATCAAGTTAATTCGAGCGCAAATTTTTCTCCGGTTACACGCTAATCGCAGCTCTGAGTGCCCGACCGAAAATTTTTCACGTATAATAATAACGACGATGATTTTGCTACGAGTCTTTGTTTTGCAGAGCAAAATCGTTAGGTATGTACATAGTAGATCCCCAATTTCGAAAAATTTGCATGTCAAAGCTTTTTTCGAGCCCGACTCGTCGACGAAAGCTTGACTACTGGAGAAGCTCGTGTACGCACTTTTTTTTAAATACGTACATCGTCCTCGTCCGTGTTTTATTATACAGTATAACGTGCATTTGATTAAACCAAACTGGGCGCGAAATAAAGGCGCGTTAAAAAAAAAAAAAAGGAGATGAGGAGGAGGAGGAGGAGGAGAGAAATGAAATGAAAGATAAGAAAAGGAGAAAATGAGACACCCCCACGCGTTAATATATATATTTCTAACATTCAAATTAAAAATTCAATTTACCCGGGGATAATTACAGCTCAATAGCAGTAGTACTCTGTGGTGCTCGCGGAAAGATAGAGAGAGAGAGAGAGAGAGAGAGAGAGAGAGAGAGAGTCTACTAGAATCAGTGCAGTAGTACAGCTGCGAGTGGTGCTGCGCAGCTTGTAATTCGCAATGAAAAGAGAGAAGAGAACGGAGTAGATATATATATGGCCGATTCTCTGTGAAATCGAATGGCCAAAAAAATTTTTTTTCTGCAAATATGAAAAACTTGCTGTTCCCGATGTCAGAAATGTCCCCAAATTTTATTAGAATTTTTGGGACCATCTATCACTCTTTTTCAGGGGCCCGAAGTTGGCCATTTTAGGGTTTTTTTGAAATTCATGAAAAATCACAAATATTAAAATAATTCCTGGATTAAAGTAGAATGATTCAAAAGTAAAAGTGCCCAGCAACTTTTTTGTTGGAAATTGTCCAAATTTTCAGAAAAAAAATATGCCAAAGTGATTGGAGCCACCTAAATACATAATAGTGGGAAAACATGAAAAAAAAACATAAAACAAGAAATCTACTCGAGTTCGAACCGGACTTTCATTTCCTAAACTATGTAAAAAGCTTCCCAAAGATGTCAACTAATGCCTGATAAAGTTTTGTAATGGGTCTTAAAGTTTAACGCAATGTAGACAACAATGTGTGGCGAAAAACATGCAAAAAAGGCCTGAAAATGGCTGTTTTTGGTGATTTTAGGCATTTTGGGCCTATTTTTGACCTTTTTTGCATGTTTTTCGCCACACATTGTTGTCTACATTGCGTTAAACTTTAAGACCCATTACAAAACTTTATCAGGCATTAGTTGACATCTTTGGGAAGCTTTTTACATAGTTTAGGAAATGAAAGTCCGGTTCGAACTCGAGTAGATTTCTTGTTTTATGTTTTTTTTGCAGTTTTTTTGCTTTACATTTACCTAGATTGTTCCAATCACTTTGGCATATTTTTTTTCTGAAAATTTGGACAATTTCCAACAAAAAAGTTGCTGGGCACTTTTACTTTTGAATCATTCTACTTTAATCCAGGAATTATTTTAATATTTGTGATTTTTCATGAATTTCAAAAAAACCCTAAAATGGCCAACTTCGGGCCCCTGAAAAAGAGTGATAGATGGTCCCAAAAATTCTAATAAAATTTGGGGACATTTCTGACATCGGGAACAGCAAGTTTTTCATATTTGCAGAAAAAAAAATTTTTTGGCCATTCGATTTCACAGAGAATTGGCCATATATAGGAAACCGATGAGCTGTCCAACGCGCGTAGCTATATCGTACGTATCTGTATTAGCAGTTATCAGAATGTACGCGTTTAAAGCTTCGCAGAGCGCCCCGAGTGCCAGCTTGTGCTACGTATATAAGCGAGGATGGATGTAGATAAATTCAGACAGCGAATAGATAGAGAAACTGCATAGATATCCCCGAGAATTGGGAGGAACGATAATTGACTCGGGTAGCTTTGCCGTACTCCGTATAGATCTTTCTCTCTCTCTCTGCCCGGGCCCCCGAGTGAATCACGGCCGCAGCCACGATCGCGTATACGATTGCAATGTGCGTTTATACGAGTGCTGCTGCATGCCCATCTCTCTCTCGCTCTCTTTCTCTCCATAATACTTCAACAAACAATTGCACTCTGACGTTAACTGCCTGCTGCTGCTGTTGCTGCGAGTGATATTCGATTGGTGTATAGGAATATTTCGTAGCAAATCGAGATCCGTAGCTGTCTCGGTCTGTCTGCCGCTGCTGCTGAGGTGTATATAATATGTTTGTACTGGGCGCGCGCGCGCGAATCAAGCTGTTATGTACCGCACTTATAAAAAGAGAAAAACTTTCCTATCTCACGGGCCGACGATGTGTAAGCTTCCCCGCGAGATAAACTTTTTTGTTTTATTCCCGCAGAGCTTTTCCAAAGTCTTCTTCTCTCTTTCCCCTATTTCCTTCTTTCTTGGCCAAGTTTCGTAAATCTCTCTCTTTGATTTTCGTCTTCTGTATCGCTTTACTCGCACTGTATATACACCGAGGTTTAAAAACTCACCGCTCGCTCGCGCCACGCTTGCGGGAGCGATTTCCATTCTGCGAACGTGGCAGATGGGTGTGGGTCGAATTGCAATTTTCATCGTCGCTCGCTGCGTCGTTGTTTTTCCGCATTTTTATTTTTTCGTTCGTTTTGCAGCTGTTATTGGAGCTGCTCTGTCTCGAACCCCCCCATACTGCACGGTATATACACGTGCCACACAATAGAGAAGGAATTACTTCGTTAACACGGCGCCGCACTCGGCCGTACGAGCTTTTACATTGAAGATATATATATATATATTATAGAGAGAGAGAGAGAGAGAACAACGAAAAGGGTAGATATATATATATATAGGAGGAGAATGGCGTAACCACGAAACTCACTTTTACCCGAAGCTGTAAGAGAGTGGCGCGCATTAGAGCTGTAAAACGAGATTTTCCATATAAACGAGCGAGCCGCGCTCGCGGAAGCGTATTAGTTCCCGTCGATTCGCTCTCGCTGTGGCTCTCGCTCGCGCAAATAGCTGGCAAATGATATTATACAGCAGGACGTAATTTCATTGTGACTAATTTTTTTTTTTGTGTAAGCGCGTTGTTGTTTTTCGTTGAAATAGAAAAAAATTCGGTACCACTATATACATTTAACTGCAGTGCGCAGAGAGCCTCGCGGTTAATCTCATTTCCTCTTTTCTCTCTCCCCCACTAAACTGGATGCTTTCTAAAAATTTCGCACGTTTCCCCGGGATCGCTCTACAATTATAATATGCTTATGTATTTATAATTCAAAGCTTTTGCGACCGCAAAAATCTTACAACAACGATCGCATGCTTGTATAGCACATCCAAGGCGTACAACGTCATAGACTCCTTTTTTTTCTATTTTTTTTTTTCGACGCGATCCGCAGACGCATTGGCCTTCTCTTTCTCTGCTGCTCTGTGCATTATATATACGTATACGTATGATATCTCCCACGAGACGTACGTTTGCGCGTATAACTGTTGCGCTACATAATACCTTGACGGCTGCCACCAGAACCAGCGGCACACACGCGTATTTACACAGTCTTCTCGCGATCTATTTAGCTCTCGGCTTGGCTATGCACGCGTTTAGACGCTATATAATACAATCTCATTATGGTTTTTCCAAGCGCAGCTAGCGTAGCTAGCGGCATTCACTCCAAGAGAGATAGAGAGAGAGAGAGACGAGACGAGAACGAGTTTTGACAAATAAATTGTGCGCGACTCGCAAGTACTCTCGTGACGTATTACATTGTACTCGGCGTATTATATAGGAGCAAATTAATTAACGAATAATTTAAAGCTTTGTTACGCGCCGCGGAGTACAGACGTATTATGTTGTACACTTTGCAAAACGATCTGCTGCTGTTGATGCTGCCACTGCCGCTTGTATCCGTTTGAATGCACATTTTTGACACTACTGCAGTGCACCGCGCGCGTATTATCGCGTTACACAAAATATTTCTGCGTCGTTGCGGCGTGGCAGCAGAATCAGACCGTCGGCTAGCAGGCCGGTATAGTATACACGCGGGGATCGAGTTAGCGGCTGCAGCAGTATCACGTGGTTTATTAGCGGTTTAATTGGCCTTTGATTGCTTTTCAAACGGTCGGTTGTACGAGCTCGCGAATACGTACGTGCGTCTGGTGCAAAAAGGTGAATTCACGCTACCGTGTGTGCAGCCGCAGAGCAACACTTGTTACATATAATATATAATAAATTTATATATAGTACAGAGCAGTAGCAGTGCATATTATAGACTCGATATAATATAGTCAGCTGTTATATGTATATAATATGATATGCGCGTGCAGCACTACGGGCAACTACTACTACGCTATATATAAGCCTGCTTCAAGTGTATTATGTATTCTGTATATAGTGCCAAGTCGAAAGTGAAAGTTATTATACTCTACCAATAGCACTACTTACACAGATTCGCGCGCGAGCACTATGAGCGCCGAGTCATGAGTGTGCGAGATTGCATATTTACCCACAGACACACTTGATCGAGTCGAGTAATAAAATAACACCTTTTTTTATTCGAGCGCGTGCCCTCATCCCGTCGACATTTTTGTATGTGTACGTATAATTTGTGTCGTATTGTGTGTGTGTGTGTGTGTTTGCATCGAATGGAGGCCTGTACTGGTTCTCGCCGAATTAATTGATACAGACGCGCGCGCGTGTGCGATGCGAAATTATGTAAAGACAATTGCACGATCAGCGCGTCAGAATAAATGCAGAGCTTAACAAAAAAAAAAAAAATTTCATCTCTGACGTAACAAGTATTTGCGCGGTATTTAAGGCACACAAGTATGCGCGGGGATAAGGATTTTAGAAGAATGTTTAGTTATCGTATCCTCTCTTAAACATAATATGAAAATGAAAGCACGCGAGCAAGCGTATAATAAGAGATACATATCGACACGAATATGTCGCAAACGCTCGAGTTATATTATTGTATCAATCTTGACACGCCATTCGTGCACACGAGTTTTACGCGAATAATAGAAGAAGAAGAAGAAGAAGAAGAAGAAGAAGAAACGAGGATTTAAAACTCGCAGGTGCAACGACCGTGTTGCCGCCGCAAATCGTGAGCTTGTGTGCTTCGTCTTATGGGGTATTATGTGAGCACGTATATAATATAAAGTATTATAACACGCTCGCTCTTTGTGTGCGTGAGTGGATTTATGAAAATATTAAAAGATTATGTAACGACAACTTCATCTCGACTCTTTCGCTTTTTATAAACATACAGCGTATATAGACGCAGACACAAAGACAGAAAGAGTCAGAACTTTGTTTATTCAGCGCGGTACAAATTCCCGCGCGCGCGCGAGAATTTAAAGCTCGACGACGTGCGCACGTTTTACATGTGAATATAATATATAAATCGTTTCAGCGATGGAAGGAGTTATTCGAGCTTTTCTTGCACTCGCGATTTTACAATTTGAAGCAGCTCGATATAGAGTAAGGAGTGCATATTGGCTCCTATTACGTTGCGTTACGCGCTAAAGAGGATACGTTAGCACGCGTCAATAATTGCGCTTCCACGAGCTTATCAAGCTGTAACTTATAGTAATATACATATATCCCAAAGCCACGATGGCTTTCCAACGTACTATATATAATATCACGAGCTCGTTACACGTGTTTTACACGGCGCACCTGACTACTATCACTCGTTTTCGTTCGAGTATAGTAGCGCCGAGACAAGTTAATGTTGACGACGACGATGCTACCGACTACGACTTCTACGACTAGGCAACACATGACTAGATAAATTTATTACGATGTCACGTACGTACGTTACACGTCTATCCTCCAGCGTGTATACATAATATGTTACAGCTCCGAAGTTAATACGATGCCTCGCGACTACTACTACTACCACTTCTCCTTCGTTAAAGCTAGCTAGTGAGCCCGCTGCAAGCCTACGATATTACATCTCTATATAATATATAGCTGCTAGCTATGCGTCGGATCGTCGCGAGCGAAACTTCTTTGCGATATTATATGAATGAAAAAAAAATAAGAAGAAGTAGAAGTAGTAGATAGAAGAAGACGAAGATTAAAAAAAAAAAGAACTCGATATTCCACTTTTTTTCTGCTCATAGCTGTGCTGCTGCTACTACTGCTGCAGCATTGCCGTACGCTCGAGTTCGCTCGTCTGACCATCTTTTTTTTTTATTTCTCTCTTTCTTTCCGCGACGTTATAACGTATACCCATTATATACTTATATATATATATATATACGTCTACGCACGGCGTTTACCGTCGTTCTCGAGCTCGAAGCTTGCGCTTCGTCTTCTTCTCTCGTCTTCTACGCTCCGGTCGTCTTCCTTCTGTTATTTATTTTTTTTTTTTATTCTTTCTCGAATTTTCGGTATTCGTAATATCTATATGAGACTTCAGGTTTCCCCTCGATCCTGTCCACGTACACATACGTTCATACCTACACACACAAGTAAGCCGTACGCGGCGAACGCCGAAGGATGCGTCGCGTCCGAAGAAATACGCTCGAGCAACGCACACATACACATACCACGCGTATTAAACGCGTCACCGAAAGAATCCGAGAAAGACAGAGACAATATACGGCATTATTATGGAAGGTATGGACCGCACGTATCATCATCATAATAGAGGCGAGCCATGCCACGCCGTATATTATATATTATATTCGTCAGCGCGCGTCGGGTTTATATCGCTCCAAGGCGCTGAGGCAGGATTTACGAGCTTCTCTCTGTGTGTGTATAGCTATCACGTACACACGCATCAGCCTCGTTTAGGATGACCGTATGTATACCTCGCTCGCGCATTCGAAGAGTCGAGTCGCCTGCCCGGGGTATAGCACGTATGATATATATTTTTTAACTATTTTTTTTCTTATTTATTATTACAACATATGCGTGTGGATCATTTTTCGTTGTGAATATGGCTACTTTTGGATTTTCGTTCGACTAGTTTTCTCTTACTTTTTCATTTCGTTAGCTATTGTTTGCGAGAACTTCTAGTTCGACTCCAAATTATTTTCATGGAAGACTTGCAACATGTATCAAGCGATCTCACTTATATTCATCAAAAATTTAAAAGCTTTTCGATCGCTTAATGCTAAATGAACTATCCCGCAATTTTCAACAAAACTTTGACGTACAAAAATTCGATCTATTATCTGAGATTAAAACGACGAGGAACAGCAAACAATAAAATAAAATCAACTCCAGTTCAATGACGAAAATTGCGCGTATCATGTTAAAGCTGTAACGTGGCCACGACAACTGCTTCTCTGCTATACACTACACTGCCGAGTCAGCATCAGTACAACACAACACAGCTAAGCACAGAGCTATATACGCGCGTTATAAGAGTCGTCGTAATGCGCGAACAAAAAAAAAAAGGTGCGAAGAAAGAAAAAAAGAAACGACATCGAAGAATGCACAACTTTCGCAAAGTACAAGTGCCGCTGCTGCTGGCTGGAGCTTTTATTTCACGGCGTTATAACTTTTTTTTTCCTAAGTCGCTCTGCTTGTCGTTGTGAGCGCGGGTGCGGGGTAATTCGCGACGCGCGAGCGTACAAATGTATAAGATATAATAATACCCACATGACTCGTGACGAAGCTCGTCGTCGTCGTCGACGACGACTTTATGATGCATACGCATGCTAAATTTTTTTTTATATGTAATGCCTAGATGTATATATACGTTACGATATGCGACAAGCGACGACAACGGCGATGTTATATATGTGTCGCCCATCGAAGCAGTCTTGCGTCGTCGTTCGTGACAAAATATCGTATCTCCATGCTCGTTATAACGTACTAGACTATATGGCATTAGATCCAGAATTATATATGTAGCAGCAGCAGCAGAGCAGCACACGGAGTGTGTGGCGCGCGTTTAGCGAAAGAACAACGGAAAAATGTGTGATTACTAGACGACCTTGAGAAGAAAAGCTCGAAACTCGCTTGGGGGCCACGCGATATTTCATCGCTGGAAATTTGATTATAAATTCGCGTGTAAAAAAAAAAATAATACCCTTGCGCGTACATGTATAAGTACATTTGCGAAATAACAAGAGAATTACGTATGTATATAGAAGATTTGTGGACGAAATTCCGCACACGCGACATATACAGCTGCTAAGCCCAAATTATAATGCAGCTTTTCTTTTCCAATCGGAAAATATCGCAAGGCTCTCTTTGACTTGACAAAAAAAAGAAAAATAAGAAAGCTTGAATAATATATGTATTTCCGTATATAGAAAGCGCGCCGCGTGCATATCTCGAAGACGTTCTCCAAGCCACAAAAGGAGCTTTAGCATATTTTTTTTTGCAGACGCTGACGGTATACTGCCGGGGAGCGGGTATAGATGGTATGTATAACGCCCATACCACCGCACTAGAATAGTACAGTGCAATCGAAAAATGAAAAATCCGCGAAAAGCCTCGCGTAATTCCACGCGTACTCGACGTGGATCTTTCACTCGTCGTCTCTCGTGTGCTTATATATGTGTAGCTGCAGCAGCTGAAAAGACGCAGCGCACTCGAGAGAGAGAGAGAGAGAGAGAGAGAGAGAGAGAGAAAATGCGCCACCGCCGAGTACCTGCCGACGCTATACCTATCTTACAGCACTGCACGATCACGTGCAAAAAAGAAAGATAAGCGAGAGAGAGAAAAATGTGAAAAGAGAAATAAGGAAGGAGAAAAAAAGCTTGCAGCAACGGAAGGGAAATTACATATTACGAGCTATATCACGTGCTCGTAAATCGAAGGTGGTATATAAGGGCTGCTGCTGCACACGAGCTTGCAAGCTCGCAAGGGGGAGGAGGAGGCGAGAGAGGAGCTTGATTATATTTCGCTCGCTCTCGCGCTTTTACGGATGAACTAGTTTCATCTCTTATATATATACGCGTCACGAGGATAACGTCGAGGATCGTTGCGGCATTTCTCTCTCTCTCTCTCTCTCTCTTCGTATGAGACTCCAGACTCACAATTTCTTCGTCATCGGCATCGCAGCTATACTGCGTACAGTGCGGCGGTGGTGGCATGGCGCGCGGCATATTTGCTATTTATTGAAAGTCTTCGCGTAATATACGCGGCTGGTATCGACGCGGCAGCAGCAGCGGCAGCAGCAGCAGCAGTAGCAGCATCAACCGAGAGGACAAAAGAAAGGGTTGGAATTCCGATGTGCGTGGAGCATCGGGAGGGTATTGTACGCTGCTTCTGCACTGGCTCGTATAGATAACTCGATCATCGGTTCGCGCTATAAACCCTCGTGTAAGTGTGTGGGCGTATTATTATATGTGCACACGTGTGGTCAAAGAGCTTCGGCCTTTTTATTTTCCTCTCTTATCTCGGATGCCGCTGCTGCTGCCGCTTCGAAGCTCTTGAAATGTTTATTTATGGAGGGATGAACAATTTTTCATAGAGATTACATGGTTTCTCCGTTCCGATTCTCGGAGCTCTCTTTCTCTCTCTCTTTCTCTCCACCGTTAAGTTCGTTAATTAAATTTTAATTACTTCCCTCGGTAATGACGACGTCGATGATGAAAAAAGAAGACGAAGAAGAAAATGATACGATTATTATTCTCTGCGCTGCTTTAAGAAAATAAAAAAAAATAAGTATTAATTCCTTAATTTATCCGGTGCGGAGAAGAAGAAGTTTAGCGTCAATTAAAGTACTTCGCTCTTGTGTTTTGTGTTCCCGACGTGCGCACACTCGAGCGAGCAGCGCAGAAATTAAATTTCGCATGAATTTCTCCAAGTTGAAGGAGGAGAGCTTCGATTCAATGCACTTCTCGCTTTTTATATTCTTTTCGACATTTTGGCCGAGTGCCTTGATTCGAGGAGTTTTTTTCTTTTTCTGATTGTTTTTCTTTTTTCATTCCTGCGCTCGAACACAAATAATAACCCATCGAGGAGGTTCTCTCCGCGCTCCGTGTAATATGCAAAAGAAAAGGAGAGAGAGCGAAAAAAATTTTCTTGTTTCACGTCGGGGCACTTGAAGAAAAATATTGACAGATTCGTATATACGCCGCAGTACAGGTGGTAGAGAGACAGAGAGATAGAAAGAGACTCAAAAGAAAAGTTTAAGAAGCCGCGAACAAGACGAGCGAAGAAGAACGAAGCGCGGAAAAGTAGCAATTTGGATTGTTGACAAAGTCGTGCTCCGCTACAGCAGCAGCAGTGTATTGTTACAAGCGATCATCAAGCTCTGAACGAACAGCTGTGCTATATAATAGTAAGAGAGTTTTTATGCCAAGATATTATTTTCGGTATCGTAACGATCTGCGCTAGCTGTTTTTTGATGGATTGCTCCGCGCCAAGTCGGACACGCGAAACTTTTCATGCGACGACAAATAAGCGCAAACAAACAGTTTCAGCGAATAGATCATCATTTTTTTGAAGATTTTTTAATTGAATCAAAGCACGATTTATATTTCTCTCGGCTCTCGAGCCCATAATGTTTTTCTCTGTATTAATTAATGCAAAAGTAGCGACGAGTGAGAGTAGTCTGTACGCGCGGCCATCGAGTCAAATTAGAAGTAGAAATAAATCATCATTTACGAGTGCTTTAAGAGCACATTACAACAACTGCCTCGAGATAAGAGCTCTCGCGACTTTGAGAATATAATTTTCGTTTGTGCACAGTTTTCTATGAATGCATAATAATGTCTCTCTCTCTCTCTCTCGGCTGTGCATAATTAGGAAGTAGCTCTAGCAAGTGTGCTAGCTAGTCTCTCTCTCTCTCTCTCATTTTTTTTTTCATCTTTTTTTTCGTTTTATTGCCTGTAATTCGAAACACGTGCCGCCGTGTCGCAGCACATGTCGTCGATACACCTATGCCTTTTTTTCTGCCGCAATTATGCATTTTCAATACGCGAAGACAAAAAAAAGTCTGCTGTGTGTGTGTGCCGTGCTGTGTGCTCGCGGACGACGACGATTGGGAAATCGTCGAGTGCATGCGCAGGCTAAATATAGCGATGAAGGCGCGCAGAAAGAAATAATAAAATACGATGGAACTCGAGGCGCGCGCGCGCGCACAAAACCTTCGCGTGAAAATTGAAAAAAACTGCCTTTGAAGAAAAAATATATATATAAGTGTATGTTTTCAAGTCAATAAACTTGCCACGAGCAAAACAAATCGGTACTCGTAGACCGAAAAAACCATAAATATGCTTGAGCACTGAGATGCGAATCTTTTGTCCGAGCAGCAGTAGCAGCAGCGCAGGTTTGAAATTATACACTCAGGAGTTCGAATGCTCCAAATTTTCATCAAAAAATTTTTAAATTGAATCTCTTTCATCATTTCCGCTGCTAAAAAAAAAGAAAAGAAAGCTTATCGCCGCGTATATACGAAAAGACTACTGCTGCAATGAAAATGCTTTTAATTTTAAACGATCGAAGAGGAGCAGCAGATTCGCAGCGAGTTAACGCGTGTACGAGAGCAGCAAGCAGCACACGGTTAAAAATGATGAAAATCTCTCGCGCGCGCGCCCGAAACGAGCTCGATTATCTCGCATTCGCAGAAATTTTTTCTTTATCATCGTCGTAGAGAGAGGTATATATACCGCACCTCGAGCCGCGCATATATGTATAAACCGATCGATATGTGCGGCGTGTGGCGCGAGGGATACGTACATCGGGAAGAGGAGGATAGAAAAATGAAGAGTAAAATAAAAAACAATCAAGAAACTGACGTTGAGAGAGAGAGAAATTGATGCAGTGCACAGTGCAGCACAACACGGTCGAAGAGAATATCGTCAGTGTATGGAAGAGAGATAGAAATGTATCCTCTCGTTCACCCCCCCTGCCCCCCACGTAACATACACAATATATTTTATGTATTGTTCGATCGGTGAACGGAACCTCTTCTGTAGCGACAACTGTCACTACAGCTTCTCGCGGGCGTTTTGATCTCTCGTACGTAAAATTCGAGCTTACATATAAGCTATTCGCGTTGTACAAGCGCCACTTCAATGACGTGATAAAGCCGACATCGCCCTCGTGGCGATGATCAGATTACAACCCCCGATGCATCGCTCGTCAAAGACGTCGATGATCGTCTGATAGAATCGAGAACAGCAGACATCTATGCGTTCGTTTGACAGTTTTCTTACAGAGAGGATGTATTGAAATTTGGAAGAAAAGCTGAAAAAGCTCTTTTGGGCAACGGAAGACTCGAAAAATGTCTCGGGAATCTCTCGTGCAATTTCGCCATTGTCGACGAATAAGACACAGAGATGCCTACGGGCACGTTTTTGTAAATACAGATCTGTTACGAACCAGTATTGTATGGGAAAAAATTTGGCGTCATTATATCGACTTATTTACCAAACACCTCGTCAAACATTTTAGTCACGAAAGACGCGGGTCGGATCCTTGTATCTGCATAAAGCTCCCACGATGAGCAAGCTGCCCCAAGCCTTTTCCTCTCGAACTAATGCCTAACGGTAGTCCCGTGAGGACAGAATAGCATCGGAATAAAGGAAAAGTAAGAAGATGGATCTTTACATGTATTGTGGATAATTATTACAACCACGTTATTTTACATTGCCACGATTAATGTATAACTTCATAATATGTGATAAGTCGTATGCTAATCGTCGTCAGCAGCTACTTATGTGTTAATATTATTTTAGCCATTATCGAGTATTGTGTACGCCACCTGTTGGTGATACAGTCGGTTCGGCTTTATTATCATCACTTTGGGCCGAGGAAATAATATACGACTGTTCTAATCGACTTGACGTATAAAAGTAGTGTCTCTAATAAACATGAGTAACATTAAAGGCATTAAATAAGTCGTCAAAGGCTTTCAGAACCCCCTTGGTGTACGTCTCCAGGCGACCTGCAAGCCCGATTATGTTTGTAAAATCTTGCCCATATAGTTTTCGGCCATATACAGAGGTCTCAAAGACGGGAATTGTGGAATATTACGCGCTCCCGGGGACCGAAGCCACCACCGCAAGGATCAGGATCAACGGAGGCGAATTTTTTACTCGTATGAACTAGTTTCATTTCTCATTATATATAACGTCGAGGGTCGTTGTGGCATTTCTCTCTTTCTTCGTCATCGTCATCGCAACTATACTACGTACAGTGCGGGGGTGGTGGCATGGCGCGCGGCATATTTGCTATTTATTGAAAGTCTTCGCGTAATATACGCGGCTGGTATCGACGCGGCAGCAGCAGCAGCAGCATCAGCCGAGAGGACAAAAGAAAGGGTTGGAATTCCGATGTGCGTGGAGCATCGGGAGGGTATTGTACGCCACTGCTGCAGCACTGGCTCGTATAGATAGGACTGGATATTATTCGATCATTGGTTTGCTATAAACTCGTGGGTGTGTGTGTCTGTATTGTATTATTACGTGCGGTCAAAGAGCTTTGGCCTTTTTATGCGTGCGCGAGCTCCAAATGAATAATCATGCGAATGAAATCCACTGATACACTTATCAGATAAAAACAGCTTTCGAATCGACTCAAAAAACCTCAACGCAAGATTACCCAAAATAAATGAACTTCGTGACAGATACTAAATGTTAAAATTGAAAAAAAATCGCGTGATACTCACGTGCCGAGCTGCTCCTTGAGTGTGTACTTGTCGTCGATCGTAGGTAGCTTGTCATCGCGCTTGGTCTTCTTGGCCGAGGGTCTGCCGAATAGCGGCATCTTAATGTACCACCCTTTTGCTCGAGGATTTATACTACTATTATGCACAAAGCCGCAAAGAGTAAACGTCGGCGATTATCCCTCGACAACTTAGCGGAGCTTTTAATAATAACGATAACGTGTAAAAGCTCTCCTCTCGTCGGCAACACAGAAAACAAAATCTTCCTCTTCTTCTTCTTCTTCTCTCTCTCACTCGCACGGAACAGCTGATCCCCTCGGGGCTGCAGTCGAGGGGGAAAGAGAGAGAGGTATAAATAACTAACGAAGCGTGAGATGCTCGAAGCGCAGCGCGCTCGACGTTTCGGAAGATTGACCCGAAGAGAGAGAGTGAGGTTGTGGAGGCTTGGAGCGGCGGCAGCGGCGTGTCACAAGTGCCAATAAATAGATAATCTCTTATCAACGCGGCTCTCGCTCTCTGTGGGCTGGCTGCTAGCCGTGCTGTGTATTATATTATTATATATATATATATAAAAAAGTCGCACACGCGCGCCAGTTGCAGCATCAGCACACACCACTGTGTCGGTTGCAGCAGCAATGCAGCATCAACTTATTTTCTTCTCCACTCACTCTCGATCTCTATTTTGCACAGCTGCAAAAGGAACGTCCGCGAAATATTATCTATCGACACTTGTCTATTTTGCACTCACTCCAATCCACTGTTTATGTATTATATGCCGCTGTTTCGATCGTTACAACAGAGGGAGGGATAGTTTGTTTACACGAGAATCGAAAAAAAATAAAGTACATACAAACGAGTACGATATTTATTTTTCTTTGTCTCCTTCTATAGCCTCGTGTGCAAGCTCGATGAGATAGCTGCTCTTCTTGGTAGTAGAGTAGAGACAATAGACCACTAGCCAATTATATCAGCATTAATCACGCGTAAAAGGGGGTTTGTTTTTCTCCTCTCTTACTCTCTCGCAGACACGCGCGCCGTTGAATGTATAAAGCTGCATTCGGGGGGATGGGGATATTTATCACACTGCAAGCACACTCGCGCACACGTTTACTCTCTCTCTCTTCTTTACGTTTGTATATATTCTCTCGGTTTATAGTACAATAGTCAGTGTTGTATACATAAAAACGTGAATGTATATATAGTCTCGGAATAGATGTTAACGCGGGCGAGTCAGCCGGACGACTACTAAGCGTTGACTATATTCGCGTGCGCCAAGCAGAAAGAGAGAGAGAGAGAGAGAGAGAGGCGTAAGTGTGTCTATGTGTTACTCGTGTGCCGCTGCCTCGTATATATACGGCGGTGCGGAGAGAGCGAAATGCTGCTCCTCTCTTGCTTGCATAAACACACATGCACGAGAAGTTGGTATACACATACAGTTTTGCAATACGCACACACACATACATACACTCGCCTCACCTACATGTACAGATATATACCCGCGTTGTGTGTATAAAGGAGGCGGATGAATAGGAGGAAGTGGTAAAGAGGAGGTGGTGGTGGAGGCAGCAGCAGCAGCAGCAGCAGCAGCAGCAGCAGTAGTAGTATAGTAGTAAGAGTAGTAGTAGCAGCAGTAGTGGTAGTAGTAGTAGTAGTTGTAGTAGTTGTATGAGAAAAAAAGAGAGAGAGAGATACGGCAGGAGGGAGGCTAAATCGCGGCGGAGCGAGAGAGACGGACAATCGTGATGGAAAGGAAGGTCGCGCAGCGGTGCAGCACACAGCGCAGCAACTCGCCGCGCCGTCGCTGCTTAACTTTGCTGCTGCTGCTGCTGTTGCTGCTCTTGGTGGCTGGCCTCTCTTACTTTTTTTTTGCTTCTTCTTCCAAATGTATAGTACTCACTGTGTGAGTATACGTGCGAATGTATGCGTGTGCGTGTGTGCAAATCGAGTCGGGACTGAACAAGTGGCAGCATCCACCACACACACACACACACACACACACACACACACTGGCAGCTCAGTGCAGTGGCGGGTAAAGAAGGGGGATGAACGTTCGTAATGCGTTTGTGCTGCTGCTGCAGTAGTACGAGTTGTACACATACAATACCAACACGGCCACGCGCCTTTTCTCTGTGTGAAACTCGGCGGAGCATCTAGGACCGGAGGCGCCGTCTGACGGCCGATCGGCGAAAATACACCCGCTCGCTCGTGTGTTTGCCACCGTACCACCCACCCACCCACCCACCGATACTCGCAAACAAATATATATATACACACGACACACATTGACACACCCTCGCCGTCGACTCCTTTTACTATCCATACATACATTGCGTTGTTTTCTTTTTTTTTTCGAAGCAGTTTGAAGTTTATATTGGGTTTGATTCGAGCGCGCGCGCACGCAAGCCGCCGATTGATATTTTCCTCCTATATTTATGCGGGAAAAATTATTCGAAGTTTATCAAACGGATATGCATCGCAGATAATAATATGCGCGATTTCATTAATTCGCTATGAGCTCTACCTTTAAATTGCATTTTTTATACAAATTAATAATAATTTTAAATTTCAAAACTAGCTCGTGAGCGCAGCAGCGGATGTTTGCATTGGTATTCATAATTGATCAATAGTCCGCGCGCGCAACGATCTCAACGTTTCTCTCTCTCTCTCTCTCTCTCTCTCTCTTTGTAAAGCCGGAAGTACAAGGCATGAATAATAGTTCGATCGCATAGGGCTATAATACCACGCAACATTGGAGGAAATTCAAAGTACGAAGCTCGATACATGTTATAAGTATAAGCTTGCGCGCGCGCGAGCTTAATAATAACATTGCGCGAGACTAACTTTTGCTATGAAAAACAGGCGGTAAAATTTCGATCGTAAAAAATAAGTATAAAAGTTTTTTATACTCGATACAGTATTTCGAAGACGACGACGAGGACGACAGCAAATATATGAAATATATGTAATATCTTCGGATCTTATGAATTCGGTTGTTATTGCAACATCGCTGCGATATTACGTTACATGATATAAAGACTTCAGAAGATCGGAAGCACAAGTTGCGATATCGAACATATAGTACATATGTATACGCAGCTTCAAAACGTCAATCTCGTGCAGCATCTAGCGCGAAAAATGAAGCTCGAATCTCTGCTGCCGCTGTATATGTATTATAATATGTGCAGACTCGCGCGCGCGAAACGCATCAAACGCAGTGGACAGCGGCATACTACGATAATGACGACGACGATGATGATAGTTTAATATACACATATGAAGTTTCTTGACTCTTGACCCATTTTGAGAGAGATCGCAGCAGCTATGGTAGCTGTCACTACACACAGATGTACTGTGCATTGCCGAGCTGATGCTCTGTGTGCTGTCGATATTGCATTTGTGCGCGTGAGCTTCGAGTGCTAATGGCGAGTGATGATGATAAAGTTTTTCCAAATGGCTTATGTATACGAGAGATATACAGGCAGAGAGAGAGAGAAAGAGAGAGAGGAAAAGCTTGCAGCTCGCGCTAACATGTTTTTCGAGTTTTACCCCCAAAAACTCGCATATCCCATATGCGATACATGGAAACGCACAGATAACTGCTTCGATCAAGTTTGTGCACGAGATATACATTACGTACTAGTTCGCTAGCAAAAGATTATTTTTGTTCCAGAGTTGGAAAATACTTTTAGATGAAATTATATTTGAAAATTGAAGGTAAAAAGACTGATTAATATTTTTACATAAATGATAAGCATTTATTTTAATGAAGGCAAACAAATAATGATTTAATACTATACCTAAATTTTAATTTGAGAGATCTTAATTGAAATTTTTCAAAAATATCATGAAGAATATAAGTTTATTATAATTAGAGCCAGAATTCAACGCTAGATGGTGACTACCATTATTTTTAAAACTACAAGTGGTATAGGAGAATCAATAAATATACCGTTATAAATAAGTATGTAGATTTAGTTGATCTTTTAATTTTAGTTGACCAATAATTGACGTTTTTGTAATTTGTATATTGCCTTTGCTGTTTTTCGAAGCTGAAGTGAATCGATGATTTTTCACAATTTTAAGTGGATATGTAGAAAACATCGGTAGCTCTTTGTCAAATACAATTATCTATGAACAATTACATAGTACCTATGAAATTTTTAAACGCCGAAATAGATTTTTGGAAATCAATAACATTTTTGGTAATGAATGCGATGTAATCCGACTCATTTTTAAGTTTAATAAATTCAAATTTATATATTCAATTTAATTAATGTTGCACATTTAAAATTTATAAGAAATATGAAAGTAGTTGCATGAAAATTAATGTAAAAGTGAAGGAAATGTTACATGAATCGACTTTTACTAAATTTAAACAATTTTATACCGAATTTAATGTAATTCCTGAAAAAATCTTTGACTCAATTCAAATGACGTTAATTTTAATGGTTTCACACGAAATCAAATTGAAATTATCTATATAGAGGTAAGGGAACGTCTTCCTCATTTACAAAAATGTTAACTGTGTGTATAATGTAGTGCTAACTGTGTATATAATGCTTTTCTTCAACGATATGTACACACCTTTTTTTTTTGTGATCTGACATCGAAAAATATATCGATGCAGATCGTGCACTTATAGTATACATTTTACACAAGCAGCATCAGTAGAAAGAACACAATTTGCGTGCTTTGCTCGTGCACATGTTATTTCATCTTATATTATAGATATAGGTATTTCGTCGCTCACGCGCGCGTCAACGAGATCTTCGCCGAGAGGTTTTTTTCCGTATTTGTGCATACACGTACACAAACAAGATGTCGAGAGAGTAACAACGACGACGACGACGACGACGACGACGACGATGCCGCATAAAATAGTTTGATACGGTATTAAGCTCAGAGCCGCGTAACGTTGAAGTTTTTAAGCGCGTTACACGGCTTACGAGCATATGCAGAAAAGCTCGATCGAGAGTGAGAGAGCTGAGAGAGAGACGACAGACGAGCGTGTATGCATGGAAACTTTTTCTTTAACACCATCGACTCCTTTATTTTACATGGAAAATAATGAAAAAACTCCTTAGAAAGAAATGAAGAAAAATAAAAATAATATATCGTACTCTGATATATACCACCACGACGCGACGACCTATTATTGTATAAAAAAAAAGTTGAAGTCACTTGGAAAAGAACACACGTCGTGCGCGTATACGCGCGTTATACGAGCGTCTAATATACACACGCGCACGCACACAAACACACACACACACCAGCAGAGACATCGCCGCCTTGCAAAAGCTCCTCTGCGCTGATGCATATCAAAAACGCTGTAATGAAATTGACCTCGTTCGGCTCTCGCGCGGCGCGCACATGGTCTATCGGCCCGAAGGATAGGTCCTTATTTTCCTTTATCTCACTCTTTATCGCTTTCTCTTTTCTCTTTCCTATCGATAAACTTCGCGCATTTCGTTTTGATATTACTACGGCGTGCGAGTGATAACGTTTTCTCCTCCTTTTTTTTTTATTTTTTATATGCGTCTTTAGCGAGAATCGAATTTTCAAATCTTATTTACTCACGAAAGTTCGAGCGTGTAGCATCGGAAATACAGTTACGAGCTTATTGCGTTATCTACACCTGCCATACGAATTTCGCCTACAACGCATATATGCACACGCGTACAGTGACGAATTCAAGGTCGCAGACAGAGCTACTACTACTGTATGACCTCGATGTGTCGTTGAAATTTCATTTTATTGAAAAACATCACGACGCAAAAAGGATTACAATATACATGCTGCAGCAGCCTCGATTTTTTTCCTCCCAAAATGTCAATTTGCCACGACGAGAGGAGACTTTTAAAGCGTCCGGGCGGCAATCGATTTATTTCGTTTTGGGTCGGGACGCGACGATGCAACACGCGTGTGCCTTCAATTTTTCATGCACCCAAAACAAAAAAAAAAAAAAAAACAAAAAATAAACGAATGTGACTAGAAATAGAATTACAATCAAAACTGTAATTTGAACAGATGGTTTTTTTTGGGAAGACAGAGTTAAAAAAACAGCGAAATGCTTCTAAATCCTCTATAACAAGTTTTCTTTGTAAGGAAATTATGGTTAAATCCCAGCACATGAGGCGAAATTAGATTAGTGAATTCAATTTTCAAAACTCATCGTATAATTATAATTTTTAATGTATCAAACATTTTAAAGAAAAAAAGGAAACATCTCCCTACAAGCTAAAATAAACTTTAATTGAAAATAAGTTTTATAATTTTTAATGATCAAATAGAACCTTTCGCTTTGCAATTATTGCAATTATCTTTGAACTTAAACAAATATTTTTACTTTGCCACTTGCAGATTTAAAAATGATGATACGTGCCATCTAGTGGTGGATTCCTACAGTAATATTGTTGTATTTAAATTGAAGACTAGTCTCAATTTTTTTAAACAATATATTTGTCATTTTTAACTCATTTTAATGCAGCTTAATGTTTTTAACTCAATTGTAATAAAAAATTGCTAATAACATCCCAATAAATGGTTATACATGTAAAACGTTTAACAGCTGATCAAGAAAAAATGTTGAAATTATCATCCTACCATACCCTTAATTTTTATCTACCCTTTATTTTATTTTCATTTATTTAGATTATCCATAAAAATAATTAAATGGTTGCCGGTTTAGTTACTTAAGCAAAATCCTTTGATTTAGGTATACAGCCACTTTTTTCATTCAAAAAAGGCTCGAATATTTTAATAAATTTGAGGGGTATTGCTTATTAAAGAGCCAATTTTAATGATGCCAGTAGAAAAAAACGTCACAGCTTTTTTCATTTGACAGAGAATCGGCCATATATAATGCACAAAAATAAGAGTTGAATTGTTAATAAATTCAGAGCCGGAGAATTTATACGCGATAACAAAGCGAAATTCATTCGATATTATTGAAGTCGAATTGCCCTCGCAGGGTCATGGATAAACATTTTTTTTTCTTTCATTCGCAGCTCTCTATCAGCACGCGGCGCTCATTAAACTTATTCAATATATGATAAACATATTATGCTACACATTTCTCATGACCCGTGCGCACACGAGCGATCTTGAAGTATTATTAGAAAAAAAAGGTGGTTTCTTTTTTCCCCTCCTCTCGAAGCGATGCATCGAAACAGTTTGCCAACGCACACACACGGGCGCACATAATGAGTTCAATTCCAAGACACAAGTGCGCTCACACATGCAAGCTCGGAAACGTCGCGCGCGCGCGCGGGAGGGGAAAACGATTAACGAGCTCGGTGCAAAAATCCAATTAGTCTTAGCGATGTGTATGGAGGCTAAATTACCCGACCGGGCGGTAAGCCAAGTTCCTCTGCTGCTGCTAGCAGCACGCGAGAAGGATGGGTCTTACACGAAACGCCAGAGAGTCTTACAAACATCGCGCGTCCTGCACTCTAATTCGCATCGACGATTTGCTAAGGTCACTGGGTTGAGACATTACTTTGCCTTTAATGCTGTCGGTTTTATAAGTTAAATCGGCTCGTTATTGTGTGCAAAGTTTATAAGGATATCAATTTTAACTTAAAATGTCTTTTTTAATTTGACGAATGGCACAATAAAAAATATATCTTGTTAAAGAATAAATTATGATAATTAATGCATTATCAATTTAGATTCATCATAGACATTAATGCAGTAATATAAGAAAAAGATAGGCCGACAATCTGCAATTCATAAAAATGCGAATTAGTAATTCATTTGGGAAGTGGTGCACTGAAAACAACACTGCATCACACAGAATTTTATGAAATTTTATAAACGAGGTGCAGCACTCTGTGTGCTGATGTGTTTTTTTATCCGAGGGTTCATTCTCACTTTTCCACTCGTTTCAAAATTTAAAGGATGAGTCGGACCTATTTTCACACAGCTAGGGTTGAGGGTTCTCATCATCATTATTTGCAGCAATTTTCTTGTTTTAACTGAATACTTATACCATCCGTTGAAATAACTATTTGATACGAAAATGTTACTTACTAATAAGTTCCAATTTAATGAGGAGAAAAATTAGTCACCACTTATTGCAGATATCATTACTTGAATTATATATTCTCTGAGACGGATAACTTCCAATAAATAAAAACTGCATAGTCATAATGTACGCGAAACCCATATTTATTGCGAAATTTATATCGCTTCCGAATCGAATAACCATCTAAGCAAAAACGTAAACAGTGAATTTTTTTCTTATGTATCAGTAAGTTAATTAACTAGCTTGAAAAAAACAATTGAAGTTTACCAAACAACCAGTTATGCTGCTGCCGACAATCACAATAAATATTCCAACGAAAAAAAGACCCTTGGACACATTATTCATGGATTCAACGGTACTGAAAATGAAGAAGGTTTTATTGTAGAAGAAAATTGATGTGTTAAATGAAAAATGTTCATTTTCCATAGCTCAACTTTATACAAAATTGATGTAGCCTGACTAGATTAGAGATATTGTTGTAAACGTCTATGTTATCTTGTTCTTTCAAGATATCACTCTGTTTATAAGAATCGAATATTTTCTGTAATTGGAATCTGATTTAAGGTTGACAATTTTGATTCAAGTTTTCCCTACTTTTTATTATTACCCTATGTAATCAAATTTTCCTATTGCCAAATAACATGGATTTATGTACATGCAACTTAAAGTTGCTATCACTATTTGCATTATTAATATTACCACCATAACATAACCAAAAAGACAATAGAAATATTTGTCCTCGTTAATGAAAAATTCAAAATTTATAGCCATCTTCCTCGGATAGGTTTGATTTCCCGGTAAAAATTTATTTGCTGCCAATGGACCTAAAACTGGACCTGCTACGTATGAGGTGTAACTCACGCAAATAAGAACTGTGGAAAAAATGTATAGTATAATTATTTTTTTAACACTGCGTGCGCGAAACACGGGCTTTCTAACCTTAAATCGTCAGAAAACCCTAGTTTCTCGCAAGCAGAGTTAAAAAATATCGTTTGCAACTAGTCCGCGAGGAAGTTGACTCACCCAGGAGTCTTTGCACCCTCGCTACGCTCGGGTGAAAACAACTCCTGGATGAGTCAACTGCTTCGCGCACTTGTTACAAAATATACTATTTTGGAAATTATTTGTATTATTTGAGTCTACCAGTTGCTATATTATTTATGAAATTCGATGTATCAATTTATTTCTGTAAAAACTCTTGCTCTTCCGAACTGGATTGAACCCAATGAGTTACGATAGTCTCGCACATATTTTTTACCTTGATAAATATTATAAAAAAATATGTAAAATTGACAATTAGATACAGCAAATCTCATGACATTGATTACCATTGCAGAACCTCTTTTGTCAAATGTAAACAAATGAATGGCGTATACAATAAAAGAAAATGTAATAAAGTGTAGAAAACCTTCACCAATAGTATTGATATCTAATTGGTCCATGTTGATTTCCTCTATTAAACGAATCAACTGCAAATATTTTAATTCATACCTTTAAGGTTTAATATTAACTATACATTTAGGGTACTTTACCCAGCGATTGACCGCTTTCAATCAGTAAAAGGCCATATCGTCGACCCAGCGCAAGAACCATCTTAATAAATTCGAGAGGCAAAAACGTGTCTCAGCCCTCTGTTAAAAAGATAGAGCTAAGACACGTTTTTGCCTTTCGAATTTATTAAGACGGTTTTTGCGATGGGGCTAAGATATATTCATTTTGAATTTACAAGTTTTTATATAATAATCGGACATGACAAAAAATATGCAGCGTTTGCTAATAAATTCAATAACCCACACAAATCCATTTTTAATTATTTTGCATAGAATATTTTGCAAGGCGGTCTTTCACTGGGTAGGTTATCTTACGATAGAAATACCGTTATGATTTTATCAATTTAGTTCATATATTACCGTGCCTAGCAGCAGTGATAAGCAAAGTGAAAAGGTTAATACTGCCATTTTGAATCTTTTTTTCTCTATCGTATAAGGCCACATAAATGAAGCTTTCATGAAAAATACTAGCAGTGGAAATTTGTCTACTGCAAACTTTTCGATATATGACTCACTAATTTCAATTTTGCGGTCTGGTTCTTTTGTTTTGAAATTATTTGCCGAATTAAGTGGGACATAATTCTACATGATTTTCTCATAAAAAGGATACAAATAAAGTAAGAAATGAGGTACAATACATTTGGTAAACGCTTTAAGAACTAATGCATATAATTTATTTGAAAAAAAAGTTCCCTAGAATTACTTGAAGTTTATTTATAATTTAAGCTTCATACTTTGAAATTCATGTAATGTTATTTTATACAATATTTATTAGAGAAATCCACAGTGAGTGCATATAGAAATGTAAATAAGTCATACATCACTAATTGAGCATATTGTACAAAAATATTTTATTTCGGATCATAATTCATGTACCTAGCTCATATTTTACCTGAAAATTTCCAGAAAAAGTCATTTACAATACATTAGATTAACCACCTAAAATAATAAAATCATTTATTAATGTAAACTCCTCAGGGAATTCTGTATTATCGCTTATAATGAAATATATTTTTTCGTTGATAAGTTCATTGCGGTCTCACATTGCATCTACTAAAATTTTTTAGCACAGTTTACGAAAAATTAGTGGTAAATTCAACGTTTTTCATTATCTAACTTTCATAATTAAATTTAACTTAAAAATTTGTACCTTACATTTATTTTCAGAAAATATGTATGAAAGTTTTACGAAAAGTTGATTAAAAATGTATATTCAGTTTTGTATACGAATCAAGTAAAAATTGTTTACTTTTGTCTTTGTTCTAAAAATGTTGAACGTAAATTTTTTTCACGTGAAGAGAAGGTCGCACACAAAACACTAGAGAGTTTTAAAAACATCGCACACTTAAATTGGTTAACGATTTGTAAATTGACTGGATTTATATACTACTTTGTATTAATTGTCCGGTTTCATAAATTAAATCTTTTGGTTTAATTGAGTCAATTTTAAAGGTATATCAATATTGTGAAAAATGTTTTTGATACAACCTCAAATAACAATTTATTTTCTTGTTCTTGGCTATTTTTTTATTCCAATTATGTTACAAATATACAGCGCTTTTTATTTCACCTAAAAATAAGAAATTCATTGTTTACTCATTTTTGTATGTAGAGCAGTTTTCAATCATTTTAAATACTTTACCACTAGATGGCAAGTATCATCATCTGTAAATCTGAAAGTATTAATTTGTAAGAGTCAAATTACGGTATACAAGGTGGGGAATAAATATGGAAACCCCTGGAAATCTCAATCAATCAGTGGGAGAAAAAAAAAACAAAAAACTCATATCCGACATATTTTTTCACGGGGAATCCAATGGTGACCTTGGATTTCACCTTCAACATAACCTCTAAGCTACAGCAAACCTAAAATTGATTTTTTAAATGGAAATTTCCATTTTTTATTGCAGATTTGAAAAGAGCGGAAAATTTTTTTGAATTATGTATTTTGTTTTTTTTTTTCAAGGCCATTTTACGGGCTTCTCAGAGTCAAATAAAGCTCCCCTTTAACCGAATATTAAGTTCAGCTAAAGAGTTAATTTACAAACTGTGGAGCCCTTAAAATGAACTTGAAAAAAAAAAGAAAATACATATTGGAACGTAAATTTTTCCGCAATTCGTCGTTGAATCAGGTAGGTGACGTGTGATGCATAAAAATGCGAGTTTTCAAATTTTTAACTTGATCGAGTACCCAGTTTGTGCGCTGAAAGGGCTAGTTTTGGGCATTAATTAAGGTTCATCATCGATATCAATGCAGTAATATAAGAAAAAGATAGTCGGACAACCTGCAATTTTTAATGAAGTGAGTTGGTAATTTATTTAGAAAGGAGTATTTATGATGAAACCTCATTAAATATTTTACCTTTCCACTTGATTCAAAATTAAGAGGATGGGTGGGACCTATTTTCACGCAGCTGGGAGTGAGAGCTCTCATCATCATCACTTGAAGAAGTTTTCTTGTTTTCACTGAGTACTTATACCATTCGGTGGAATAACTATTGACCATGCGAACGTGATGTATTTGTATGTTTCAATTTACTGAAGATGAAAAATAGCGAACCAGCTAAGTAGATGCGATAATTACCACTTATTGTAGATATCGAGACTAGATGTATAAATTCTTTGAGACGGATAACTTCCTATAAATAAAAACTGCATAGCCATTAAGTAAGCGAAGCCCATGTTTATCGCAAAATTAACATCGTTTCGAAATTGAATGACCATCTACGAAATAATGTAGACAATCCATCGTTAATTGTTTGCACATCTTACGTTATTCATTAGGTATGAAAATCGACTTGAAATTTACCAAACAACCGGTAATGCTGCTGCCGATGATCACCCCGAATATTCCCATGAAAAACAGATCACTGGCCACGTTATCCATGGCTTCGACGTAACTGAAAATAAATAAATCTTTGTTCTAAAATATTAACAAAAATACTATTTACAATAACTCAACTGTAAACAAAGTTGATGGAGCTTGACTAAATTAGAGATACTGTTGTAAACGTTAATTTTACGTTGTTTCTTCAAGATAACGCTTTGTTCAAAAGAGTCCGATATTTGCTCTAACTTGAATCTGATTCAAGAACAACAATTTTGAATGCAAATACGAATAAAATATACTTGAAATTAATTTGGCCTTTTCAATATTACCCTAGGTAATCAAATTTTCCTATCGCTAAGTAACATGGACATATGTACATGCAGTTCAAAGTTGCTATTACTATTTGCATTATTAACACCACCACCATCTCATAAGTAAAAAGACAATTGAAATATTTGTTCTCGTCGATAAAAAATTCAAAATTTATTGCCATCTTTCTTGGATACGTTTGATTTCCTGGGAAAAATTTTTTTGCTGCCAATGGACCCAAAACTGGACCTGCTACGTATGAGTTATAACTTACGCAGATAAGAGCTTTGAAAAAAAGTTCTGCGTTATTACTTTTTTTTTTGACCATTTTTTTGTACTATTAAAATATACCAGTCGCTATACTAGCTATCAAATTTGATGTATCTACATATTTCTGTAAAAAATCTTTCTCCTCGGAACTGGATTGAATCCAATGAGTTGCAAGAGTCACGCACATATTTTGTACCTCGATGAATTAAATAAATAATTATGTAAATTTTACAACTTTATTTAGTACATTTTTCAATATTTTCTTCACCATTGCAGAACCTCGTTTGTCAAAAATGAACCAATGAATGGCATAGACAATGAAAGAAAATGTTATGAAATGTAGAAAACCTTCGGCAACGATATTGATATTCAATTTATCTTTGTTGATTTCCTCTAATAAACGAATCGTCTGTAAATATTTTAATTCATACCTTTAGGTTTCAATATAAATCATAGATTTATAAAAAAAATATTTTCATGTTTTTCAAAATTATAGAATAGTTATTTATGTTACAAGTGCCCAAAATGCGTTTTTGGGCACGAGTGTGCGGAAAAGGACACGAATGCCGGCTATGCCGGCACGAGTGGATGTTTTTTCCGCACACTGTGCGCAAAAAGCTGGGCACGCGTTGCATACAAAATTTTATGCAATAGGAGACGAAAAATACTTTCATTTAAATGAGGCGTTTTACCGCACACCCGTGTCCAAAATGAGGCATTTTACCGCACACAAGTGTCCAAAAACGCTTTTTGCGCACTAAAAAATGTGCGAAAATAGTATATTTTGTAACAAGTGCGCGAAGCAGTTGACTCACCCAGGAGTCGTTTTCACCCGAGCGTAGCGAGGGTGCAAAGACTCCTGGGTGAGTCAACTTCCTCGCGGACTAGTTGCAAACGATATTTTTTAGCTCTGCTTGCGAGAAACTAGGGTTTTCTGACGCTTTAAGGTTAGAAAGCCCGTGTTTCGCGCACGCAGTGTTAAAAAAGACATTTTTCGTCATACTATTGCATAAAAAATATTACCGTCCCAAAAAGAAGTGATACGCAAAGTAAGATGGATAAAACTGCCAATTTAATTTTTTTCGTGTAAGGCTACATGAATGATAATTTCATGAGGATTACCATCATGGGAAATCTTTCTACCGCACACTTTTCGATATCTGACTCACTAATTGTTTTGAATTTATCTGACGATTTAATTGGGTCGTAATTCAACATGTTCAATAAATTCAGTCTACGTGTAAAGAACTTATGCGTAGTTTATTTGTAATAAAAAAAATTCAAATATGAGGAGTATATTATATAGCTTTGAATTTTTTATACGAATCGTAGTATAAAAGTTACCTTTTTGTGCCTTAAATATTCAAAAGAGGGGTTTATAGTATTACTCTAAGTTGATTTATAATTAAAGATATACTAGTCCAAATGCATGTAATGGTATTTTATACATTATTTATTTGAGGCATTCAGTATATGAAAATATAGCTAAATAATACGTATCTAAGCGAGCATTTATTGGACAAAGAAAAATAACATACATCGAATTTCCTTGGCTTACAACTTCGTAAAAGTCCATGATATTATTTTAAAAAAATATTTTAGTCAATGTTTAGACTCGCGATCCATTGTGCTTCTCCAACCGCTATGTTAGCTGTACAATATTTTATACACTGTTAGCGATAAAATATATAATATACTTAACTAGTTTTTCGGGATACCTAAGTAGCCCAGTTGAAATAAAACATGTACTCGTTACATTGAAGACTTCAAACCCCCCCGGTCGAAGATATCCTTACTAAAAGTGAATATAGAATTAAATCTCAACAAGGAATTTTAAATTCGCGGAGCTCGTTTGTGTTCTCGTCGGTGCAGGCAACGCGTGGGCCGCGGCCGAGAGAGAGATCCAAAGTGTCGCTATTGCCGTGACCTAATGCTATCTGTACAGTGTTTAGAACTACACAGTATCACTGCTAACGCGTCGATCAATGTCGACTTCGATTGCATATACTTTTACGCTCGCTGAAGTATAAGTCACTTGCTGCTACGAGTTTAGAATAGCTTCGCGAAGTAGCACTTTGCTTTTTTCGGCCACGGCTGTGAAGGATACATCTCGTAGGCACAATGTCACGACGATCAAATCATTTCACTGCTTCAAACAATGTCGCTCGCATCTCATTAAGTAAAGTATTTAATTTTGGTTCATAATTAAGTATTAGCTAACGTTATTGGTGAAATCATTTTACGATTCATTGTCAATATCGAGAATCAAAATGAAATGTGACTTTACATTGGTAGCAGTGCTAAATATTTCATGGGTAGTTTGATCAACGAAAAATTTTCTTAGACATATACACAATAATGCAAAAGTTTAATTTTTTTTTGAACTGTAATAACCCTCTTTTATAAATTGGCCTTATAATTTTACCAGTTTTTTTTTTCAAATCAATGACAATCTTTGAATCATATAAAATTGTGCATATTACCATCTTTACTTTATTATTTAAGTGCACGGCATTTATTTTGGGTAATAAATATTTGCATTGACTTTAGTATAGCCAGTATTACCATTTGAGTTCTTTGGTATAAGAGTAATATGCACCTTTTGCTTTATAACTCCAGGTTAAATCCCTCCATAAAATTTTTGCTCATTAAACTTTGGTTTATTTGAGTGGATTCCAGCTCGAGACTTCAACTATGGCAGACCAATCAAATGATAGAGATGCTAAAAATGAAGGCTTACCTACTGATCCTAGTGGAAATACTAGAGGAAAGCAACCTTTTAAAGGTAATGCAAAGAACTCTAGTACGAAGCAGGATGCCAACAGACAGCGTCAGGACGAACACCGTATAAAGAAAGGAAAGGAGACAATGGCCAAACTGGAGCAACATCTGTTTCGCAAGCATGGCTTAGAGCCAAAGATGTTTTCGAACGTTAAGAACCTTGCTCTGACTTATACAAATATTTGGATTTTGTCACTTGCATTTTTACAGATAAAGGTACTCGCCATCTAACGGTGGATGCTTAAACTGATATTACCTTAAACTGCCAAGTGGTGTCGAAAACTGATCTAATTATTTTAAAACAATTTAATCGTCATTCTCAGGTCATTTAAAATGGATTTAATATTTGTTACATAATTAAGTATATCAGAAAAATTAATCAAATCGCAATACATTTAAATATATTTATGTTTTGATCATTTATTTTGAGCCTTTCTACCAAGGTACGGATGAAAAATAGGGTTGGCAAGTTTGATTCAACAGTAAAAAATTCTTCCTACAATTCAACTGATAAAGTCGACAAAAATTGTATTACGTTTGAGTTATAAAAAAAAAAACATTAAAAATTATTATTTTCAGTCTGATCTCTGTATGATGCTATATATACTTGAACTTGATGAGAAGTTATTCAAAGTTTTTGCATTAACAATTTTTAATAGTATCTAGCCATAACCTCCATGACTCGATCATAGAGAAGCTTTTTAACATCTCTGGCGATGACAAAATCGAAATGATTGAATCTTTCGTGGGGAACAGCTTCGATCACTTCCACGTTAGGTAAGACTTTTGACAAATAAACAACATTCTGTAAAATCAGTAATTTTTGTGCTTCAAATTCAAGAAAAACGATCGAAAAATAATTTGAATTTCTTACATGGGGAGCTATCAAAGTATCTCCGTATCCGTAAAATAATGCTACAGGTGCAGATATTTTTTTCAGATTGTACGGACGGGCATCTGGGGTTCCATACTTTATCATATTTTTCTCGGGGCCGAAATCTATTGGTCTGAACTCACCTGAAACATGGTTTTTTGACAATATAAACTAATTTCGTACTAATGAATTTCTAATCAACACAAATACCTTCTAGAATGTTTTGAGTAAAATGTTTCAACGTTTGCCTTGAAGCTCCTGCAGGAAAATATCTGAAGAATTTAACAACATTCGGCTGCAATTCAAAGAACGATCGATGACTAAAAGAATTTTAACATTAAAATTTGTTTTAAGATAAAACTATACCGTCTCGGGCACTTGGTCAGGATTATAGCCAAACGAGAAAAAAATCAAGTACTGACATAATTCTTTGTATATCGTATCTCGATTGTCGCACAAAATGTTTAACATGTTGCTCAAAGCCGTCGATACCGGCAAGATTTCGTGCATTCTGGTACTTTCTAAAAATCTCTAAATATTTTTCATGAATTTTCATCGCAGTAAATAAACACTATCGTCTTGAATTTTTACCTTACCATACACGGCTTTAAAAGCGGCTTCATATTGCCGATGAAACTCGCCTGCGGATCGTACCAATAAGCCACGGGGGTAAAGCTGACGACGAGTTTTATTTTTTCATTGTACTCCGGCTTGGTCGACAGTAAAATGTAACTGATGGAAGTACCCATGGAGTGACCCACATACATGATTTGCTTCTGATTCGTCACATCCAAAACGTAGTCGATTATATTGGCCATGTCTACGGTGGCCATTTCGTGATAGCTGTACGAAAACGCAATTTTACAAGAATTTTCGTAAGCTCCAAATCGCGATAATTACCTGAATTCCCAAAATTCAGGATCGTGATCGGGCGACAGAGTGAGATGCGATCGGCCGAAGACCGTACCTCTTATGTTGGTAATCCACACATCGTGGCCAAGGTCAGCGAGCATGAAAGCTATTCAAAAACGAAAGCCTTTAGTTGATACAAAGTGAAATTTTTGAAGAAAAATGCGTACATCGATCGAGCCCAACCTAAATCGTGTCTCGGCCCAGCAAAAATCCACTCAAAGCACGACATGAGCAAACCGTGCTGCATGACAACAGGAAGCCGCTTCACGCTGGGTTTTTTCGGGCTGCTCGGTATTCGGTAGATGGCTATTCTGTAGCCGTCTGTCGTAATGACATGTTTTTCCACGGTGTAATTCCGATTTTTGATGAGATAATACTGTGTGCGCAAACGAAAAAGAAATTTGTCCTTTGACTACGACTTATGCAATGCACACGAAATCAATGTATCTACGTACGCAATCCACTTCTGGGTCGATGTTTTCCAGAGGATCAAATTCCGTGTCGGCTTTGGCTAGCTCCGACTTGGATTTTAGTTTTACAAAACTCTTCTCGTTCGCCCCGCGGATACGGTATGTATTGACTTGGAGTAAACAGGAAAATATTACGAAACTTATTGGACTAAATTCTTTCATGATAATATAAACTATTCGTTAACTTTGTGCACTTACACTTAGAGACTATCGAAGTCCACGCGATTATGAATAGCCGAGAATGCGAAGCGCCTGTCGAGATTACGTCACGAGTAGGAAACACGTAGTCGATACGATTTCGTCGAAAAGTTTTCGGATATTCTAGATGTCAATAGACGTGGAAAATCATTCAAGGTAACAACAAATAACGTTTGAACAAGCAATGACTTTTAAATTTTATATGCGAATGCAACCCATTTTAATGTGTCACGCTAAATATTTGTTAGTGCCTAACCACCACGAGTTATTTAAATAAGTGGTAATTAAATTACAATTTTGATGCAATTTTTTTACTCCTTTATGTATTATATTTTCAGTAAAAATTTATAGTTGCACTAACAAATTATAACCCTTTATTTTTATTCAATTTATAACTCTGTCTTAGTTGAATACTGGATTATTCGGTTAAATAGCCCATTGATTTTTTTACGATTAATAATTCGTGCGAGTTACCATTTAAACATGATCTGTTTTCCAAGAGCATTGAATTCATTTTGAATGATTGCACCATACCTCAAAATTTTAATTTTTTGTTTATTATTTGCAGCTATAGCCTATAGCCTATGCCTGTCCACTATATGGCTATCACTACTACATATATTACCATATATGAGCAATTCCGGAATTTAGTTTCGAAATTTTTGACTAAAAACGGAACAATTTTTTTTTTCGTTGGACGCATACTATGAACATTGGGTATTGTTATTGCAGATCGTAAGAAGCTGAAAAAATGCGTGAACATGAGATTTAAAGATAGGTAATTTTTTTCTGGCTACTTTTGTGTTTTAGGGCCCCGAAAAGTCACGCTTTCGCGTAAATACGACAATTCACTCTATTTCTAAGTGGCTGAAAAAGTATCAAAACTCATTTAAAAAGAGTGACTGACTACTCCATTCGATAGGAAATTTTCTCAGCTTTCCAATAGTAGTATTAGATTTTTCGATACATTGCATATTCACCGAGAAAATCACCGACAAACATGCCGTTCTAAGTATCTAGAACAAGTGAGTACGGAATAAGTGCTTTTTATGGCTTATTTTTGATTTTTTCTTATGAAAATTGAATATTTCGGAAAATCTGATACCACCATTGGAAAACTGAGGAACTTTCCTATCGCAACCACATCTTTATTTATTTTTTCCGTCGAATTACAATGATATACAAGCGAGTTTCTTTTACTGTGTTTGCTGTTTTCTGTTCCCGAGCTGTTTTAATCGCGGTCGCGAAGTTTTCAGCGTTGTGTGGCTCGCTACAAACAAAACTCGCTCATTATTCGACTCAAAAAATAAATAAAGATATACTTTCGATAGGAAATTTTCTCAGCTTTCCGATGGTGGTATCAGATTTTCCGAAATATTCAATTTTCATAAGAAAAAATCAAAAATAAGCCATAAAAAGCACTTATTCCGTACTCACTTGTTCTAGATACTTAGAACGGCATGTTTGTCGGTGATTTTCTCGGTGAATATGCAATGTATCGAAAAATCTAATACTACTATTGGAAAGCTGAGAAAATTTCCTATCGAATGGAGTAGTCAGTCACTCTTTTTAAATGAGTTTTGATACTTTTTCAGCCACTTAGAAATAGAGTGAATTGTCGTATTTACGCGAAAGCGTGACTTTTCGGGGCCCTAAAACACAAAAGTAGCCAGAAAAAAATTACCTATCTTTAAATCTCATGTTCACGCATTTTTTCAGCTTCTTACGATCTGCAATAACAATACCCAATGTTCATAGTATGCGTCCAACGAAAAAAAAATTGTTCCGTTTTTAGTCAAAAAATTCGAAAATAAATTCAGGAATAGCTCATATATTTATGTATATTACGATGACTTGTGTCTTATTATGCTATTATTTTCACTTTCCCTCTTGCAGATTTACAAATAAAGGTACTTGCTATCTAGTGGTGAAGGCTCAAAGTCGTGTTACCTTATTCGAAGTGGTTAAAAACTGGTCTAAATTTTTGATAATAGATACATAGTCAGTTTTTAGGTCTGTAAAAATGCGCGTGATATCTGTAGCATGATTGCTTTAAAAAATTGCCAAATAAACAAGCCAATTAATGATGATGGATTTTAAAAAATATTGAATGATTATTTGTCGATTAGGCCATTATTCTTGTTGAACATTTTTACCAGGGAGTAGTGACAGGTTTATCCTATTAGTGCAAATGATTGTGATATTATTCAAACCATTTCTGGTGTCATTAGTAATATCTAAATTTCAATGAAATTGGAGATAATTTATGTAAAAAATTACGTAAATTGTTAAAACGTCATGATGAATAGTTTTTAAACGTCCCGCTACCGCGTTTATATTTTCACGTTTGATCTCCAGGTGACACCGTCTGTCAGGTTTCCACGAGATGGTTGATTTTATCGACGGAGTAGAAAAATTTTCAAATGTAGTTTTCTTGAACTGGTCGATTAATTTCTTTATCGCTGAATTACTGATTTCAACGATAAAAAGGCAATTGTTGAATCATTTTTTTTAAATTAAGGAGTAATAATAACTTCTTTTGTTGATCAAAATGATTATAGTTGCAATAAAATCGAATTTTCAAACGAATATAGTTGAATATAGTCATAGTCATTATTATTATTTGCAGTATGATACGAAAAACTCTTTCTATTTTCATGAAAAGTACTCGCCTAATATTAATTATTGTTATGAATCATAAATAAATGAATACAAAAAACATCTTTCATATCATTCGTCAGTATTTAACAACTATTTTGATGACAGAATTTTACACCTTGATGATATATTGCCTGCCTTCGACCAAAAATAATCAATAAATGTGGAGCATTGTTACAGATGACATGGTTTGTTATGCAATTATTTCTTGTATTGGATTATTACGTAACCTTTAAATTGTATTACGAATGCACTATCATCGATCTTATTTGCATAAGACATTAGTATATTGTTCTGTATTAATTTTTCTATATCAGAAATCTTTCACGAATCAATCGTAGCAATTATTACGCGTTTACGATACTCAATATTTATGCTCATATTAATGGTTGAGTATGATGGATAAATTTGACGAAAGATTCAAACAATATATTTCTATTAGAATTGTTCTGGTATAATTCAAAATTTTTCCGTTTCCTTTTTTAATTATACAGTTGTTTTATCAATAGAATTTTGATATAATCAAACGCCCGTATCGACCATGTTCAACTGTGCATCGAAGCTCAAGAAAGCATGCACCTCGAGCGAGTGTAAGTGACTGCAATTACAACAATGCTCGCACGTTCAGTTTCAATGAATCCCCCCCTCAAGACAAATTAAGTTTCACTTCAGTTCAGTTCACCTTTACTCTTTGTTTTTATGATTTAGAAAAATTATTCGACTAATCGCAATGTAAAACTTATTTATCATCGTAGACCCTGTAATAATTGATGAACGGCATAATCCGCGAAGTGAAATTCGTTTATGATGAAAACAGAACAATATAGTACATTAACGGCACTGACATTGTTGCTCCTGGAAGCGTAAAAAAATGTTCACTCCAATGTTATTCTTGTGGTCGGCGTCGCAATAATAATGACAGTAGCGATATAAGCTCAGTCGTAATCATCGTCATAATTATGATCATCGGGTCGTCTTAATAAACAATCTCTCTCTCTCCGCGCAAATCCATATGCCGCGCGTCGACTATTTTACTAAAAGATTTTTTTTTGTTCTATCTTATTCAATAAATTATTGCGAAATATCATATCAAGGCCATGATTTATAATTCAACGCGTTCACATATATAATGACGTGCGGATATACATGCATATGGAAAAAGTCGAGTAGTTATGAAATTTTCATGCGTCTTTGCGGCAGGTGTGACAGGGAAATTTTTTTTCAGTTCCAGACGTACTCGAATGAATTGAAAAATCCAAACGAAAACTACGCTTTAGAGCTGCCGAAACAAAAAATGTATCGGTCAACTGCACATAGCTTTGAATTACGAGCTTATACACGTATAACTTCCTCGCGCGGCCTGTATTGTCTAGTTTGTGACATTTACGATGATTGTTTTGCGCGAACTATATTCACAACTTCTGCGCCGCAGACGGCGATCATCGCTCAAAACGCGGGGGCAATAATTTCTCGACTTCGGTTGATGCATCGGTTGCTTTATTAAAGAGATTCGGATAGATGCAACTGCACGAGAGATAACGCAGCTGTCACATGAGGGTGACACAGCTCACAAACTTGCGATCGTCAAAGACAGATATTTAAGGAATTTTCACAGCGAGAGGAGCGTGTAAGCAAATTACTTCTCGGTATAGTGGAAGTTATTCATTTTTTTCAGTTTTATGTAACGAGCATTTCAGCTGACACTAGTGCATTTTTGAAAGAGTATTTGACCAAAACCTTTCCTTTTTCTCCAGTTCCGACTTTCGCGTCGCATTAAGTTTATCGATCGACTTTTTTGTGTATAATGAACGCAAGGTCGAGTTTATTGATGAAAAATCGCTCGTTATCTAGATCTTATTTGGTTCGCAATTTCGATCACGACGATGAGTAAATAAAACGAACGAGCAAATTTTTTTTTGCATTATCGACATCAATTGTAATTGTAATTGATTAAAAAAAAATTTAATGGACGAGCTTAAAAATTTTATGAGACACGCGATAACAGGGGGAATTGTATATTGGTCACACGTTGTGCACGAATTATAAATAATCTAAAATACTTCGGAATACTTCAATCGTTATTTAATTAACAAACTTTATTTGTCATTCTAAAAAGTGAAAAAATGGGAAAAAAACCCTCGAAATTGCTCTGGCGATTGTTTCGGAATTCGTGAGTGTATCATCAAGGATAAAACGCACGCACCGCGAACAACGTCCGCTCCGGCGTGCCGGCGGTAATAACATTTCAACACGGCAATCGGTACGCGCAGTCGCGTCTTGCACCTCGTAACGACCGCACAGCATCTAGTTATGCCGTACCTTCGTTGAGATCGGTTTGACAAAATTCTTCTTTTTTATTTTATTTTGTACTCCAACGAACGATGAATTACCGAAGTGAAAAGACACTGACTTCGATTTGTTAATGAGTTAATATCGAGTGATTGTTTTGTTGCTGCATTGATGAATTCTGATAATTTCGGCAAGGCAACCGAGACAAGCAGCTAATCATAATTTTTTACAATAATGGACGTGAGTAAAAATCGGTTTATCATCAATTTGAATTTTCATCAACTCGACTTTTTTTTCATTAATCTTTATTTTATAAAACATTGCAACTCTCATTAGTTTTGTGAAAGGGTAAAGTAAATTACGTATCCGCGTACCGAAGTCAATACCCATTTTCCTAGCTTCATACGAAGTTTCGAGATCGAATAATTGACTATCTCTCGCGGTTTGCATCCACTTCAACTTACACAAATCTCACATTCATACTCGCGTAAGCATTACACACAATATCGACCGACTCGCATGCGTATACACACACTCGCTATTCAATAATGACGGGTCTCTGGATGATCGCGGTGCAATCTCTCGTACGCGTACTTACGCATGATTTTCCCGAATAGATCGCTCCACGCATGTGTGTGTGTGTGTGTGTGTGTGTGTGTGTGTGTGTGTGTGTGTGTGTGTATAATGCAACTTTTAAGGAGCGCAATTCCATAGATGTATGAACCGCAGCAGTGCCATGATACAACCAGCGCTGGCTGCCGATTCATTCTCGATTTATTCGCTAATTGTACGATTTGCACATAATAAATTTGCCCCCTCCTCCCCCCCTCCCCCCGCTCGACGCGTTTTTCCAAGAATTTTTCAATGAGAAAAAAGGAAAGAAAAAAAAATTAAAATAAAAAAAAATTGTAACACGCGCGCGTAGGAAATTACATGCATTTATGTAGATCAGCTGCGCCGCGCCGCACGCGATTCAATCGCTTTTATTACAAGTATATAATATATGATGAAAAAAATCATTGCGTCATTCGCGTATGAGTGTGACAATAAAGATGGTATAGGTAAGAATAATCAGAAGGTTATGGCATTATATGCTCGTACCGAGTCAGCCGATCCTTAAGCCTTTGTTATACCAGGGAATAATCCATGAAGTGAATTAGTCGTGTGAGATGAAAAAATGGCCACGTGGTCGTTCGAATTGAGAAGTTAAAAAATTACACCACCGGTGAAAGATTGAAAATCGATTTAAGATAATTAAACAATTACATTTTTGGAATTAATAAGAGAATAAACATCGAAATGCGATTTTATGATCTTTGCCAGATAAGACAATCAGCGAGTAGAAATGTGTAATCTGTATAGAATTATGAGTGCCGGGAAAAAACTGTGCATGATACATTTTCATTATTGTTACATCCATTGCGTGACGAATACAATGTCTCCAACAAAAAATAGGTATTGTCGATCGTATTGTTACCGAGAAAAAGAAATAATTCTTTGTCGGTCTCTAATTCGTTTACAGAGACATTAATTATTCAATAAAAAGAGAAAACGAAAATACGCTAAACAGCACGTGGATCTCCTCAAGTCATTCCCAAATAAATCTTCGATTGTGTGCTTAAACATTTTCGACGAATTATTCAAAGTTATAAAATATTTACCCTTGGTAATGAAATTTTCATATTACCAGTGATAAGAATTTATATATGCATTTTATTACATATGTCTTAAGTAGACTTAATAATAATACAGTATTTATCATCTAACCGGTACAGTGTGAGAAACTCGAAGTTATTAAAAAATTAAGTACGAATGAAGTTCTGGACGAATATTAGCGAGCGAAAAAACGATGATGGGCCTTCTCGCACATCAGAATGGTAAACGATAAGAAAATAGCAAAGATCAGTATGAGGTGCGGTTGTATCACGGTTTCCATCGTTGCAGGCTGAAAATTATCGACCTCCTCGTCGGGTCTACCGATTAAAATCCATTTTTTTTTAACGGCACTCAGCAATCCAATAAGATAAAACTTTTGCAATCTGAAATGGAAAGAAAAAGTTACGATAAATAGTACAAATTTTCAGTTGAGTCTCTGGTAGGAATGTTCAACATTTTGTGGCTTTTTTCTCAGCTAAAGAAAAAGTTTCTTGATGTTAAAAGGGACATTGAAGCTAGACGCACTATATTAATTGGTGACGTTATCATTTTTTCACATTTTACATTTATAAAGTACCCCACGTTTTTTGCTATTTAATGATTGTCTTTTAATTTTGAATGTATAAAATTTGTATTTATTAATGCCTAAACAGTCTTTCAATAATTAATTTCAATTTTCTACATTTCAAAAATGGTGCAAAAAATATCTTGTCTTCGTTTTTGCAAAATCCTATGACTTATTCAGTTATTTAGTACTGTATACTGTGTACTGACTTATACAGTTTTATTTCTTTGCCACTTGCAGATTTACAAATGTAGGTACTCGCCATTTAGTCGTAGAGACTTATAGTAATATTGTGGCATTTATAGTAGTTGAAAACTAAGATAAATTTGTTGAAATAGTTATTAAATTGTCATTTTCAGGTAATTTAAAATGTACTTAATATTTGTAAAATAATTCATAGCAGAAACCCAATTAATACGAATGTATTTTCGAACGTTTTAATTGGTTATTTTTTGTCATTGGGCCATTATTAATGTTGAGCATTTCTACCAAGGGTGAAAAATACATAACTGAAAATTAATGGCATTCAGATAGGGGCTGTTCTTTTGAAAAACGAGAGCCGCGTTTATCATTCGTCCTCTGTTTATCGGCACTAGTTTACAGTTCCGAGGTGGTAGAAAGTGCTTCATATTCAGTGTCGACTCGTCCATGTACAAAAGATACGAACTATCATCGGCACACATCTTGAACACGAGGGAGTTAATAATTTTGGGATAACTGAGAATGGGAAAAAAGTTTACGTTACTTTTTTATATAGTCTCCTCATCGATGAGTCTGTCACAAGATGTTTTCGCAGCTTCCGAGTCGCTTTGCTCTCAGAGGCCTTGAAAAAAGTTCATTCACTGGGAAGAAAATTGCTAATGATTTTTCGAGTAATCAATTTTTTCATCCTTACGAATAATTTTTCAGCGTAAATGCCGCTATTCATTGTCAATAATTTGTGAGATTTAGCATTGGCGATATCATCGAGCGACGGCAACGGGGCTTTGTAGACAGCTCTGTAGCTCGTAAGTTGAGCCGTAAACGTTGCAAAGAATAATATATATAATAACAAGAGAATGAGGTGAACTATTCGTGCTGGTATCCTCACAGGATTATCTAAAAAAATTATTGACGCAGGTTCAAGTATCAATGATATTTGTGACTATGCATACGTACGTTGCACATTTCCATTAACAATTATTGCAGTCGTATCGAAACAATGATCCATGTAAATTCGAACGATGCTTTTTGAGAATCTCACCTCATCCGTGAGAGTTATCATTGTCAAGATGATTGTCGAAATGAACATGATAGCGTGACAAGAGATCGCCGCTTCGGGTGTGAGGGCCTGCGATTTTTTTTTTTACGCAAATCGTTGAGAATTATTCAGATCGATCATATTTTTTTTGGATCACTCACCGAATACGACATAAAATTGTAGACATTGTTGTTACTGCGTCTAATGAAATACGATATTCTCGTCTCGACCAGAGGCATCGAGAAATCGAAGCGTTTGAGTCGGTCGGCCGTCAGCCCGAACAGGCCCAAGCCGATGTCCGTCTTGTTGGACGCGAGCTTGCCGAGGATACCGTCGGTAGTATTGGTTTTTGGGTTGTAAGTGCCTACCTTAGATTCCAGGGGCTGCCAATCGATGGTGAAATTGATGCGTCTGGCGATTTCCGTGATCAGATCGTAGCACATTCCTCGTATTTTGCCATCTTTGTCGGCGTGTTCCTACGATAAATGTAGACATTGCCTTCGTAGAAATTCTCAATTAATATATACAAATATTTTTACTTCATCATTCGCAGATTTACAGATAATGAACCTCGCCATCTAGTGGTGGAGTTTCAAAGTGATATTGTTGTATTTAAATTGGTTTAAATTTTTTGAAATAGTTAAATTGCCATTTTCAGGACATTTAAAATGCGCTTAATATACTTGTATTAATGAATATATAAAAAAATCAAGCCAGTACATGACTATATATTTGAAAGTATTTGAAATGGAAATTTTTTCGTCATTACGCTATTATTAATGTTGAGCGTTTCTACCAGTGCGAAGGCCAATATTTACGCTCGTACCTTTTGAACAGTAACTCTTATGTTCAATCCACCGAGATCCTGTCGTCGATCTCTGAACAACGTATCTGTCAAATACTCGTTTCCCCGATGCTCCCCGTTTCTGTACCATCTCACCAGCTCGTTGGTCTCGGTCTTGTTCGGATAAACGGAGTACCATTCTCGAATTATCTCCGAGTCGGGGCATTTGACCAGCAGCTTGGAGTCAAAGACCAGATTCAGCGAATTTCCCGGTGGATCGTGACAAATGCGACCTGCCTTCTCGAAGATCATGATCACTCGGAAGGTTTTGGCGGTGGGTTTGAGGCTTCGAGTCAAGTTGGCGTAGAGGCGAAAATCTCGTCTCGACTGGATCACGATGAAGAGCAGTGGATCGTTGATTTTATCGTGGTAGTACTTCAGATCCATCGCTAATTGATCCATTTTCACGACGGATGAGTAAATTGAATTTCTCGATAGCCACTTGATGATATCTATTCCGCGTCTTGTCTTGTACAAATCTGCAATGAAAAAAAAAATGTTCGGGTTATTTTTTCAATTACTACTTTATAAGCTTGTTATAATCGAGAAATACCGTTCGCGTCCCTTCGTAGCGTTACTACATATTTCGTAAAGTAAATATTGGAGAAGTTTAGAAAATGCTCCAGCAAGGCTCTGTGATAATCATCGAATTTCGTAGTTTGAACCGGTATGGAAAATAAAAGAACGAGTTGAAAAATCCGCATGATCGGTCGGTTGGTTTGTGTATCTCTCGGCAAAGTACGGCAGATCGTGCTAAACTGCCAGAAAAGAGAGTTCACTGAAAATCGATTTTTCACGATGCATAAGTTCTGGTTTCACGATAGAGGGAAAAGCTTTTAGCGTGAATCGTAATAACAATGATTAAAAAGCGTCGATATAAGTATAGGTTTATTGTTCGTGATTGTATGTATTGAAAGTGAAACCGACAGGTTGACTCTTTTGTTTTGCAATCTTGATCATAATATCCTTGCTTTTTCATTTTCCAGAAAGGACAGCAGAACCCGGCTTTCGTGAGCGACGACGGCATTGAACTTGGACGAGTGGGAAACGGTCACGTTCAGTCTACCTATACGAATGGAATTGATCAAAATGTCAAAACTACTCCAATCGCCTCGGTACATATAAGTTAATATAGTTAATTAATTTTCGAAAGAAATCGAATTTTCAATTTATTTATCGCCAGCAGGAAGAGAAGCCAACGACGACGAACGAGCGCCAGACCTGGGGCAGCAGCATCGAGTTCCTCATGTCGTGCATCGCCATGTCCGTGGGCCTCGGCAACATCTGGCGCTTCCCCTTCACGGCCTACGAGAACGGCGGCGGCGCCTTCCTCGTGCCCTACGTCATCGTCCTCTTTCTCATCGGCAAGCCCATCTACTATCTCGAGATGATCGTCGGCCAGTTCACGAATCGCTCCTCGGTCAAGCTCTGGTCGGTGGCGCCCGGACTGCGCGGGGTCGGCTGGGCGCAGATGTTCTCGATGGTCGCCGTGGGCACGTACTACTGCTCGCTCATGGCGCTCACCGTCTACTATCTCGTGTCGAGCTTTCAGGCTCAGCTGCCGTGGGCCGAGTGCGACGAGGCCTGGCCGGACTGCGTCGACTCGAAGAAGTCGGAGGACGGCGAGCCGATCGCGGCGCATCGGAACATCACGGGCTTGAAGAGCTCGGCCGAGCTCTACTTCAAGTAAGATCTCTCGTGAAATTAGTTCAGTTGAATTATGTTGCTGGTAAAAATTTTCAACATTAATATTTGCCTGGTGGCCAAAAATTGACGACTAAAAGTATTTTCAAGGGTTTTTCGATGGCAAAATGACAGTTGAATCGTTTTTAAAAATTTGTATTAAGTTAGAACTATTTTAAATTAGATATAACTTGAAGTCTCTACCACCAGGTGGCGAGTATCTTTTTGTGTAAATCTGCAAATGGTTTATCCGTGGCTTTTTATAATATAACCACCAATAAAACCGATTTTAATATATTTAATAGCGTGTCAAGTACAGTGAAACTTACTTAACGTAATATTGTAGATAGAAAACGAAACATACGAGAAAGAGAAAAAAATAAAATAAAATGATATAAAATAAGATACAGGTAGACATTTAAGTATAGATATATAAATATCGTTCGAGTACGACAAACAAAGCAGGGTTTTATCAATATTTGATTTAACTTTGATGAGTTCTTTGCTTCAATTATGGGACAAATAGTAAGCGCATTTTAGTTTCCAAAATTGAGACTGTTCTCAATTACTTTAAGCTTCTATCACTAGATGGCGAGTACCTTTATCTATAAATCTGCAAGTGACAAAGAGAAAGTAATTGTATAAATAAAAGCAGGGTTTTATCAATATATTATTCATGATATCCCTTTAAATTTTACTTTTCCCTGGATCCATACATATCATTAATTTTTTGTTGAATAATAATTAATCACAACCCCGCCTCACCGATGCATACATTATTACGCACAGGCGCACGGTGCTGATGGAGGTCGACAGCATCGCGGATGGCCTCGGACCGGCCAACTGGCGACTGGTGCTCTGTCTGCTCTTCGCCTGGCTCTGCATACTCGGCGTGCTGGCCAAGGGCGTGCACACCTCGGGCAAGGCGGCCTACTTCCTCGCCCTCTTTCCCTACGTCGTGATGCTGGCGCTGCTGGTGCGCGCCGTCACGCTGGAGGGCGCCTGGGACGGCATTCTCTTCTTCATCAAGCCCGACTGGGCGAAGCTGTTCGAGGCCGACGTCTGGTACGCCGCCGTCACCCAGTGCTTCTTCTCGCTCTCGGTCTGCTTCGGCGGCCTCATCACTTACGCGTCCTACAACGACTTTCGACACAATATATACAGGTGAGTTGTGCGATCCTTCGAGAAATGTTTCGCCAATCTTATTCGATGTTAAATTTCGTCCGTGTGAAATTTTTGTGACGCAGGGACGTGATGATAGTGACGACTTTGGATACTCTGACGAGTTTACTGGCGGGTTTCACGATCTTCGGTATACTCGGTAATTTGGCCCACGAGATGGGCACAACCGAGGTCGGCAACATAGTGCAGGGTGGCTCCGGACTGGCTTTCATCTCCTATCCCGATGCCATCGCCAAGTTCAGCATTTTGCCGCAAGTAATTTCTTAAGATTTCATGCTTCTTTACCTTATTTTTTCTGGGAACGTAGGAACTCGTTAAATATTTTATGAAAATTTTATGCATCTCGGCATAATATTTTTGGAGATATAAATAAAACACGCCGCCATTTCTTTATTTTTTACATGGGCAGATTATTGTGTTAAAATTTCAGGTTGATAAAATTAATGGTTTTTTCTTAATCGTTCCCGCTGCGGTTTTCTCGTATTTTTTTGAAATAATTTTAGCAAACGACCCTGGTAGGCAAAAAATTATAAAAATTGTTTTTTAAGTAGTATAAGGTCAATAAAGTATGTATAAAAAATTTCATCAAGATGCATCGTTTTATTATATTAAAAAAAATCGTTGAAAAATTAATATATTTTGCACCTAGAGAGTGAAAAACTGGAAAGTCTCCGAGCACATGTACTTTATCATCCGAGGCAAAGCCACGGCTAATAATCACATGCTTTGGGACTTTTTTTTTCGCCACATAGCTGCAAATACAATTTTTTGTGAATTCCCCGGCCTAAAGTAACATTTTCATTTAGCTCGGCGGGAGTAAAATGTTACTTTAGTTTGGGGTGGCACAAAATCGTTTTTTTTTTTAACGTTCGCGCTGGGGTTGTAAAAGAAGAGCTTTGAAACAAAAATTGTAAGGATTCATATAGATAATTTTAAAAGTTACGTTTAGAAAATATTAGAAATAATCAAATGTTATTGGCAATGGGTTTTTTTCGTTCGTGACACAAAGAGATGAAAAAATTTTCGAGCACGTGTCTCATATGTTTACAGTTTTTCTCGGTAATCTTCTTCCTGATGCTCTACGTGTTGGGCATCGGCAGCGGAATCGCCATAACGGGAGGTATAATCAGTATTATAAACGACGAGTTTCCGCACTGGAAGCATTGGTACATCGTGTTGGCCACGACGAGCATAGGCTTCGGGGTCGGTTGCGTTTACTGCACACAGGTAAACATCGCTCGCATTTCATAATATTGTTTTACGATGCGTCATTTTATTCTTTTTGATTTCGATGATAGGGCGGACAGTTCGTTTTGGGCCTGGTGGACTATTACGCGGCGTCGTTCGTCGTCTTCATCCTGGCCAGCCTCGAGGTGACGGGCATCTTCTGGCTCTACGGCTTGGAGTCGTTCCTCGACGACACCGAGTTCATGCTCAAGCAGAGACCGAGCGTCTACTGGCGTCTGTGCTGGGCCGTCGTCACCCCCTTCATGCTGATAACTATTTTCATTTACACGGTCGCCAATCTCACTCCCCTGACTTACGAGAACAAAGAGTATCCTCCCAGTGCACATGGTGAATAATTTTCTCGATCGTAAATTTTAGACGATTAAATTTATTTTCGTATTTTTAGCTGCTGGATGGACGCTTCTTGCCTTCGGAGTTCTGCAGATACCCTTTTGGTTCGTCTACGCTCTCGTATCAAAAAGACAATACGGACTCGCACAAGTAAGTCATGACTTCTCGATAGCGAATGTCAACAATTTTGATTTTTTAAAACATGCGCATCTCGCCGCAGATGTTCGCCAAGGTTCTGAGGCCAAGCAGCGACTGGGGCCCGCTGCGCCAAGCCGATCGTCAAGACTGGATGGACTTCAAGGAGAAGAAGGATTTAATACGCGCCAAGCGCACCTCCTCGAGGTTCAAGCAGTTCGTTTACGTGCTGTTCGCTTGCGAGGACAAGCTTGACTGAAGTGTATACATTATTCAATTGTGCGTGTTGAAAATCGATGAACTCTGCGGCGCTGGCACGCCACTATACGCGACTTTTCCCAAGTACTTATATTAATTATGTGACTCACGTGCAAAAGAATTTGAAAGAAAATCAACGAGTTTTCGCCGGATTTTTGAATAATTATCTTTTTTTTCAAGTATTATAAACCCGTGTCAGAAATCAATCATCTTAATATGTTGTGATAAGATAAAAATAATATAAGTCAAATCGTCATCCAATCGTATTCAAACATTTTTGTAGTACAAAAAAAAAGAAAAAATTTTTGTTAAATTGCAAAATGTCATTTATACAATAAGTTTTTACGAAACGTAAGATGAAACCCTTCATCTAAACTTTTTGCATAAAATAAATCTTGTGATCACCAAACACTTTCTCAACGTTATTTTATCATTAAATTAATTGTAATGAAATTGTCAATTATGAAAATTGAAAGTGAGACAACATTACGAGGCAGAAACGAGACACACGATTATTTATACCACTATTTGTTCGCATTAGATAAGTGTAAACATCGGGCAGCATCGAATAACGGAGAACAGCTTCATATATATTATCGATAAAGATCGATATAGATTATAATTAAGTGTTCGGACGCTTTTCAAAAACTCCGAAAATTCACGAGTATAATTTCGTCTATGAGATTGCTACAACTTATCTTCGAAGACTCGGGACCCGATATCTTCTTTTTTTCACGCATGACTCGGAACTCGATTATTAATTTATATCGTCACTTCCATTCGATCGTTCGGAACGAACGGTCAATCCCGCACCAGTCGCGTTGTAGGTGACAGCGGTAAGATACGTATTGTGCACCGAGATGAGCTCGGCGTCGGAAAACATTCAAATGGCGAAAACCGTGAGTAAATCAATTTGTTATAATTTGCACTGCATATACCCCATTGAATAAACGGCGAATTTTCATTGTGATTTGGCATTCGAACCATTGTATGGATGAAGAGTCAAAGTATGGGATTCAGAAAAAAGTTTATTTGCACGTTTATGTAGTGAATTGTTTTTTAGTGTTTCACTCCTTAGGAAACCATATACTATTTCATTAATTTTTTATCCATGTAGCTTTTAAGAAAAATATTTAATGAATATCTCATAAAATTATTTAAAAATAATCATTTTAGCTTCTTAAAGTAGGTTCAATATTTGTATTCATATTTATATTTATATTTATACTTGATATTTATTTATTATATTCAAAATTTGTAAATCAATATTTCGAGTCATTCAAAAACGATTTATTATTACATCAAATGTAATATTCCAAACATCAAAATCGATTAAAAAATGTCGGTCAAATTACTTATCTATTTACCATTAAATACCAAAGTAATCTTTTGACACTGTAATGATTGTAAAGTTCACCGAAAATTCGAATGACCGATATCACAAAAATTTATTACAATTTCAGATCCATAGCGATGGCATCGTCAACCTCGCATATACACCAGAAAAGTTCGAAAATATTGCGCTACCTGGACAGTCAGATGTCAATGCGGTAAGTAATTTATTTGTTTATAAAAAAAATCATTCGAAGGATTTTATTTTATCTACGTATCACTGTGCATCGATGATAAATGTCTCAACCCCCCGTATGTTAATTTAAAATTAATCTCGAGTGCTGAAATACTTCGTGCATTATTTATTATTTTGTTATATCACGTGCGTGCTTGATGCATCTATAAGATAATTTATTTCTTGTAAAAAAAAAAAAAAATGATGATGTATTTTTTTATCATAGAAATCTGACGACACCGTGAGCGAATCCTCCGCCAACGGAGGACACGAGCGAGCGCAATGGGGCAGCGATCGAGAATTTCTCCTGTCCTGCATCTCCATGTCCATCGGTCTCGGCAATATATGGCGCTTTCCGTATCAAGCCTACGCCAACGGCGGCGGCGCCTTCCTCATTCCCTACATAATCATCTTGACGGTGGTCGGCAGGCCCTACTACCTGCTGGAAATGTTGCTCGGTCAGTTTTCCAGCAAATCGACCATCAAAATCTGGGACATGGTGCCGGCTTTGAAAGGTGAATATTGCGAAACGGAAACGGGAGAAGTGGCGAAGAGAGCTTGATAACCAACAGAATGAATCTGTTCGATAGGAATCGGCGTCGTGCAATTTTTCATCTTGACGGCTCTGTCGTCCTACTACTGCTCTCTGATGGCCATCACGTTGCATTATCTGGTGAGCAGTTTCCAGTCCGAGCTGCCTTGGACGAAGTGTCGAGCCGAGTGGGGCCCGAACTGCCTCGACTCGATTTCCAATGTCACAGGCAGTCACAATGCCTCTTCCTCGGCTGAATTATACTTCTAGTAAGCAACGCAATCCTTTTATTAAAATTCTCGAAAACCTTCTCGATACGATGCAATTAACCCACGACTCTGTCGTTGCAGCAAAGAAGTGCTGAAAGAGAAAGAGAACATCGACGACGGAATCGGCTATCCCGACTGGCAACTGACCCTGTGTCTGGCCGCTAGCTGGCTCGTGGTCTTCATGGTCGTCGTCCGAGGCATCAAGAGCTCCGGCAAGGCCGTCTACTTCCTCACCAGTTTCCCTTACATCGTCATGCTGGGTCTGCTCGTGAGGTCGGTCACCCTCGAGGGTGCCGGCACCGGAATTCTCTACCTGTTCAAGCCCCAGTGGGACATGCTGCTGAACCCGGGCGTCTGGTACGCCGCGGTGTCGCAGTGCTTCTTCTCGCTCACAATTTGCTTCGGAGCCATCGTCATGTTCTCGTCGCACAACAGATTCGAGCACAACGTATATAGAGACACGCAAATAGTCACTACCATGGACATGATCACCTCGACCATATCCGGCTGTACCATCTTCGGTATCCTCGGAAATTTGGCCCACGAGCTCAACACCGACATCGACAAAGTCGCTCGCAAGGGCACCGGTCTAGCCTTCATCTCCTATCCCGAAGCCATCGCCAAGTTCCACTGGCTGCCTCAATTCTTCGCCGTCATCTTCTTCATCATGCTGTTCACTCTGGGAATCGGCAGCGCGTCCGCTCTGGCCAACAGCATCATCACCATCATCAAGGATTACAAGCCCAAGTGGCGGCCGACCTACGTCGCGGCCGGAGTCGTGATCTTCGAGTTCCTCGTCGGATTGATTTACGTCACGCCGGTAAGATTTTGAGATTTCGAGCTAATAGATATCGAAGACTCGGTCGATGCTCGAACGATTATCTTTTTCAGGGTGGTCAATTCATGATAACTTTCGTCGATTATTACATTACCTCCTTCGTGGCGTTCGTACCTGCCATATTCATGTTGGTGGGCGTCTGCTATGTTTACGGTAAATATTATTGTTTTTTGCTATTATTTCATAAGCGATCGATCGATTAATATGCATTTTTATCTTTATCTATAGGATTGAACAACTTCTTGGACGACATCGAATTCATGTTGAAGCGAAGATTAGGCTGGTACTGGCGCATCTGCTGGGCTTTCATAACTCCGGTCATTATCACCGGTGTATTTATTTACAGTCTTGCCGTGTCCGAAGTACTGACGTACAGCAAGACGTCTACGTCGAAAATCGCCTATCCACCGATAGCATACAGTGAGTTCATTTATTGCATTATAATCATATAAAAATTTATCGGCTTCTTTTATTTTTTATTCTTTCCCAAAATTATTTACAGTCATCGGATGGATACTGTTCGCCGCCGCTCTGATTCAAATACCTCTGTGGGTCGTCATCAACATGATTAAAAAGAGATCGTACAAATTCCCCGAGGTATGCTTCATTGCACATTACCATTCATTGATAATACAAAATTTTATAATGAGCGACACTCGATAAATAACGCGTATAATTTTCTTTTCTATCCAGATTATATACCGAACTTTCGATTCGTCGGTGAACTGGGGCCCGGTGAACAAGAAGATCAACACGGAGTGGCTGGAATTCAAAAAGAATAAATCGTCTCTGTCGTAACCGAGAGTGCACAAACTGGATTTTTTCAGTTTTCGTATTTTTACGTCGCGCATTATGGAGTGAAAAGCTATAATACACTAGAAATTCGTCTTCCGTCCGTACGGAACTGATTGTCTGTCTACGTATATCGCACTCTTAAATGCGAGATAAGAGATTATTAATTAGAATTTCAGTATTATAATGTAGTCTAATAACGTACACATAGCATTAAGATTTTAGACTTGAGATAAAATCGAAATCAGAAAAAGCCACCGAATCATCGATTTAATTGTCATTTTTAACGACACGTGCTTGTCGCGATTTCGGATACACACGATTGCGATGAGAAAAAAAAGCATCGTCGTCGTCGTAGCATATATAAGTCAAACACACACACACACACACACACACACACATACACGCGTATCGTGATACATCTCTCTGGATATATAATTCATGCTCGATGCGCAATACACAAATCTAGACGAGAGTCATTAGCTATATCTTATCGTCTTATCGTCGGTGCCCGTCAATATACTTAATACACCGACGCAATTCTGCGTATTTAGAAGTACGCGCTCCGCTGTTGTTTTATAATTTATTCGCTAATTCTTGAACTATATACACATAAATGTTCGTTGCAAAAAAATTGATTGTTATGTCATTATTTAATGATTTATCATTATATCCTTCGAATAAATTGGTCATTGTTGAATATATATTTGAGTCAAGTTCAATTGTCGTCAGCCGCGGCGGCCTCGTCGGGCTTGCCGATCGACGAACTGACGTGGCTCTCTTCTTCGTACTCGCGGCCTTCCTCCTCGGATCCAGCGTTATAGTCGACGAACGACAAATTGGCACAAGACGTGGACTGAAAAAAATTTTTTTTACGTCGCAAAAATACTCCATAACACCAAAGAAAAAAAAATCATACAGGGGTCACTTCGATGCGATCGGGACACTTCCTTCGCCTCTCTTCTATTTCAGCCTCGAACTTTTGTTGCTCCTCTGCTCGCTTCACTCGATCCTAAATATATAATTTGAAAATTCTCGTTTTTTTTTTTTATCGCACGAGATAAACTACTGCGTGTCGAGTTTTAAATTTTCATTAAGCAACCGACCGCGTATTCGATGAGCCACTTTCCAAGATAATTGATCGGCTCGAAGGGTTGTTTTTTGACGATTTCTATTATCGCTGCCGGCAAAACATGACCAAAATGTTTTCTTGCGAAGCTCGCTGCCTCTTCGCGTATCGCATCGAACGAGTGCACGCTCGCCGTGTCTTTGTCTTTACCTCCGGAATACGATCGAGTGTTGGCTTTCATTATTACCCGTATTTCGTCGATGTCGTTCTTCGTCAAGCCACATGTCGTCAATCTCCTGGCGTGAAAATTAACGTTATCACCGAGAAATACATCGCAAAACGTTGATCTCACTTGACATTGTCATCGTTGAGGCCCTCATGGCAGAGCTTTATTATGAGCTCCTCGCGTATCCCTTTGTCCAGAAGGTAGCTGAGAGTACAAGGCTCGTCAGCGCCGTGCGGCTTGTGCGATATCGTCGCCATTTTTTGCAACTAGGTTATCTTCGATTGCTTTATTATCGTTTTTGCATTTGTACCGTTGAGCTCTCTTACGCGCGCACACCGAGGAGATTTTTACGATTCCAACGAGATTATAGCACCAACTTAAACTATTATGAAATGTTTAGAACAATATAATAACTGCACGCTCGAATTTAATGCTGTAATTATTTTTAAAACTTTAATGCAAAGATAAACAATGTAATAGAATTGGAATAATTGTTTCTTACTTATTTTTTTAACCTGATAACCCAACCGGACATTGCAACAATTGATAGTGATTAATTATAAAATGTACCAAACGATTAATTCGAGCTCGTACATAATAAAAAGATATGATGCCTGGGGGTCTATTAAGTAATGGGTAAAAAGCTCACTTCTCTACGCTAATACTCGCGGCACTGCGATTAAAAAGATTCTAATCGGCGTCGCGTGTTGTTGCCAGGGAAAAACTACGCTTCCTGTTGCTAAGTTAAATTGACAGAGTTTTATGAAATCGCTACTTGGAACATTATTTATGAAAATTACTTTGAACAAATAGAATTTAGGTACTTGCCATTTTTTTTCACTTTTTGCCATTTCTCAACTTTTTGTAATTTTAAGGATTTAAAAACGAATAAAAATATCGAAATATATTTTCAAGTATTTTGTTTTATTTTGCTGAATGATCATGTTGGCCATGCATGACGGAGCGCGCGCACACGTGTGTATCCTCAAGTGGCCCGACGAATGAAAACGACAAGTTTTATTTACTATACTCGAACGATAGAAATCTTTTGCTCGCGCAAGCTTATTAACCTAGTTACCTCAATACTTTCGATTTTCATCGGGTGGAAAATTATAATGCGAATGAATGTCGCCGCGGTGCACATTGGCAACGATATAAAATAATTTTATTTTAGGAAAAATACCCCATGAATTTATTTATTGCTCGTCCGCGCGTTTTGCCGTCGATTTTCTTCGATGATACATGCATAGGTAATCTTGGCAAAATTGTTAATTAACCCGTTTTAGAGATAAATTGGATTTTTAGATCTTTATAAGTCTTATCTTTATTGTCAATGTTTCCATCTCTACATTCTTCCGAGCATCATTCAGATACTCGATGCAACTTTTCATCGATATCAGTCGAACTTCAACTTTACACGAGGTTGGTAAAAACAAAAATAAACAAACGTTCGCTTTGTGCCGAAAATTCATAGGATCAAATGGACGAGCATCTGGCATTAAAAGTGTTTTTGAGTTAAAACAAAAAAAATTATTGAAAATGGAGCAAACCGTAAGTGATTTGTTAAAAATAGTTTAATTGATTGAGATGAAATAATATGCCAAGTTATTGGTTCGTGGAACCAGTATCAATTTTAGTTTTGACAATTTTGGTGAAATTTACATTTTTGTTTGCATTAAATGGATGGCATCGAAAGTAGATTTTGATACAATAAAGATTGATAAAATCGATCGTAAAATTTGAATGTGTTTCATCTCTTTTTTATAAAGTACGCATAAATTTCTTACTTTCGAATCATTGAGGTGCATCTTTCTTAAATTGACCGATAAGACTTTTTTAAAATCTGATTGAATTTTTATACAATAATTGTAAATTTTGATGTCAACTTGATTTGTAAATTGTAATAAATCAAAAATGACATTTCTGGTAAATTAGATCAACAGCGGGGGGCTCGTTAATCATGGATTCACAAATAATGATGGCCACGGCAGCTCACGCAGTAGTATCAGTCAACCGGACAGCACCAAGATACCGATCGAGACGAAAACGGTAAACTATAACACTTTCCCAATGATCTATTTCAAAAATACGTTATTCGTGATTTTTTGAAGTAGTATTACGACGTTTGGCAATCACTTCGCCTGAGATAACTATCGCAAAAAACGTCAACTCGAGATTTTTAATGGGTTATTTGACAATATCAGCAAAATCGACGCGATCGTCGTTCGATATCTATATGATAAATCAAAAATTTGTGACTTTGTCAAAGGGAACCACTTAAATCACTCAGCTTATTGCAGATAACGGAGAATACGTCAACGAAATCCGAGCAACAACAAAACGAGCGAGCTCAATGGGGCAACGATCGAGAATTTCTGTTGTCCTGCATTTCCATGTCAATTGGTCTAGGCAATGTTTGGCGTTTTCCAGCTACAGCCTACGCTAACGGTGGCGGTGCCTTCCTCATCCCCTACATAATTATTTTGACGGTGGTAGGCCGGCCCTACTATCTGCTCGAAATGGTACTGGGTCAATTTTCCAGTAAATCGACCATCAAAATTTGGGATATGGTTCCGGCTTTCAGGGGTAATCAATAGACTCGAGCTTTTTTAAATAAAGCTCAAATGAAGAAGATGAACGAACTTGTTTGTGCAGGCATAGGTTTCGTGCAGTTCTTCATCCTCGTGGCTCTGTCTTCCTACTACTGCTCTCTGATGGCCTTGACATTATTTTATCTGATAAATAGTTTCCAGGCTGAGCTGCCCTGGTCGAAATGCCGACCGGAGTGGGGCTCGAATTGTCTGGACTCCCTCAGACGATCCTTAAATGCAACCGCAGCTTATCCGACGAACGTCACCCAGTACAGTTCGGCCGAGCTTTACTTCTTGTACGTTTTTGCCACGATTCCATCTTCAAATGATTATCATTACAAAATTAAAATATAAAATCCTCGCAGCAAAGAGGTATTAAGAGAGAAGGACAATATCGACGACGGAATCGGAATGCCGGATTGGCGACTCGCCCTGTGTCTGGCCGCGAGCTGGCTCGTGGTCTTCCTCGTCGTTGTTCGCGGCATCAAGAGCTCCGGCAAGGCGGCATATTTTCTCGCTAGCTTCCCCTACATCGTCATGCTCGGCTTACTGATCAGAGCCGTTACCCTCGAGGGAGCCGGCGAAGGAATCTTGTACTTCGTCAGACCTCAGTGGGACAAGCTCAAGGATCCGAGCGTCTGGTACGCCGCCGTGTCCCAGTGCTTTTTCTCTCTGACCATTTGTTTCGGTGCCATCGTCATGTTTTCCTCGCACAACAGATTCGAGCACAATGTCTATCGGTAAGGATTCGACTAATTTCATAATTTTTTAACCCTGGTAGGCTGCTTTTCGACCAACAAATTTTTCACATTTGAAAAGTACACTGAAAAGAATAGGGATTCCTCTATACTAGAAAAATCAGGACAAATTTGTTCTAAAATTGTATATGTTTTTTTTTTTATAATTTTTTTACTTATTACAATTTTTTTACTTCGCCTCTTGCAGATTTACAAATATAGGTACTTGCCATCTAGTTGTAAAGGCTTAAAGTAGTACTGTATTCAAAGTGGTTGAAAACTGGTCTAAATTTTTAAAAACAATTAAATAATCATTTTCAGGTCATTTAAAATTCATTTTATGTAAAATAATTGTAACATAATAATCAACAAAGAGTAGACAGTTATAATGGTAATGTATTTTAAAAAATTTGAAATGATCATTTTTCGTTCATGGTGAAAATTTCTACAAAGGAAAATTTTTTTTTCAATATGATTCAATTTGCACATTCCGTTTACGCAGAGACGCCCAAATTGTGACGACACTGGACATGTTCACGTCCTTCTTCTCCGGTCTTATCATCTTCGGAATTCTCGGTAATCTGGCCCACGAGCTCAACACGGACATCGACAGGGTCGTGCGAGGCGGCACCGGACTCGCCTTCATCTCCTACCCGGACGCCATAGCCAAGTTCACGTGGATGCCGCAATTCTTCGCCGTCATCTTCTTCGTGATGTTGTTCGTTCTGGGCATCGGCAGCGCGGCCGGACTGGCTTCCAGCGTCATCGCCATAATTCACGACTACAAGCCCCATTGGAAAATGATTCACGTCTCGAGCGGCGTTGTAATTTCGGAATTCTTGATTGGCTTGATTTACGTTACGCCGGTCGGTATTAACTTCTACAATTTTTCAGAGTTAAGCGAGTTTTACAATTTCGAGAATATTAAAAAATTCGTTTTTAGGGGGGACAATTCATGGTTACTTTTGTCGATTACTACATCACTTCCTTCGTAGCATTTGTACCTGCTATTTTCATTCTCATTGGTGTTTGTTACGTTTACGGTAAGTAATTCATATGATTTTAAAGAGCCCACACCTTCAACAATTTTTAGATTACAATAGTTAGATTACAATTGAAATTCTTAAATGGTGACTTAAAATCGTGATTTTAATTATACTATTATTTTTACTTTGCCACTTAAGCTAACATTTAATTTGTTGATAAATTTCAATTATGATATTTAAATTTGAGAATTAGACTTTTTTTGGCTCATTTTTGCATTGAAAATAATCTAAATGATGGATAGGGTATTCAAAATACAGCAAGAATTTGACAGAAAAAGAACTCACGCTGAATAAATTTACATTATTTAATACTTTGCCGTTAATTGCCGTTAATTGATTGCCGTTAATTGAGTTTAAGACAAACTGAAAATTATTTTTTGATTATTTTAAAAGTTACGTACTGAAAAAAAGTTTTTTTTATTTCCGAAAATTCTTTTTTTTTAGTTTTATTAATTTCGTGAGAATTTGAGTAGTGACTTTAAAAAAAGAAAACGTTTCTTTTGCAAGGTTCAAGTCATTTTTCTTGGTAAATTTGTGTAATTTTTTACATCAGTGTGATGCATTATTTTATTTATCTACTAAAATACAGTCCCATTACGAATATGTCCTGGTAATCTAGCGTGCTTTAAGGAGGCTCTACACATAATAGAAAAGATCATCCAACATAATAAAACTTATATCAATCGATTTGTTAGATCTTCAAAATAAGATTCCAAAAAAAAAACATGTGGTTGACGATCAAACTTTCGAGATAAACAAGTTTAAATAAATGGCGATTTTAACACGGGCTCTTATGGGACACGGTCTTTTATTGTTTATAACTAATTTAAAAGATCAACCATCTTAATAAAAAATATATTTTCTGAAAGAGAAAGTTCCAAACTTTCGATTGCTATGTTAAAAATTACCCCTTAACGAACTAACTAATGAGTAATTAAACAAAATCATTGATTTCGAATAGTTCGAGCGGTGCCTAATGCGAGAAAGAGACAGACAGATGTCTCGAGAAAGAGACAGACAGATGCCTCGCTGTACTATTGTTATGATTGGTGTAGAGCCTCCTTAAGGGGATACATACACCTTAAACTCAAACAATTTTTTATTGCATTATTGAGTAGGATTTCCGTCCCTTTCCATTGCATTTTTCGAAATTCCAAAATTTTGATTTTGCCCTGAAATACAGCTGTTTCCGTGAACCCTTTTCCTATACTTTACGTGTTAAATTTTTTCTTCTTTTGCGTTTTCTGGCGAGTAGTGTTTTTGGTCATCTATTGTAACTTTCAGAGGGTACTGATTGAGCTTCAGCACCAGGGTCGCGTACACTTCTTCAGAACATCAATGGTTGCGGTCACTATCTCGGATGAGACGATCGAACGGGCAGATTGTTCTGCATGAACAGTTCAGCACACATTTTTTTCTATTTTTCGTTTTTACCGAAATTTAAGTCATAAAAGTACTGCTTGAGAGTGACCTATTGGTTCGCTGTATGTATTAGGTGTATGTGTTCCCTTAACTTATACAGTTTTTTTACTTAGTCACTTGCAGATTTTCAGAGAAAAAGTTACTCGCCATTTGGTGGTGAAGGCTTTAATTATCCTTTAATTTCCATGAAGTTTTTTAAAAATTTCAGTACCAAAAGTAACGCACGAGGGGCAATAATATTTTTATGTATTTTCCATGCAGTTTATGTTAAAATTTTAATCATTATTTATCAGCTAATTTACTAAGAAGATTTCATAAAAAATACTTGAAGAAAAATGTGAAATTGGTTACTTTAATTTTGGCATCTGAACTTACGTATAAATCTTTATCAAATTTAAGACTTTTTTTATCAGTGCACACAATAATAAATTTAATTTCAGGACTGAATAATTTCCTAGACGATATGGAATTCATGCTGAAACGACGACTGGGCTGGTACTGGCGTTTCTGTTGGTACTTCTTGACTCCTGCCATAATTACCGGAGTTTTCATCTACAGCGTCGTCAATCTTAAGCTACTTACCTACAATGGCATCTTGTATCCGGACTTTGCCTACGGTAAATTTCACGATACAAAATTTAATGACGACGATAATAACAATATTCACATAATTATTTCTGGTAGCTTATAAATTCTGAATTATCATCGTGATACGATGTTCTTCTTATTGTTTTAGTAATTGGATGGATTCTATTCAGCTTTGCTCTTTTGCAAATTCCTCTCTGGTTGGTTGTAAGCGTTATCAAAAAAAGACACGAATTTTCTTTTCCCGAGGTAAGACGAATTATTCAATTTGATAGAAAAGAATATAATTTTTATTGTAAAATCTTTTCTTTGCCAGATTTTGAAAAGAACATTCGATTCGTCGAAAAATTGGGGTCCTGACATGAGCGAGATCAAAATACGATGGTTTGAGTTTAGAAGAGATAAGAAAAAAACGCGTAGTGGTTGAAGAATTGAGCTCACCTCTTCGAATACAATGATCTCTCTTTCTTGCAAACCTCTAAGTTACCATGTTTAGCATTCATTTAGTATTATATTTTATTGATTGCACATATTTTAATGTAAAAATTACACATTAATTTAAAAACATATACCTGTAATTGTTTGCCCTAAAGTGATGTATTTAGGCATCAATTGTTATACATTCGTTTACGTCTATGTAAGTCTACAAATAAGTACTTGTATTTTCATTTTTTTTCTCATTTAAATGACAGTCATTATAACGTAATTATAAGTTTCTATAGTTGATTTTATATATAAGCGCATAAGTCACAGATAGAAATGGCTCGTTCAAGCTTATAACCGTTGTATAGAAGACTCCGTTTCATCATTTTAAAATGTATTTGAACAAAATGTCATTATATAATTTTTTTTTTACGTTTAGACATTTACGCGTGAGACTTTATATGTACAAAGACGCCAGCGTCATCCGCTTATAAAAATATTGTCTTAAACATTACAATTACTTGAATATTTTCATAATAATAATAATTTAATAAATTACTTCGTTTTATCTGTAACGATAAATCGACTTCGAAGAATAAAATGTATAATTTTTTTTAATTCTAGATAAATTCTGACGTATATAATTCGTAATTTTGTTTTAATCCCTAAGTAAATGTATTTACATCGAAGAAGAACATATACCTCTCAAAAGTCGTTTGTCTTTGGAGTTTAAATAATCGATTGTGCTTAACACGATCATTCAATATATGGCACATTATTATTAAAAAAAAATTCCTATTTAATATTACGTCCTCAACAAAATTTGAGAATTACGGATATCATTATCATCAACGATACACGACGGCATATATAATATACGATAACAGCACGGCTTCGAAAAACTCGACGTTACCGGAGACTCGCCCGATAACTTCATAACGTTCGCGGTATTATCGTCATTGAACATTTATCATACGAGCGATCGATAATAACAGTTGCTTTTCTTTTGCTCCTCTTTAAAGATCGAGATACATGATCTGGGTGGCTGCGAGAGCTCCGCAAGCGGCGAGGGTGCTCGCGACGCAGACCACGGCGGTGGTGGTGCCCGAAACGCTGACGATGGTGCCGAGCACGCAGGACAGGAGAAACTGGGCCAGGAACACCATGGACGAGACGATGGCGACGTCGGTGCCGAGGCCGCGCACGCTGCTCTCCTGGATCGAGGCGCCGTGAGCGTCCACGGCGAACTATGTATGGAAGCCAGAAAATAAGTCGAATCAAATTTTATGGAAATTATTTGTATTTCACGTGAAAAAATTTATCATGACGGCTGTTTTACATTTGAAAAATGAGAGAACGTCAAAGTCAACTTGCTTTTTTTTTTAATATTATTATGAAGTTATGTCAATGGTTGATTAATTAAAAAAATCATCATAAAAATAATTGTTTTTATGAGTACGTAAAATGTCGATAATATCGGTTTTCTTTCTTCAACTCTTTCTTCATCATTCTGTTGAACAGAGAGTATTGAAATAATATGAAAATTTTTCAGTCACATAATTAATAGCGATCAGTATCAGTATATAGAATATTTATTTTATGGGATACGTAGGGCAAATATTGACAAATAAATCCATGTTCTAATTGTAAACAATATGAACAAAATCAATCTTGACATCGTCTCTCGAGGGCTGATCAAGTTTATAAAGAAAATAAATCAGTTTGAATCGGGTCTTTCCTGACGAAACAAGCCATAATACCAAAACATAAATTTTACTCATTCAATTTCCTTACTTTAAATAAATAGATTCAACGTTCAATCGAGGCACCAAAATGGACAAACAACATGTTTCTGACATTTCTCAAAAAGCATTTACACTAGAATCGAGCATGATAAAGCATCGAGACATAATTCACAATAAGAGAACAGATTATGCGTGCGATAATTGCGACAAGAAATTTGGATTCAAATCAAATTTGTTGAAGCACCAAAGAGCAGAACACGAAGGTCGCAAAGATTATCCATGCGATGAGTGTAAGAAGAAATTTGGACAAAAATCACATTTGCTCCAACACCAAAAGTCAGTCCACGAAGGTCGCAAAGATTATAAATGCGACAAGTGCGAGAAGAAATTCGTACGTAAAGAGACTTTACTCAACCATCAAAAGACAGTCCACGAAGGTCGGAGAGATTTCTCTTGCGACAAGTGCGAGAAAAAATTTGGACAAAAACCGCATTTGCTCTTGCATCAAATGACAATCCACGAAAGTCGCAAAGATTACGCATGCGACAAGTGTGAGAAGAAATTTGGACGAAAATATAGTTTGTTGAGACACCAAAAGACAATTCATGAAGGTCGTAAAGATCATGCACGTGACAAGTATGAGAAGAAATTTGGACTGAAACAGCATTTGCTAACCAACCTAAAGACAGTCCATGAGGGTCGCAAAGATTATGCATGCGACAAGTGTGAGGAAAAATTTGGTCAAAAAGTTAATTTGCTTTTGCACCAAATGACAATCCACGAAAGATGCAAGTATTTTGGATGCGGCAAGTGCGAAAAGAAATTTGGAATAGAATCGAGTTTAAGTTGACTGGATTGGACAAGTGCAATTAAATGATTCACAGCACGGCTAAATTTTGGTGCAGTTAAAATCCCATTGGATCGATCTTAAACGGGATGTTTACGAAGCAAGTGAAGACTTCGAATCTCAAAAAAACTTGCCTCGCAACAAAAATTAGAACGAAGGAACGTTAAGTGATTCTCATACTTGGTATTATCTCATCGAGTACCAAACTTAACGAAAATTGTGGCATTTATTCGATAGCGAATACTAGAAGTTAATTATAGAATACATTAGAGATTTATCAATTATCCAAAATGACTAGACAAATAAATTATTATTTTAAATAGTTGAAGTATTTTTAAAATATGTTTAAATACTTATCAGAGTTTTTCATCATTTTTGTACACATTTTATGTATTAACGCACTGTAATTTGTATTAATGTATACATCAAAAGTGCATTATTTAATTTTAATATAAATGAAAGAGAAATATGAATGATCTCAGAAAACTAATCTGCGGACCTAATCGATTTTTTCATGAGAAATACGAATCGTATACCGATTAAGTATACAGGTGCAACTTATTACCGTGTTCTCGGCGTGATAGTGTGCGATGAGCAGGTAGGGCATGGTGAAGAGGGTCGAGTACATGACGCCCGCCGTCCACGAGAACAGTATGACGCCGAAGGGATGCTTGGTCAGGGCCATCAGCATCATTCCGCAGCTGTAGAACAGCAGGCCGCAGATATAGACCTTTCGTGCCCTGTTCACAGTCGAAATTGCAGAGAGAGAACGAAATAATTTTTTGGAATCGAGACCATTGTTCGAGCGTATAAGATTCCAGCGACTCACTTGAAACGTTGGATCAGTTTTTCGATTACTAGGGAGTAGCAGGCGCAGGAGAGCGAGTACATCGACATACCCCAGCAGCCGAATCTGACGCCGTCCTCGTAAAGAGCTCGCTCCTTCGATCCTTCCGGAGCCTACACATGTTCGTTGCATTAAAATTTGGATCCAATTTGTTTACGCGAGTTAAAAATAATTGAAAAATAATAATACCTTCGGATCGCCCCCGTAGACAGCCTCGCCCACGAAATCGGTAAAGTACAGCGAGTAGCAGACGTGCGCCATCCAGCAGCAGAGATTCGTCAGGCAGACCATTCGCATGCTGTGCGGCATGTACAGAATCGAGTACAGATACTCCTGCAGAGTGGCTTTCGGATTTGCCGCGGCGGCGTCGTCGCTGTCGAGTATCACGGCTTCGGCTGCGTCGGCCGACGCCTCTCCGGCTGCCGCTGGCGGCGGCGGTTTGGGCCGAGGAGGTGGTGGCGATTTCACGTCGGGAATCATCGGCACGGCACCGGCTTTTCGCTGAGGTGGTAGTTCCTTCATTGGTAGTTCCTACGAGTGTGATAAATGTGAATGGAGAGGGTTCAATGAGCCATGCGCGAAGCTATAGGCTCAAAAATCGATGGTTATAATAATAATTATCTCACCTCGCCATTTTCCATTTCCTGCTCATTTCCGAGGGTGCCGTAAGTCACCGACTCCTCTGCAGCTATTTTCCCGCTCTCGCTCTGTCGACGCTTATCCTCCGCCTGCGCAAAAGCATTTTTCATTTTAATTTCGCTCCCTCGCCACTTTTACGATAATAACGATAATAATAATAATCATCGTCGTTTACCATTTCGCGCAGCTGCTGCTGGCACTCCTCGCTCTCGAGGAAGACGAGCGGTATCTCCTTGAAGCTCGTCAGAGTGCTGGCCACGCAAAAAATGAAGATAAAGGTGATGAGGGTGAAGACGGCGTGCAGATGGCCGCCGAGGGCCACGCCGATCCGCGTGGCGTCCCAGTTGATGCCGCCGAGGCCGTAGCCCATGAAGCCGCCCAGGCCGGCCATTATCGTGAACGTGCTGAGGCCGCGAGCATGATCCTCTGTAAAAGGGCGCCGGGTGGCAAAAAAAGATAGAGGATATTAATGATCATTTTTTTTTTTTTTTAGTATCTTATCCTGGTAGAAATGCTTCTAGTTAAAAACGGACTGATGACCGAAAATTAGTATATTTTGCACCTGGGGAGTGAAAAACTGAGGCGAAGCCTCAGCTGATAAATTGTACGTGCTCTAAGACTTTCCAGTTTTTCACTCACTAGGTGCAAAATATACTATTTTCAAATGCATTGATATTAATTTTACTTTTATGATCAAACTCATTTTGAATGATTTTGAATTGAAAATTCATCCGTTTCAAAAAATTTAGATTAAATTTCAACCCCTTAAAATGCGATAATACGACTTCAAGCCTTCGCCACTAGATGTCGAAGTACCATTATATGTCAATCTGCAAGAGGCAAAGTGAAAATGATTGTATGAATCAAGGCACGACGATTTTGAAATATACTTGAATTCTTTGCTATAAGTGGATTAGCTTTATATGTAAAAATTAAAGTAACCGATGATGATATTTTTAATAATGTGTATAAGTACTGATTTATTTCTTCACATAAACTGCATGAAAAATGGCTTGCAAATTACTTTTGAGGCACAAATGTACAAAAGCGACCCACATTTAAAAATTTTAATTAAAATTTCTAAAAAAATGAATAACGGCTTTGTCATTATTAATGCCAGCCTTCGCCACTAGACGGCGAGTACCTTTATTCGCAAATCTGCAAGTGTCAAAGTGAAAATAATTTTATAAGTAGCGGTTTTGAAAATATTAAATATTAATTTCTGGAATCATGAGACCGAGTTAAATAACGTGAATAATTAATCTACGGTATAAGTCGAAAACTTTCATTATCATAACCTGGTATCGTGACGTCGAGCAAGTAGGCTCTCGCGGGACTCTGGCAAGCGTCGGCGTCGAAATCCAGCAGCACAGTCCCGAGAATCGTGAAGAATATGCCCCAGGAATGAGAGGGCTGGACCAGCGGCGGTTCTATCGTCGTCGTTGCGGTGGTCATCGTTGCGTTGTCGCTAATAACTTTGGCCGTTTTACCCGTGATCCGATGGATGAACGAGGCCGTGTAATTTCCTTGAATGTCGCCGAAGGCGTAACCCATACCCTCGCCGTTAGGCACCAGAATTAAACCTGTGCGATTGTTGAAAAATGTGAATGTTATTTGCTTTTTAAGCGCAACTGTTGGTATCTTATCCGTACGTTTAGCATAACCACTGCTAGTTCGAATTTCCCGGTTAGTTTTTCTGTTATAAAAGCCGTTTTATATTTAGTAACTTTCGTTTATGGTAATCGAAAGCGTATCCGTTCATTAAATGAATTGTTATAAAATATTTTGATTCGTTCAATATTTGTTTATAATTTATTAAAATTCAGTATCGAAAAATCTGCATGCTTCGTAATTTTATTAAGACGTTCTCGCAGGAAAAAAAACGAAAATTATGCAAAATAATTTATAAAAACTCCGAAAACTCACAGATAGTTTGCAAGAATATTTGAAGAATATTTTACTACGAATTTTCCAGAAATTTAGACATAAAATATATGTCAATCCATCAACAAGCAAAAAAAGTTAATTGGGACAAACAAAAAATAATTAATTAGTATAAACGAAGAATAATTAATCCTTTTGTGATGATGCGCTCGTTGGGGGACTCAATACTTTATAATCACGTTCAGCCTTTTTCATCGTATCTCAAATTGCGGTATTCATACACGTTTTATTTTCGGCGAAAGTACTTTACCCAAAATTCATAATAGTACGTGAAAAAAATATATGAATTTTGAGCTTGAAACACTATAATTTTTTTGCCGAATCGTTTGCATTTTTACCAATTGGTAATCTACTATCGTTCTAGGTATGCCGTCGTTTTCTAAACACAATAAAAGCAGGACTCGTGAATTTGGTTATAATTCTAAGTCTTTTATATTCTTCGATATTTTTGTCTAGCTCATCGCAATCTTTAAAATTTAATCGACGCGGCTTAAAAATACACCGTTTGTTTTAGATGCTCAGTCAACTACTATCTCGTGTACGATACATCTCGAATATTTTTTTACCCATGAGCACGCCGATGGCCAAGAGTGCGATGAAGGGTCGGCGACGACCCTGCTTGAGGCGGCAGCGATCGCTCAGGCTGCCCAGCAGCGGGGTCACGAAGAAGCCCACCAGCGGGCTGAGCGCCCAGACCAGGGTCATGTGCTGATGATCGACGCCGATTTTCAGCAGCGTCGGCGACACGAAGGCCGTCTCGGCGGCGTACGAGAACTCGATGCCCATCACCGCCGCCGAGACGCGCACGAGCTCCCATCTTGTTTTTTTCCTACATTATCAAGTCCCATTATAAGTTGTGTACTACATTAGACATGTCAAATTATGCGATGTGATAAACTATCGTGACCCGTCGTTTTTCATTTTTTAATATTTTCAATTTATTTATCTTTTTTTTTCTGCGCGTGCACAATAATAACGAAGGTTTCGCGCGGCATTAGTTTTAGTGCGCGTAAAAAGCGCGCCTTTTAAATAGAAAGTGAGTTTTAGTTTGAGATAAAGACAGCCTTTCTATTGTGTTTTTACATTACATTATATGACCGTTGTCATTCGCATACCCGCATTTCATTACATAGCTTTTCGAAAAATCATATATGTATACACGCCAAACAACTCCTCAACTCTCAGCTTCTCTACTACCAACTCTGATTTTTCCTCTCGCTCAGCTCTACATAATATCGTTACATGTGTGTGCGTGTGTGTGCATAGTGCAGTAGCTGCAGCAGCACACAAATTATGCATGCCGCTGCGCCTTATTATTATTATTATATATATTGGCGCGCTTTAATCACGATGCGGTCAGTGTCAGTCGCGCATTAACTAATCGATTCGCGCGCGCCATTATAGAGTATTATAAACGAGTCCTCAAAATAATGTCAAGTTTGAAAAGTCAAGTTTAACCGCGAGCATATAGACAACGCATCACGCGCGCCGCGTTACGTTTTTCTCTTCGTTTTTCTTGTTCTTCTTCTTCACTTTTCGAGCTTCGTTGTTATATTTTGTGGGAAAATATACATCGTGTGTCTATGTGCGTAAGTGTATAAGAGAAGCTGAGTTACGAGAACAAAAAAAAAACTGCGAAGAGATTTCCTTGCTTCTCTTTTTTATTGGATACAGCATTTTTCGAGTAAGTAAACTACCTTAATTGTTAGTATTGCGAATTCGCATTCTTTTAGTCGAGTGATAGAGAAATCAACGACATCCGCATTCCCGTAAAATAGCCACCACCACCACGAGAATATTTGAAAGTAAAACGTGTGCCGTTCACATTTTATTGCATTCGAACCTGATCAATTCTCTTCTACTAACTATAACACAAAATAAATCTCATTCATCCACTTGCTCAAAAGATAATAATGAAAATCGTTACGCGTAACACCTCCATCCGACGATAAAAAAAATCAAAAGAAAAAGATTTTTCGTCGATAACAAATCAGCAATTTTGTTATCGACCAGCCGTGTGTGTACTTAATGATACATATGTGATACACGCATCTCGCCTTGAGCTTCCGATCATGCGGTATGCAAATTCACTCGTTCAAACACCATACACACGCATATAATTGCTACAAGTGTACATTAAATTTACGTAACTATATTATGGGTAAATACCTCAGAGCCATGATACGATTCTAATGTACAGTATTTAATATTGAAACGAAACGGACGGACTTTTTGCACTCTGGCAATTTTCTCACACTATCTCTACTCCAATAAAAGCGATACGAATTCCGCGACTCGGATTGTCTACGATATCGCCCGTAGCCGCGACTCTCCTGACAAAATTTACAAACACACGTCCGTCAAATGATGTCCGATCGGACATGTGAAAAATGATCATCGACTCCGATGATCGCAGTTTTTCCCCGATCTTGACTCTCGTAATGACACTAAGACTACTATACGCTATTACCACCACTAACCAGACTTACGGCGTGCCGAGATATAAATGTTTTATCTCTGAGTATACATCGTAATAAGCCGCGAGGCTCTTTACAATTATGTAGATCGCGTTACGCACACATTAACACTCACGCTGCTGCTGCTGCTGCTGCTGCATTCGCAATGCCAAACGCAGGCAGAGATTAATAACTAGTGGCGATGTCGCGCCGCCTTCCTAAGCTCCTATTTAGAAAAGAATGTTATCAGGTAAATTGCGTGCAATATATATTAAATGCGCTGCCGTATATCTTTGTGTGCGCGCGTGAGCCTAATAATGCGCGCACCGCTGATTATTAGCTAATTATTAGGCAGCGAGTTTATGCGAGAGTTCGGATCTTTATGAGGCTAAAAAACTCGCGCAGTTTAGCCTTCGGGTAGTGTCGTTTCCTGAAACTTTTCAAGCGCTAGGCGTGTAGCCATAGTCAACTGTGTCGAGCGACGTTCGTATATATTTTTTTTTTTTTTATCATACTTTAATTATAATTTTTTATTTATAATTCTAACAATACCTATAGATGTGTGCATAGTCCTCCAAAGATCGCTCGAGCTTGGGAGGCCCACGCAGATGCGTGATGACGCCCTCCAAGCCGCGATCCGTCGGTATCTGGTCCTTCCACTGCTTGAAGTCGTCCCATTTCTCTTTGGCTTTGTCGCGCACCCCGTGCACTCGGCCACCGATGCCCTGGTACTCGTGCAATTTGTCCGCCATTGTCCACACACACTTACACACACACACACACACACTCACAATCACACACCGTTAAGCTTCTTCTTTTACTTCTATCTTCTTATTGTTTCCTTAATTGTTATAGAGAGTTTCTCGTTTCTCCACACCGGGCGCGCACCCTTTTTTCTCACTCAAAACTACTTTTTCCTCTGCAGCACGAGGAGCCCATCAGCAGCGGGCGAGGATAGTAAATATAAATTGATTGTTTGATCAGAGCTCGATCCGATCGTAGTGCACCGTAGCGGTCGATTTGCAGTTAAGCGAGTATCGAGGTAGACCGAAGACATGGTCGATGCGGTTTCCTTTTCATTACAACTCGTTCTGAAAAAATAATTTTTTTTTTATCTATACCATTAACTAATTGATACTTAAAAAAGTAATAAATTTTAGCGTTGGTTGAGTTCGTTTCAATATTCTATTTTGCTTCCATTAGCCGACATTTTACAATTCTAAATTATAATTTTTTTTCAAGTACCCGAGTATGCCAATAGTTGATAAAATGTCAGCCTCGTTATGCATTATGTATAGTTTGCTCACTCGCCCGTTACATGTACATAGCGAGACATTGCCATTTTATATAAGAATTTCACTACTTTCGCATCGTTTCGCGCTTGGCATTAGCTTCGCTGGAAACCTCCAAAGTTCTCGCGGGCGCCTTCGGAGAAAAGATCTCGTACATTGATTCTTTTATATATCGTATACACGTTGCACCCGTATTATGAGCTTCTACACACGACGATCAACCTTTTGTCGCTAAATCCTCTTACACCTCGAGGTACCTACACCGAATTGATTCGAGAGTTAGTTTACACATCGCGATGATGAGTAAAAATTTTCACGCGGCCGATACATCGAATGATTGCAACGAGACGACGAACACGTTATCGTTGTATATAATTGAACGAGGGGGGAGGGGAATTACAGATCGAGCAAGCGTGACAGCTGTCAAGTGAAAATTATATGCCTACCGTATAAGCGACGTTACTCAATTGAAATAAAATGTATTTATATGTGTGTGTGTGTGCGTGTGCATCGTAAAGCTAGCATGTCCAAAGTTAATCCAATTTATTTGACAAACGAAATTGTTTTAGCAAAATACTATACTTCGCGAGTCGGGTATTTTCACTGGACGAAGACGACACGCGTGCACAGTTCGCTAGTTCACAAAATGTGCACGTCGATTTACACTTTGTGCGGTACGTACGTATAAAAAATTAATTTTTGATAACACTTTTACTGAGATGGAAAAATCGAACGATTCCAGCCGATTTTTTTGCCCGTAGTGACGCACGTGTGAGCGCGTGAATGCGTATTTATTGGTAATTGCACATAGGGATGGTAATTAAAGTACATTCAAACACTTACCCGGAGAGCCGGAAAAGCGTCGGAGCGTGCGAACGAGAGGGGAAAAACGAATGCGAACGTGCAGAGAGAAAGCAGAAAGGCTGTCGAAAGATGAAGAAGCCTCTGCCGTACGGCGAAGGTCGCGGCGATACGTATACAACGACGCTCGCGAAAGTCGGCCGACAACGACGCGTGGCGATATCGTCGCACAATTGCCGTGTGCCACGTCCAGCGCTCGACTGACTCTCCTGCGTTTGCTGTGTATAGAGCTAGACCCCCTGCAGAGGTAGGTAGGTGGCTCATCATCATCATCATCCCTCTCGGCGAGAGAGAGTCTCGCTCGGAATGAGAGAGAGAGAGAGGGTAGTAAAGCGCACCCGAGGAAAATCCGTGTTATATATTACTGTGTATAGCTACCTACCACCCCCTTCCCCGCCTTACCACCCCCACGCGCGTTCGCAAGCGCGCGCGCGCTTCGCGATAAAACCGATCGTCGTTTCTCTTTTCTTTTTTTCCTTCTTTTTCGTTTTATGTCATGCTGCTGCTGCTGCTGCTAATGCTGCTGTAGCGAGCTGCTACTGCTATCCACGCGTCGCGCTATTTTATACGTAGGCGAGCCGCGCGAGCGTAAAGAGAGCTGAAAATGACCGGTGTTAGCCTATTTCGATCGGTACGCTCAGCCGGGTGACACGAGTCGGTCTGTCCGTTCGTTCGCGCGCGAGCGCAGATATACACGGTAAATGCATCGCGTACCGCAGTGTACTGCACACTAACCGCGGGTGGTAGCGACGACGACGACGACGACGACGACGGGGGCCACTGCAAAGTGTTGAAAGAAGAAAAAAACGTCGGGTGGCCATGTTCGGTGAGAAAAATAGAATTACTAATTATGCAAAAATATAGATTCGCTTGCTTCCTTCCTCGTAACTGCTATTTATTTTTATTTTTTTCTCGCTTCTGCCGCTTCCGTTGTAATTTACGGGGCTGCTGTATTTTACGCGACGTAGTATCTTTCCTCGAGATTGCGAAAAAACCAACAAATTTACGCGTAGAGATCTAGAATTGCGCTTGAGTTTTAAGTAAAAGTAAACTGCTTCATCCGGGCTGCTGCTGCTGCTGCTGCCGTTAAACTGCGTTCGCGTAAACGCGACACTTGGAGCAGTAATTGTTCGCTTTTATATATTTTTCTCTCTCCTTTTCAATTGAATGATATTTACCTCGACGTTGGAAAATACATTCGTCGAGCTGTACTGTTACGAGATTAATTGCACCGAACGACTTATATATTGTGCAACATTTACACACACGCACTGTACGCGCGGCATAATCCTCCGATTCTACGAAATATATTCGTTGATCATCTGTGATATTATATATTGCGGTCATTTTATTTTATTGTATTATATTATGTTGTATAAATTCCGTATCAATAAATCAAATGCAACGCGGCTAAAAGTTAAACTCATCCTCGATCAATTTCATCCGCCTCTTGTACACACAAGTAATATAAAATTTCCTATTTTATCTCGCAATTAAACACACATTGTTATATTTTTAAAATCGACCCGCGTGCATGGTTAAACAAAGTAATCGACAATCGAATTTTTTCGTTCACTCTCTCTCGTACTCCCTCTCGCAAACGCATACAATATACATAAACACGTAATAACACACGATCGCCAACAAGTTTATCTCAAGGTAAATTTTTGTAATGACGAACCGATTGGTACTTCCATGTTTTTACCCGTGCGTACATTACTAATCGGTTGTGTTTATCTTTCGTCGTCGTCGTCGTCGTCGTCGTCGTCGCTGGTGTTATAGTGCACATCGTGCGAACGTCGACGACAGGTGCATCCACATCAATAAAAGATCGTGACTTGTCTCCCGTTGTTTTCACGCTCGAATGAAGGAAAGACGGATCGCGCGGAGAGAAAAATCGCATTCAAATATCAGTGCACCGCATTTATAATTATTATCTCTCGATGCGGGCGCGCGGATCAAGACGAGAGGGATCAGTCGCGATCGTTAATATTATACGTCTCAATGTCGCGAGACAAGTCGCTTGTGTGCACTTGGACAATAAAATCCTAGTAAATATATAATCTTTTATCTATCCCGATCCATCGAGGCCCCAAGAGAGTCTCGTGATTATACGTATACCGTTATTGTATTATCATCTCTCGCTCGGCTCGACGTGCCGCAATATATAGGAATTGTTCCGCTCCTTGCGATCTTGACTCTTTGACGATCTGTGTGCGATTTTAAAATTGTGTCTTCGATAGATGCTCGTCGTTGGCGTACGACTGCACCAGTGAATAAAGAGCCCCGGCCTTTGCCAACACAATGAGGGAAGACTCGAGCGAGCGTCTGACGATCGGCAATTCGGTGAAAGTAGTAGCAGCGGCCAATAACAATAATGGCTCGCCGCAGCATCAGCAGCAATTAAACACTGCTATCGACAATTCGTCAACGGAACAACAACACAACAACGGCTGCAACGGCCAACAACAGCAACAAGATGAAGCCAAGAAAGAGGATAACCCGGAAATCATCATCAAGGTTTACAAGAGGAGGTGGCTCATGCTGTCGCTCTACATCTTCTACGCCGCCATCGTCGCCGGCCAATGGATCGAGTACTCGATCATATCCAACATTGTACAGAGGTGAGAGAATTGACCGCAAAGCACACGATGTAAAAGCGTCAATAAGTTTGGAGTTTAGGAGGGGGAGATTATGTTGTTGCAAGTGTCGAGTACGGTTCTTTTTAATTTCATACATTTCCAATATCGTCACACAGATACTACGATGTGGGAGGTTTCGCCGTCGACTGTACCTCGATGATATTCATGCTGTTTTACGAGATATTCATATTTCCGGTGACTTTTCTCTCGGAGCGCATCGGCCTGAGATGGTCGCTCGTCGCGGGCAGCGCTCTCTGCTGTCTCGGCTCCTGGATCAAGATATTCTCGGTGACGCGCGACGGCTTCTACATGACCCTCTTCGGCCAGTCCATCATCGCCGTGTCGTTGGTAATAAAAAAATTAATTCACCTCTCGACTTGCAAGCACTGCATAATCGACACAACGCACGTATCGCTGTAGGTAATAATGTTGATATTACCGGGGCGAGTCGCGGCCAAATGGTTCGCCAGCGACGAGCTCGCGACGGCGACGTCGCTGGGCATCTTCGGACCTCAGCTGGGGGTGTCGCTGTCGTTTCTCCTGCCGCCGATCATCGTGAAGAATCACGTGGAGGTCGACGACATCGGCCCGGATCTCGCCTACATGTTCTGGTGGATAGCCGGAGCGTCCACGGTCAGTTTGGTTCTCATGTCCATGTGTGAGTACGACGTATGATTTTTGCCCTTATGGTCAAGGTACAGCAACAAAACTATCGTAAAAAATTTTGTGCGATCGCAGTTTTCGAGGAAGAGCCGAAGCTGCCTCCCAACGCCACCATAGCCATTCAAAAATCTAGTCAGAGCCAAAATAAGGAGGGATTTATGAAACCCATGAAAAGACTGTTCACCAATAAGAGTTTTCTCATTCTTTGCAATTCTTACGGCATCAACGTCGGCATCTTCAATGCCCTGAGTACTCTGCTCAATCCGTTGTTTCTCATGCACTTCAAGAACGGAGAAGAAGACGCCGGAAGGATCGGATTGATGATCGTCCTCACGGGCATGTTTGGATCTGTGACTTTTGGCGTAATACTCGATAGAACGCATAAATTCAAGTAAGCTTAAAAATTAATTGCACATAAATAGCTTTTAAAACTACACACATCACAATTTACAATTTTTTTGACAAAAAAAAAAAACACAGAGAAACTACGGTAGCCGTCTACTTTTTGACGCTGTGCGGACAGATATTTTTCGCCGTCGCCATGTTTCTAGAAATCAAGTGGATGGTTTACACATCCTCGATATTCCTTGGGTAAGTACAAATTCACCACCATATTTTTGAACCTACCGAATAAAAAACAAACGTTCGATCTTCGTCCATCGCAGCTTCTTCATGTCGGGCTACCTGGCCCTGGGTTACGAGCTTGCAGCCGAGTACACCTACCCCGAATCCGAGGCCCACTCGGCCGGCATGCTCAACATCGCCAACAACATCTACGGCATCGTTCTCATTCTCATTCTCGAGATAGTGCTCGAGCACTACAGCGACGTGCCGGTCCACGTGATATTCTGCTCGGCGCTCTTCGTCGGTCTGATCATGACCCTCGTGACCAAGGACGAGCAGAGGCGTCAGGACGCGCGAAAATCCGCCAACGTCTATCAGGGTCTTCCGATTGAAGATAGTCCTCAGGTCGTGGGGGTGGATAACGCGAGGCTACAGCGGCAGCAGTCACGGGAGGACAGCAAAGTCTGACAATATATGAAAAAGCCAAGATTAATTTACATCAAAAATCGGAGAATTTCCATGAGCGTAATCTCAACTGGGGGATTTTTACATATTGCCTTATCTATAGGTCGATTATAATACTTATAATACTCCACGAACTTCAAAAACGAATCAATTGATATCGATAGCGGGCCTAATATTCTATACGTAAATATGTTTTTTCAATTGTACCAACAAGTAAGACTATAGTTTTTAAACGTGAGAGGCTGTTTGGTTGCATGGATCGAACAATAATTATATCGTTAATGGTGAACTGTTTACAACGAAACATAAAATATTATGTAGAAAATTGTTGAGGTTTTTTTTAGAATACTTTTTTTGACTTTTTTCGAAGTAAAAGCGACAATACTTTTGTATAGCGGAGAATATAATGAGAATTTTTGAATGACGTTGGATTGCATCGAATGTGCACGATGTACGAGTGAAATTATACATTTGTACATATAGACAATCTTTATCTAGTGAATGTTAACTTGTAGATTTTACGACGTAACGTGACATTAATGTAGAGCGTAACAATTTTTTAGTAGAAGTGTATATCAAAATTTGTGATTCGATCGAGTGCCTTGATGCTGAAAACTGAATAAGTAACCGAGTATATAGAATAGGGAGAAAAATTGAATCTATATAACTCGTGTGCTTAGATCGCCTAAATGTATGTGTGTGTGTGTGTGTGTGTGTGTGTGTGTGTGTGTGTGTGTGTGTGTGTGTGTGAGTGTGTATAGCTGTAAAGTAGAAAAGAGTAAAAGGGACATTGCATCAACGGGAAGTCGTACAAAAGTAGGCCTCGGCCTTGGGGCTCTATGTATGACGGCTTCGTTATGCTGCTGCTACACGTATATATCTACACCAATGTACAATTTCTCACTCTCTTATTTCACCCGATAGATACGTGTATAATACGACTCAACTCTCTGTCTCTCTCTTTCTCTGCGCTCGATGCAACTTTCATCCGCTTAAGAGCAAAAAAAAAGAAAAAAAACGAACATAAATCCAATGGCGATCCATCCGAAATCGCCTGTTAAGACGCGCGCTGATTTTGTCTATGTGCATTAAATGAGTTGTGAGTATGTGTGTGTATGTGTATGAGTTAAGTGTGAAGGTAAAATCGCCGTATGTGACTGAGAAGCAATCGATCGAGCTTTAACAATTTTTTTTTGTTCGTTCATTGATGAAGTCAATTTGAATGTGTGCATTAAATATAGTTATAGTTTAAGAGTGAAAATTTTATTCCTTCGAAATTTCATTCACACAAAAAAAAATTATATTATTGTTAACATTGCGCAAAGTATCGATTACTAATGTAAATCATACGAATTATGTTTAGCTATTATTAATTAAAGTATAACAATTTTTCAATGAAGCATTAATCAATACTACATAAGAATTCACAAAAAATCTTCGATAAATAAGCCTTTTTTTGTATAGCAATAAAGTCAATCTGCATATAAAAAGTACAGTCGGCGTTGTTCTCTCTCTCTCTCTATCTCTCTGTTTTAAATTGAAAATGAAGTTTGTGATGAAAATTTATCGGCGAGGTACGATCCCAATCTCGGGATGCTGCTTCTGCTGCTGTATCGTCGAGCAAACACAGATGGAAGGGTCGAACGCGGAATGAAAAAAAAGGAAAGGATTTACCATCGTGTGTCTCGACGCTATTACGCACCCGTCATTGAAAAAAGAGAAGCTCGATATTATGAACGTATATTGATTTAACTTAACGCTCGTGCCGCTCGAATTGCTATTTATATATATTATTTGCAAATTAAATTTGAATCGTAAATCGCAAAAAGCGAAATGAAAAAAACACGTGATATCGTTGCGGATCTCAATCGTTGGACGCGCCGAGGCTCATTATCAAAACAACGCTTGTGCAACAACTGGTTTTTCACGCGTTTATTAATATATACAGGCGCGTTGAGCGCGTCGAAAAATTGCACTGGCTAACGGCTAGATCGTTCGATGCAATCGTTACACTACGAGTTGAACAGTTTCCATATTTTTCTAAACCATGCTGTGAATTATACAATTATTTTGACTTTGCCACTTGCAGAATTACAATTCAAGGCACTCGCCATCTAGTGGTGGATCTACACTGAGAGAAGAATTTCTTAACAGTTAATAGGCAGCACGTAGTTGAATTTTGGGACCGCGATATTTTTACATTTAAGATTCATATATTAATAGTTACCTTACGAGTTTAACAATGAGATATGTGCGAATGGACATATTCTTCCACACTCGCCATTGGTGCACCATGCCATGGTAGTCGAGAGCCAGGACGGAATATTGCTCTTGAGGACGATTTTCTCGAGGAAGTCGACCGGGTATTACCCGGTCAGAGCACCACGTCACGCTAGTCACGAACCAAGTGAAAATCTTGTACTTTTGAACGACTTCCTCGGGGAAGTCGACTGGGTTTTACCTATTCAAGACACCACGTCACTCTAGACGTGAACCAGCTGTAAATCTTGTACTTTCGGACGATTTCCTCGAGAAAGTCGACCAAGAGTACAAGGTTTCCACCTGGTACACGTCTAACGTGACGTGGTGCTCTGAACGGGTAAAACCCGGTCGACTTCCTCGAGGAAATCGTCCTCTAGGGCAATATTCCGTCCTGGCCCTCGACTACCATGGCGTGGTGCACCAATCGAGCATGAACGAGTCGACATCCTCGAAGTAATCGTAGAATTTTTCGATTATCAATGCGAGAAAAAAGTGTAGCATAAGTGCATCTCCAAATCTATCGACACACTTTTCCTGCACTTTTTTTTCATACACTTTTCCTTCATTTTTTTTCCACACAGGGGCCGGAATTGAATTTTCATTTTAATATATAAAAAAAATCTATTTTTCATTTAATTGTTTTCGTTACCATAGAAATATCTCGTGACATTATGTATTTTAATAGTTAATTTCTTGGTATATTAATAGTTAGAATATAACATTTATAGTAGTGCCGAACCTTGTATATTCTAACTATAAAGATATTTCTTAACTGTTAAGAAATTCTTCTCTCAGTGTAGATTTAATTGTAATTGAATTTTTGTAAATTTTATGGAGCAATTTAAAGCAGAAACTAAATGATAGTTAAAACATAAATTTTCAATAATAATGTCAAAATTTGAGTATAGAATTAAATTATTTTCGTTCATTTTTAAAGTAATGTGTGTGCATTTTTAAAATTACCCGCAGGTTTAATATCTGATTTTACATCAAATCAGCGTTTTTTTCAACAAAAATTCACTTTTATTCGTAAGACCGTCTAAAATTAATTAAGTCCCGAGAAAAGTAAGTGACGCGAGTAAAAGTTCCACCGAACCTTTCTAGAAATTATTATAAGCTTTTGATTGCAGAATGACCTGCTTAACCGAGAGTATAATCACGTGAAGTCTACGAAGGACTAATCATTTAATATATTGACAGTCTAGTCGTGCCTTGACGACAATTCGATGCCACGTTATAAGCTGCGATCCCGAGCGCGAGATTTGTTTACTTCCATAATTTTTATCGGCTATTGTTTTTTTTTCTGTTTTTTAAGACTCCCTTTAGGTTCCCGAATGACAGAAAAAAATACAAATTTAGTATCTTTCGGACTATTCGTATGTATAGATTTACTAAAGAGAAAGAATGAAAGTTATTTTCTCCGGGGGCTCTGTCTATTTGTCGCCGAGCAATAAAAGCTCGCGCGCGAATGAGTGGCATCGGCCTACATAAGCAAGCTGTAAGTCGAAGTTTACTACTGCGATTTTATGGACTGAAATTGAAAGTATATCGTTCGCGGAGTTTTCGCGTTCAACCTCGGGTAAATTATCTCTCTTACTTTTTCTTTAACACGCGAATATTTTATCAAAGAGACCGCGAAAGAAGGTATACGTTATTCGGGGCGATCATTAACGCACGTGCTTTGCGGAGTGACAAGCGCGAAAGGACGTCTCGTTTTGTGATCTTCAAATAGCGTATTATATTTCTGCTTCGCGGCGGTATCTTATCCGCGATGACGACGACGCTCGCGTTTGTATTGATTGTTCATTTTATTTATAATTTTATCAAGATCGCTAGCAAACCCCAAAAGTTACGATTAAATCCTGTCTATCGGTGGAACAATAGTGAGTCAGCCGCGACGAAAGTAAACATCTATTTATTCAACGATTATTTGATAAATAAATTCGTTGCGAATTAATATAAATTTTAGACACGAGGGAAGAAGCAATAAATGATTCAAGTTTTCGAGCTTTTCTTCAAATCTACTACGCAACAAAAACAAAATCTTTGTAATCGCTATATATATATTTCGTCTCGAGCGTAATATACCAACGAACATGGGAAATTACATACTTGTTGCGCATCGCGACTGTCGATCTGTAGATGATGATGATCATTGATCGATACTCGTTACAGCTCGTATAGCTGGTAAATAAATATACACCGCGATGTGTGTGTACGACAACGTATATAATGTGTAATATATACGCGTGACTCTCTCCTCTCTCTCTCCCTCTCGGCTCGCGGTTCAATCAACTTATGATACATTGACTGGACTGTGACGGGTGCATCGTTCTCGAGGCGCGCAATGCATTAAATTCTCGGCTCGTTGATGGTGTTTGTATATAATGTGTGTCAAATCACGTGAACTGCTATGGTCGAAAAATTATATTTCACCCTTTTAAAGTACACAAGTAGACATAAGAAGAAACTTTTTCTATTTTGAACGCTCCGAGTCGATTTCTCGTAGGGGTGGATACCTTAGTAGAAGCGCTCAATATTAGTAATGACCAAAAAAGACGACCATTTGAAATATTTTAAATATATACAATAGACTCTCTCAAAGTCGAGTCCCCCTAAGTCGGAATGCTCTCTGAGCTAGAAAAATTTCGGTATCCCTTCCCTAAGGCAGTAAAAAAAGGCCTCTCTAAGATGGAATTTTCAATTGGGCCCCGATCTATTAAATTTTTCAAATTTGAATTTAATACGAGTCTTCAATTTTGTTTTTACATAATAGTAAACACATTTTGCTTTATCGAGCGTTCAAAATGTGTCGTGTAATTAAAACTCATACCGTAACCGAAAAATTTAAAATATTTAAACTATAGAAAAGAAAAATAAAAAAGATTACAAAAATGTGGCGAAAGATTTCAATATTGCTCTTAGCTCACTATACTCTATTATTCAATATAAAGACGATATTTTGATGTTGATCAACAATCTGACGAAGACGATGAAAGCGATTTGATTGTAGAAATGAAAACACCAAGAGAATTGAGAAAGGCAATCGATTATATGAAAGGTTTTTTTGAAATGAACAATTGCTCCCAATGTATTTTTTCAAAAATTATTGAATTTGAAAATGAAGCCGATCTGATAATTGAAAAAAATAAATGAAAAAAAAAACAGACTTTTTTTAATAGAAAATAAATTTATTTATTGTATAAAAAAAGTGCAATAGAATATAAAGTTTTAATATGTCTCATTTTGTCCACCAATGAAAATTATTGTTCATATGAATTTTTTTCATATGAACGCCCCTTAACTCAGAAAGCTCCCTAAGCTGGAAAAATTTTGATGTCCCGTGAAATTCGACTTAGAGAGAGTCTACTGTATAACTATTTATGGGGCTGGTTTTTAGCGATTTTTCTGTTATAATTATGACCATCGTGTGTTTGTTTTTTTTTTCTTTCAATCAGACACGCGTGTAACCTAGTAAAATTCCCTCCCTTATCTTCATTCTATATTTTCACTCGTACGAAAATTTTCCCGAGGCTTTTCATCTCTGCGCACACGACGACGTGTGGGCAAATACCGGAAACGGCGCGTGTGCCCGTGCGCGTCTCTCCTCGAAACTTTATCGCGCGTTCATATCGCGATACTTCCAAGTATAGAGTCGGCTCGCGCGCTCGCACCTCGCGCCTTTACAACTTGATACAGCTCTCCGGCGCGCGAAGGACTGTGTTGGATTTGAGAAACGAGCGCGGCGCATAAATTCATAATATATATATTGCGCCTTGTAAAGTTCGAGCGCGCATCATTTCAAATCAATTACAGCAGAGTAGTGTTCGAACTAAGTAACGAGCCAAGTCGGCGTCGTCACGTGCACTCTCCGATCGAGTATCAAAAACTCGTTTTCGTTTTGTCTTTCGCTCGTTGCATCTCTCTTTCTTTCGAGAGAGATCGAGGATTCAGCAATATATTTTTAAACGCGAATCTGTGCCAATGAACCGAGGCTCGTGCATCGTTCGTTATTATCATCATCATCATCGTCATTATTATTAGTTAAAAAATAAAAAAAAAAGTGACAAACAGTATAAAAAAGATTCTAATTATTGAGTGAAAAATAAAAAAAAGAATTACAGCAGAGCCGCTGCTGCTGCCGCACTGTCGGGGAACTTGACAGCTTGCGCCGTACTCACGAATTTATACTTCGACGTATACTACGCATCGAAGACGAAGAAGAAGAAGTACGTATATAATACGGCGTTGGCGCATCGGCAACAATATATAACTCAATCGACTCGCAGGATCGGCAAGCCTATATACACGTATACGCAGCTCGCGATACGCGTTGCAGAAGAGGAGTCAATTTGTAATCGGACGCGAGTGAAGAAGCATCGCGAAGATCTATCGCGCTTGAAGAGGCTCTCTTGCTCTCTTTCACTGACTGACTACCGGTAGGCCAAGACTTTTTAAGTTAACGGTGAGTCTAGTATTAGCAAAAAAAAAAAAAAAAAAAAAAAAANTGTATGTTTCAAAAAAAAAAAAAAAAAAAAAGAATAGAAAAAAAAAATTGTACGATTAGCCGAGTTCAAAGAAGAATTACGCGGTAAATATACAATGGTTCGTGCGCACGATTGAAATCGTGCATGTTCACACGCGTCGTCGTCATAGCTATAACACTTTTCGCTTATAACGTGTGTATATTCCGTCTTTACAGCATAATAGCCGTCTCTAGTACACCATTTGACGTTAAAGATGATTTAATTCGGTAGTGGTATATTATACTCTAGAGAGCCAACTCGCGATTGAAATTTTCAGATTATATGCAATATATATGATTTACACGTGACATTTGTACGGGCTAGATTCATCATATACAATATAGAGCTCGATGGCATCGTAAAAAGAAAAGAATATAAACGTTGCTTAACAATTGAAATGGTCTGATATACAAGCGATCATCGATAAATATCAATAAAGTAAACGAGCATTGACAAATGTCTTGATCGCGCGGATACACAAGTGTTTATAGAGATATTTATATATATCGTTTCGTTTGTTCTCACACTGACTTTTTCATATTAATCGAAAGGCTTTTTTCGCCACGCAGCTTTGAAGCGCGCGTGAACATTATGTACACATACACATAAGGTCTATAAGCTATATTAGCTCGGCACGAGTCGGCGTCTTGCGCCTCTCTATCGAGTGACTATGTTGTTCTCATAATTGCAGATTGTAAATTACAGCTTGCCGACGCGCGTGTGTGTGTGTGTGTGTGCTCTACCGAAGCGCATCCGTGATCCTGACTCGAATCGAGACAGACGTGCTGCTGCTGCTGCTGCTTCTGTTGTTGAAAAATAAGTATAAGACGCATCGAGGCTCAGCTGCCGTAGAAAACTCAGGGAGATCGCAGAAGTGCGATAAATCAATCGAGATGGGGCGATCGGTTGGACCCTTGAAACGCATTTGCTGCTTCCTGGTGCAGTAGTGCGACGGCAAAGATTTTAAGAGGCCTATACACTTTTGACGACAGTCGGTTCGACATCTCGAGATAAGTGAGTTTTTCATTCTATTTTATCGTATTGTTGGACGCATTGTTTAATTCGATTTCGTTTTGCACTCGGTTGCAAGCTGTGCACTCTGCACGCAAGCAAGTGCCGAACGGTGCGATTTCTCAATTATACGCGTCGCGTGTTTGCACTAGCCCGAAAAGTATAACATATCGATCGATCCCGATGTTTGACGACTTTCTTCCGTTCCATTAACCAATTTGATTATTCTTTTCAGTCATGTATCTGGAAGAAAGCGTAGCGCAGAATGCCGTCGAGCAAACAGGTATGTGTGCGCGCAATCGCGCGTATAAAACATTATTTTTTCATACGCAGAATCCTTAATTGGTTGTCAGTGACGAAGGACAAAAATAAATTAGTATATTTTGCACCTAGGGAGTGAAAAACTGGAAAGGCTCAGAGCACGTAGAATTTATTAGCCGAGGCTGGTAATTACGTGCTCTGAGACTTTCTTTTTTCGCTACGTAGGTGCAAATACAATTTTTTGTGAATCCCCCGGCCTAAAGTAACATTTTCATTTCGCTCAGCGGGAGTAAAATGTTACTGTAGGTTGGGGTGGCACAAAAAAGAAATAATTTCGTGTTTCGTTCGCATACTGAATCAACGATATACCTCGTCGTCGCAGGCTTCGGCAGATTCAATTTCAAAGTCGTGGCCGTGTCGACCCTGATGTATCTCAACTGCGCCTTCGGCATCACGAGCATCGGCTTCGTCATCACCACGGCCGCCTGCGACTTTCAATTGACGACCATCGACAAGGGACGCATCAACGCGGCTCCCATGCTGGGTAAGTGTCAGCAATAATGAACGGAGCGCATGGAATCTGTAGAGAAGGGCGATAAATGAATAGCTTGGGCAATGAGAGGGTAACGCAGATTCATAAGTGTTACCGCGACATCTGTATACTTAACGGGGTCGTAATACAAAGTTGGGATGATGTAAATTATTTCAATTAAACGAAAGAATCGTTCAAGCTTCTGTGGGAATTAGTTTATCCTCGAACTTTGTTATTTCTCTTGTGATTTTTGAGAATTCGGGAACTCGCCATCTAGCGGTAACTTTGGTATCTTTTGACGTTTTGCTAGGTAAGAATCGAAGCCTTTGAAAATACTTACAATGGTTTATTATTAAAAGTGATTCTATTCTTCAATCGAAAATTTAAAAAAATGTTAAATTAATAGTGATCTAATCTCATTATTCAACAAATTTATTTTAATATTTTTTAACATTGTACTGAATGAAAATCGACTGGTAGCAATGGAGCATTTCGAATTTTATGAGCTCATGAATTCACATGAATTTTATGAATCATGTGAATTCTACTGTAACATATACTTCATTTTTCGAATACTTAATCCTTCATTTTGCTCAATTATATTCGTATTAAACACGCCTATATTCAGCTGTGTGACGAAAGAGAAGACGTTTTTTCACATTAGAAGAGATTTTTTTCGATCACTGCGATCGTAATGACAAAGAGATAATGTCTAATTTACGCGCGCAGTCAGTGTACGGTGAATTACCCAATGATCATCGATGCCACACAATTTTCACCGCAATCATTCGCGCGAGCGTGCCGAGCAGATATGTCTGAGCTGCGCAGTAAAAATCGACTCGAGGCATTATAATCGGCGGCGGGATCGCGAGTACGAGATGCATATCTCGACGTCGAGAGTTCAAAATCATTGGCGATATAGAAAATTCTTGTAATTGATGCACTGTCACGAATTTCTCGATTTTTATCATACTCGACGCGTATTTGTTTGATAACAAATAATACAAGCATGTCGTTTGTTTTAAGGTATGCTAATTGGCTCGAGTATATGGGGTTTCTTGGCCGACGTCAAGGGTCGACGACTGGCTCTGCTATTGGCGCTGTTTCTGCAGTTCGCCGCCGACGCCTTGTCGTCGCTCGTGCCGAGCTACTGGGCCCTGGTGTTCTTGAAATTCCTCAGCGGCGTGGGGTAAAGAAAAATTCTTTGATACACGATTTGAGAATTTTCACATGCTCTCGTTACATGATAAATTTTTTTCAGTGTTACGGGACAGTTGTCAATTAGTTTCACCTATCTCGGGGAATTTCAGCCGACCAAGTACCGACATCGTATCCTCTCGTGGATGGAATTCTCATGGGCCATCGGAGTAATCATCGTTGCTCGTTCGTTCAAACTTTATAATTCAATCTCATGAATTATAATATCGATCGATTGAAAATAACGATGATTTTTCACTCGCAGTTCTGGCATGGGCCGTCATTCCCTTGGATTTCTCCTACAAGGCGGGAGTGTTCACGTTCAGCTCGTGGAATCTCTTCGTGCTGACGAGCTCTCTACCGGCGTTCTTCGTCTGGCTGTGGCTGCTCACCCTGCCCGAGACGCCGAAATTTCTCGCCGAGACCGGACAGAGGGACATTCTGCTGAAAGTACTGACGCGAATGTTCGTGGAGAATACCGGAAAAACTGCAGAGGATTTCAGAGTCAGTTTCATTCAGTAAATCGAGAAAACTCAAAATTCGCTGCAGACACATTTTTTACTGGGTTCATAAAATTAAAATACATTTCATGACGAGGCAGAGTATTCTGTGTGATGCAGTGTTTATGTTTTCGTCAATTTAATTTGTTCATTTAATATACTACTTTACATTGAATCATCGTGTAATGTTTGCAATGACAATATTGAACGCACGGGAGATAAGACACGCATCGCGCGAGCCATTTTCGATACTGCAAAATTAAATCAGTGCAATTGTTTTTGGTAAAATACAGGTATAATAATTTTGCAGGAAAAACTAGCGACCTGCGGTCTGCCGTCGATCAGCTGTCTGGTAGCAATGAGCGAGAACGGCAGCGCCGCCAAATCCGACACGTCCTCGAAAAAAGTCCTGACCAAACTCGAGAAGTTCCATCATCTGGTGGACACGTCGAAGGCGCAGGTGAAAATGTTGGCGCGGAAGCCTTACGTCACGAGACTCCTGACGGTCGGCGTCATCATGTTCGGCATGACCTCGACGTATTACTCCTTGATGACGTGGTTCCCCGAGCTGTTCCAGAGATTCGCTTACTTCGAGGCCAACTATCCCGACGAGTTCGCTAGCGTTTGCACGGTTTCCAAAAAAATGGACGTATCGTCGAATCTCACTGTAAATGTAGGTTTTCCAATCGTCCACCGCAAAAAATGTATTTCAATTTCACTCGATTCTCGGTTACGCAAGAAAAAAAATCATGTGAATGCCGAGAAACTCTATTTTACCGATTACCGACCAAGCTGCGACTGTACGATACGAACGCAGCAGCAATAATAATTAAAAATTCACAGTCAACGAGAGCGTGCATAATCCGACGAAATCGAAATTGTATGTATAAATGGTCACATGCTTTTCCAGATAAACGACACCGTTGACCTATATGGCTGCTTCACCGAGATCGACACGAGCGTCTACGTGAACTCAATCTGGCTCGGAGTAGCCTGTTTCCCTTGTGCCATTCTACTTCCGCTGACGGTCGACTATATCGGCTATCAGGTCTACCTGCGTGAGTGTCAAGAATCGCATCCAAGGATAAATTAAAAATTGAAAGATGCATAGAAAGGTCAAGTAATGCAATTCAATTTTTTTCACAGTTTTCACTGCGACGGTCTCGTGCGCCGTCACGATAGCCTTCTACTTCGTGAAAACCTCCGCCCAGAATCTCGTGCTCTCCTGCATCTTCGAAGCATTTACCTCTATCAACATAAGCGTCATATTCTGCATACTCGTCGAGATTTTCCCCACGAATCTTAGGTGAGCAAAACGTGGATTGATCAATTAGTTGTAATAATGCAACTCGCAAAAACCCATCATTCATAAAATTAACATGTCGCGCTCGCGCTCTCTCTCTCCCTCTGCAATTATTGTATAATTATTGATCAAACAGGCAACGAGGCACATTGAGTAACGCACAATTGATGCTCGTGTGTTTACCGCACTCTATTTTCCTTGTTTGCCGAAATTTTTTCGACGTATAACATAATCAACATCATCATCATCCAAAATGTTTACGACGAACGAAAGTTAATGCGTAATTAAAACGTCATTTCACTTTCTTTCTTTTTTTGGTCAATGACTAAATAATACAGAGTAATGGCAACAGCCATCACCATATTCCTCGGTCGTCTGGGCTCTCTGTTCGGAAACATGTTGTTCGGCTACCTCATCGACGAGTACTGCAGCATACTCATCATCGTGATGGCGGCTCAACTGTTTCGTAAGTTGCACACATTATAATATATATAATACGACGACTCGTCGTGTCAAACACGTGTACACGCACGGGTGTTAGCGACGATACGATACGAGGTGCGGCCAACCGAAAATACAATACATATATCGCTCGATGCACAGATTAAATGTACACACACTTGTTCGACGACGACGACAATTATTATTATTATTATTAGTATACGTCACGAAGTCGTGTCGCGCGCGCGTCGAGTCTGCGACTTTGAAACGCATTAAATGATACGAGCCGAATTAAACGCGAATTCGATTTTTTTCTCTTCCCGCGCTTATTATTTGGCTTTGTTTATAAGCTTTATTAATGTTTAATTTGTTTTGTTCACGCTACGCGCGCGCGTCAACATTAATTGCGCGATCGTTCGATTGTTTGATCTCGCGCGCTATTCCGATAACTTCTTTTCTTTATCGAGTTTGCTTATAGATTATTAGAATAATAAAAAGAAATATCGTATTACGCACCTTCTCAATTACGCTTCTTTTTTTTTGTTTGCTTTGTTGTAGTCGCTGCGGCTCTTTGCTGGGCCACGCCGAATCGAGGGAAGATGCGACGAATTCAGAATGATTTTAACGACCCGTCGTAAAAGGCTGCTATTAAGTGTATATCGATTTTTCAAGAGGCCAAAGTATTAAGAAGAAAAAAAATAGTGATTCCTCGAATTCTCAATTTTTAATATTATTCCTAACTCTCATTAAAATTTACGTCAGCATTATATATTTTAATGAATATGTTTTCTTGTAATAATATAAGTGATCGAAGACAAAACTAAGGAAATGAAAAATTATCATATTTTTTATAAAAATTAAAATTACTTAAATTAATGTGATAGATGAATTCCGAATGCAAATAGAACCCGTTATATTTTTGTGAACATTTTTAATTAATGTTGTATTTAAATTAAAATAAATGTACTATTAAGTTTGTTTGTCGTAATTATTATACTCAAATTAAATGTGCTATGTTTACATTAAAAGTTCGTTTTCTTTTTTTAAGCCATGAATCTGAACTTTAATTCGTGCCACTAAACTAACAATGATAAAAAGTTTGAGTTTACTCGAGCGTCGAGATGAGACGAAAGGTTAATCGAATTACGATACCTTGAAAAGGATTGTGTCATTTTTCAGAACGGCTGCGTAAGTAGATTAAGTCACCGGCCGGTCAGACGGATTGATAACAAGTTTTATATCTCAATTTTTTTTATAGCTGCATTAATTGATGATTTTTACAATTTGTGTATATAAATTGACTTTTGTCTAATTATGTGATTTTTAATTTAGCTCAGCATTATGTAATAGTGAGTTATTATTGTTTCGCTACAACTTTACATGACTATTGAAAATCCAGCTGTCCAAACAAAAATGACGTAAAAGTTTGACGCTTTACACGAGTCACTTGAGTTTCAATTGCGTCTCCTTAAAATTTGAATTTTGAAAATTATATTTTATAAATTTTTGAAAATTATTTTGCATGTAATTATTGTTAATTGTTTAATGCACTCGATCAGACGCTACAAATGATTTATTCATGTTTAAACAACCTCCACTGGCAAGTTGTAACAATAAACTGGAAAATGGAACGATGGTGTAATGAAAATTTTTTTTACAATATATAAATCCAGAAGCGAAGAGAGCTTGCAGTATGAACGTAATGAATTAAGTTATTAACTAGAAAATACTTCAACATAATCAAAAAGTTGATTTTCAAATTACTTTTTATTAGATGGTTATTAATACAAGTGCACAATTAATCAGCATTTACGATCACGTGCTGTTGCTTGATTTCTCTGAAAATTAAAGTTTAAGATTGCTTGAAAACTCGTCATGAATCAATAGATAGATAATAAGTCTGAACTTTCCCCGACGATTCAGAGTGAGAAATAAACGAAAATATTTTTTATTATTTATTCCTTGTTGCGACAAACTTTTTTTTATGAATCATACCAAAGTTTTTTTTTTCAAAAATCAATTTCTCTCTTTTTGATAAATAATTAAAGGTAGGCCTTTAGCTAGACTCATGAATAAATATTTTATAATTGTAACCTTAAATACGCGTTGGAATTTTTTTTAATTTTGACGTGTGTTAAAAAATATGTAATACTTCTCAAGGCGAAAACCATTCAGTACCAAACGTTTAAAAATCCTTATTAAGTTATCGAAATAATAAATCAAGTCTGACGCGTAACAGTCTCGAAAGCTGCCGATGCGCAAAACAACGAGAGCCCCAAAAAATATATTCTACGCGCAGGTGATCGGAGTTTATTTAGCGTAAGAGGCAAGGCGGGAGCATCAAGAAATTTAGTTCAAATTAAACAGAGACAATGGGTCAGGCGGCGTTAGAAGCGATCCGCAAGCACAATAAATAGAGGCATTACGTTGCCGATTTCTCACTTTTTTTAGTATCATCATGCGTTGTACTTAAGTCGGGTTTTAGCTAACATAAGTGTTCGTGTCTCCGGCACTTACGAAACACTTTCGCGGGTTAATTTAGATTTATTATAGTGTTAATTATTTAAGGAACTAGTTCCGTCAGGTGTAAGTTTTTTTTTCATTCATTAATTCGTGCATAGTTTTTTAATAATAGTTAATAATTGAATGTAAACTGAAGATAATGAAGATAAATTGTTTTTTAACATGAAGAAAGTTTTAACAGCATGTGTCTGTTTAATTGCAGATGTTATCGTTTGGATAGGTAGGAGCAATTGTAACTGAGGTTGCAAACACCATCTTGCATCATACCTTAGTGTACATTGAGCAGGTGTTGTAGATTTTATTGGGAATACATCGTTATACATCATCGTCCTAGTGAGTATATTTTTTAATAATTTTTTATAAATTAGAAGTGGCTTGGTAATTTTTATTGATTATATTTTAAAAATCTGTTTGATAATTTTTTTTTTTTTAAGATTTTATAAAAAAAGTCTCCATAATTTTATCGTTACCACTTTTTAACACTTTTTTATTAATTTATTTCTAAACTGTTAATTATTTTTAGAAATGTACGTGGACGAGGACACGGTTCAAACCGCCCTTAACAGAACTGGTAGGTGTTCGCTTTTTTTCAAAACTCTCTACATTTTAAATAGTAGTGAATCACTTTAGTGAATTATACTTTTTTTGCAATTTAGGGTTCGGTAAATTCAACATCAGAGTATTGCTGCTGTCAATGCTCATCTACTTGAACTGTGGAAATTTCATCGCTGGCGTTGGGTTCATTCCACCAGCAGCTATTTGCGACTTTCAAATGACAACTCTTGAAAAGGGCCGCATCACCTCTGCGCCTATGCTTGGTACGATTCCATTTTTTTTATTATTTGTTTAAAAAATAACTTAATGTCTTCATCAATTAAAATATTTATCGAATTTTATAAAGGAATGGCCATTGGTGCTACTTTTTGGGGATTCTTTGCTGATCTTAGAGGACGAAGACCTGCTCTATTATTATCCTTGTGCACAGGATTCTTATTTGAAATATTGAGCGCGTTGGTATCGAATTACTGGATCTTCGTGGTCTTGAAATTTTTCACCGGTGTCAGCATAACGGGACAAATCTGTGTCATATTCACGTTCCTTGGTGAATTTCAACCTGAAAAACAGAGAAACAAAATGCTCTCGTGGATGGAATTCGCCTGGGTCGTTGGAGTACTCGTTGCTGCATGTGAGTATTTTTCCCTCGCTCCAATATTTTTCATATGAATATCAATTTGTAGGTACGACTGAAAACATTTCCTTTATTTTTAGTGTTGGCCTGGGGTGTGATACCTTTACCAATATCCTTCAAGCTGTCATACTGGTTTTTCGGCTCGTGGAAATTATTCGTAGTGATAGGCACTTTACCTGCTTTCTTTAGCGCACTTTACATCTTAACAATACCAGAAACTCCCAAGTATCTCGCTGAGAATGGTAAAAGTGTCAAATTACTATCAGTTCTCTACATGATTTACCACGAAAACACCGGAAATTCTTACGACTCTTTCAAGGTACGAGTCTCAATTCTTCTTTTAATAACTTGCCTTTTAAACAAAAAAAAATGAAAACTAATTGGAATATTCTTACGCTAGGCCGAATTACTATCGATTGGTTCACCAGCGATTCAAGATCTCTTTGCCGAGGAAAAAATCAGCAAACTATGCAATCCCAAAGAGGAGAGGAAGATGAAACAGCAGGCAAGAAAAGAAAAGATGAAGAATCTCCTGCACACATCGAAAAAACAAATGCACACACTCGTGAAAGCGCCATATGCCAAGAGGCTCTTCTCAGTCAGTTGCATCATGTTCTGTATAACTTCGACGTATTACGCTTTAATGACATGGTTCCCGGAATTATTCCAAAGATCGGCTGACTACACCAACTTTCACAATGGCCAAACCGAAAGCTTTTGCAAAGTCTCGAGCTGGTTCAGCCAAGTGGCCGGAAACACAACCATAGTGGTTAGTAACTTTTTTCTTACTTTAATTCATTCATACCCTGAACATGAGTTTTTAATATTCAAACTGTTTTTTCTTCAGAATCAAACTGACTTCAGCAATGACATCCATGAAGATTCCAGTGTCACCGAATGTAAATCCGAAATCGATACGAGCGTATACCTAAACACCGTAATATTAGCAGTTGCCTCGCTTCCTTGCGCAGTAATCATTCCACCTACCATCGATTACGTGGGCTATCGTCTATATTTGTGTAAGTAAACACATTGTTCTGTTGTTAGTCTTATTTGAATTGTGCAATGATGAAATCTAGTTTAATGCATTTTTCCTCTTTTTGGAACAGTTATTACGGCATTCATAGCATGTATCACAACAGTAGCCATGTACTTTGTGAGCGACACAACAGAGACTTTGTTCTTGTCAGGAATATTTGAGTCGTTAAATGCTATGAACATTAGTTTAATATACTGTTTTATCGTCGAATTATTCCCAACGAATCTTAGGTAAGTTTCGGATTATTTAAAATTCATTTGACCGTTTGATATTTTATGTATTAATTATTTAAATTATTATGTTCAACAGAGTAACAGCCACTGGAATCACTCAGTTTATCGGCCGCGTAGGGTCATTTACTGGAAACGTCTTATTTGGCTTCCTTATTGATAATTTTTGTACTTCTCTTTTTATCATAATGTCCATTCAATTATTAAGTAAGTTTGAATGAATCGCTATTTAATTTTTCGTCAATTTTGTCAAAAATGTATAAATGTAACAATAAAATAATTGTTCTTTTCAGTCGCTACATTGATGACTTGGATGACACCTGGCAATAAAAAAATGAAAAAAATTCAACAACTGGAAAATAAAGGCAATATTGCTCCAATCGTTTGAGCTCGCCATCCAGTACCAAAAAAATGGAAAAATAACACATTAAGAATTAGAGTTTAGCCAAATTTCAAATTACGTTTTGATGCTTACTAAAATGGTCAACAATTTTGTTTGTTTCAAAATATTTCTTTTAGATCTTATAAGAAAGTATTTTAATTTCTATTTTTAATAACGATCAATTCTTTTTAATGCATTTTTTAATGAATATAATAAAATGTAAAACGTATCATTTTACATAACTCAAAAATTGTTTTATAATAAAAAAAGATTTATAAAAATGTCTATTTTTTCTAACATCGATTATACAACCTCCAAGAGAAATACAATGTTTGGGTCGTTTCAGTCCGAGACAGGTCGAGGGAATATTTTACAGAAACAAAATTTTGAAACTCCGGGGAAAATTACTGAAAACACGTATGACACAAAATGTTTCTATCGAGCATACAACTGAGTGATCCTGCAATGTTTGGATTTCCATTCAACTTCAAGACGTGAAAAAATAAGTTATTCGCTTTGCCGAGCACAGTAAATAAATTTTATTGATATTGCTCCACACGTGTAATGATTTATGTGTTTCTAGAGCTCTCGGCGTTGATAAACTTGGTTTTGATTAATATCAGACTGATGTTAAACAGCTGTGCAATTTTTACGTCTCGATAAATGCTAAAATGCCAGACGACATCAAAAACTATTACAAATTCGATTGAATTTTTTAGATTAAAACAAACTCATTAACAAAATTTTAACTTTTATCTGAAAAATTATGGGAATAAATTAAATTATGCTGTCAAATTTTTAATCAACTCAGAATCTGCAATACATATGAAATTATGCAATTTCCTTACAAGATTAAAACTTGAAATATTTCGCTCGGAATTTTTCTGAAATTATTTTTTTTTAGTTTTTTTTTTAAAGAATGCAACTTGAAAAAAAAAGTGTTAGTCTAAAATTTTTTAGATCGTGGTTTGTGTTACTTAGAAAAAATAAAACAGAATAAAGTATGTAAATGGCAGACTTAATTTTCTATAGATTCACAGAGTTCAGCTATGGGCTCTGGAATTGGAACTATAATCTAAATACTTGTTTTTCGCGTATAGGCTTGCATAGAAATTATACCAGCGCGCATGTGATCTATCATTAAAATAAATTACCTCGATGTACGAGCAAAGCCAAAGCATGAAACATGAAAAAAGAATATCATTGAGACCAAAAAAATTTGATTTTACTCAAATACTAGTGATTCATTTTTAATTGTATCTTTAAATAAGCGCTTGACTTGTTTACACTTGATTTCACGACACCTTAGCGTTGATAACCGTTCCTACACCAGTGTGTAAAGTAAAAAGTTTGATCAGGTTATCGTGTAAATAAGTGAATTCAACCATTTAGAAAGCTTCATCTTTGTGAGAGCTTTAACTTTTGTAACATTAGTTTTCGAACAATTTTTATTTATTAAATATGTCTATAGTCCGAAAATTTTTGAAAAAAGATCGACTAGTGGTTTATCATTTGGGATCGCCACCAAGTAAATACACTTTTTGTATTTTTTTTTGTTTTTTTAATTTAACTAATAAATCTATTTGAAACTATTTTGGTTCATTGCAGATATTTTGTTTAAGGGCTAACAAGTAGCTTGAAATCGAAAAAAATTATATTTTATCGAAAAAAATAAAATTGTGATTATTTACTGAAATACAGCTGTGTCCGTGAGCCAATTTCGTATACTTTGCGTGTTAAATTTTTTCTTCTTTTGCGTTTTCTGGCATTTTACGTTTTTGCAAAATGGACCTCTGTTGTCGTAATATTCAGAGCATACCAATTGAATTACGGCACCAGGGTAGCGTACACTTCTTCAGAACGTAAATGGTTATGGTCACAACCTCGAGGAGGTGATCGAACTCATAGATCACTTTCAATCAGTAGATTCATGAAGGAAGTCACAAAAAAAAACGTAAAATAAAAAAATTGTGCTTCAGTGTTTGTGCAGGGTGACTTAATAAAGAGTTTGCGCTCTGAATATTACGACAACAACGGCCCATTTTGCACAAAAACGCAAAAGAAGAAAAAATTTAACACGCAAAGTGTACGAAATTGGCTCACGGAAACAGCTGTATCTCAGTAAATAGTCAAAATTTTGGAATTTTGAAAAATGCAATGGAAAGAGCCAAAAAATATAACTCGAAAAGGAAATAAATTTTTTTCCATTTTAAGCCCCGTGTTACCCCTTACTAGTATTGCTTTCGTGATCCATTCAATAATCCTATTTTTCTCAAACATATATGATCTGAACTACGGAATAATAAAGGAACAGAAGTTTTTCATTATTCAAAATAAACAAAAAACAGAATTAAATTTTAAGGTAATATAAATCATCATAAGTTTCTTTTTCTTCAAATTATTTTCCTTTCAACTTAATTTTGCGCCAATCGTCAATTGCTTTAGTTGCAAGCATGATTTTGTGTAAAAAAACGAAAAGAACGTTATTCATTTAAACTATCATTGATATTCACTGAGTCTTCCTCGGAGTTATGCTGTCTAATAAATAATGTTTCAGTAGAAATAGTATGGAATAGCATTCAGTTGAGTGATATGAATATGTGAGTAACTCTTACAATAATTCGTGTAGTAGAACAAGGACGAAGTGTCTACCGTTGCCTAGCCACAAAACGATATATACTCTAGTGATATAACAATATATGCACAACAAAATAAATAAACATAGCACAAAAAAATGTATGTAAAAAGTATATATAGTCAAATCCCAAAAGAAAATGCCGTTTTATTAACAAAAAAAGGTGAAATTTTTTTTGTGTGCCCAGCGGCTTGGACCCCCGTGTCAAGTTACTTTTCAGACATTCAAAGTTTATTTTAAGAACTCGCTTGATCCCAAATATTAATTTAAATGGTCTTGTCATAAATTTCATTCATGGCTTTCTCATCCATTCTCATCTACTGAACTTTAATTTAATACTGTATTTACAAACTTTATATTTGTAAAATTTATAAAAACATGTCTCTGACACAGTAAACTAACTAAAAAAGGTGCCAGAGTGAGTGCAATGTTTGTTTCACAAAAATAGAGTCAGCATGTTTTCGAGATTCTAGCAAATTATGAATTTGATTAAATGACATGCGATATTCATAGACATCAACATTTCTTCTATTATTGTTGATAATTTTGTTTATCTGAGCAATTAGGTTGGTTTCATTTGCGCGTAGTTAACTGTCATTGCAGAACGCGTCGAAGCAGAAGTACGAAACAACTAGCGGAATGGGGAAATAAACTGGGAAAGAACCAGTGTTGCAAATTTTATCAATTACTACATTAGTAACTGCTAGTTGAATTATTCAACTATCTGCTACTAATCACGTAAATGCCAAATGAATAATTAAGTTGTGACTTTTTAAAATAGTAATTCATACTTGAAGTGTTCACTTACTAGTTTTTCAAGTAGTAACTGATAATTGAAATATCCATTTACGAGTTACTTGACTAGTAACCGATAATTGATTTATTCAGTTACCTTTTTCTAAACTAGTAATTGATGGTTAAATTATTACATTGTTATATTATTACATTATTACATTATTATACCATTGTTTTTTAACTAATTGAAAAGTTTCGTTACCAATTATTTCGTTGAATTAGTGATATATTTTCAGTCATTTTAGTTTTATTTACTATGAAAACTTCAGTGTCAAATAATAGAGAGGAAAAAAATGTAATAAATATGAGTAATATAATTCAATTTCTAATGTGAAATTTTAGATATTCATGTGGAAAGTGAGTTTTATGATCCACTTACAAGGAGAGCTCTCCAAGTTCGGGTCACCGAATGCCCTGAAATTTTTTTTGTGATTTCCTAGTACATGATGATGATCCCCTATATAGTTAGTTTGATCCAATGGACCCTTTAACAATACTCTTATGCATGGTCAAGATTTGAATATTATTTAACGATAATAAATACCATATAATAGCCTATGATGGTATCAGGCTTAAAACAGTCAATTCCAACTGACTGAACAGCATTGTTACTTTGTGTTCTCCAAGTTTTCAAACACTTATTCAAAAAATAAATACTGTACCTCAATTGGTATACTATGCAAGTCTCAAAGAGCGAACCAATTTGAGCTAAAATTAAAGTACTTTACTATAAGTATTGATGCAAAAGATTCAAATAAAACTTTTATATTATCAAACTCACTGTTCCTTCTTTTTCATCCATTTTTGACACTTCATTGATTATATTTCAAGTGCCAGATTACCTCATCAATGATGCTGGAAGTCGCAAATGATAAAGATAAATAAATAATGTGATTTGGCGATGATACAATCAGTTATGCTTCTTTTTCTTTTCCAGAATAACTTAAAATATAATCAATGAAGTGTCAAAAATGGATGAAAAAGAAGGAACAGTGAGTTTAATAATATAAAAGTTTTAATTCAATCTTTTGCATCAATACTTATAGTAAAGTACTTTAATTTTAACTCAAATTGGTTCGCTCTTTGATACTTGCATAGTATACCAATTGAGCTACAGTTTTTGAATAACTGTTTAAAAACTTGAAAAACACAAAGTAACAATGCTGTTCAGTCAGTTGGAATTGACTGTTTTAAGCCTGATACCATGATAGGCTATTATATGGTATTTATTATCGTTGAATAATATTCAAATCTTGACCATGCGTAAAAGTATTGTTATAGGGTCCATTGGATCAAACTAACTGTATGGGGGATCATCATCATGTACTAGGAGATCACCAAAAAAAATTTCAGGGCATTCGGTGACCCGCACTTAGAAAGCTCTCCTTGTTAGTCACCAGTACTACAAGAAATTAAGACTAGTGTGTACTAACATTCGAGTGAAACTTATAAAATGTTATGATGAACTTGGCGTATTTTAATATGTGCGGCTATCTAAAATAAGTTAAAATCGTCCTTGTGGGTCTGATATAGAGAAAATGTATATTTAATTGCTGTTTTTTCAATGTTCAAAAAGTTTGACAGTTACGTTTCATCTTAAAATTGCCTGTGCCGTAACTTTCCATGTAAACCGTTTGACCAAATTAGCATTTTTTCAGACCATATCCTAGCATTATCAGTAATTTTATCATATTATATTAATGAATAAAAGTGTATATATGGCTGTCAAATTGTGTATACTTGATTAAAATATCGGAAAGTGCTTCCGTTTGTCATTGTTTTCCATCAACTATACAAAATGATACTCCTATGACCATGATTGAATCGATTTTTTCTCGACTCGCAAGTAAAGCTCGAAAAATCGGATACTTCCACAGCCGTATTCCGAATATTCGTAATTCCTAACATTTATCATTCAGAAATGTGAACATAGCTCCTCGTTCAGTTGGGTTACTTGGGTTACTCGGCAAAAATACTCCCCTTGATTAGTTGGGTTACTTGGGTCATTTGGGTTACTTGGGTTACTTGGGTTTTATGGGTTACTTGGGTTACTTGGATTACTTGGGTTACTTCGGTACTCGGCCAAAAATACTCCCCTCGATTAGTTGTGTTACTTGGGTCATATGGGTTACTTGGGTTACTTGGGTTACTTGGGTTACTTGGGTCATTTAGGTTACTTGGGTTACTTGGGTTACTTGGGTTATTTGGGGTTACTTGGGTTACTTGGGTTACTTGGGTTACTTGGGTTACTTGGGTTACTTGGGTTATTTGGGTTACTTGGGTTACTTGGGTTACTTCGGTACTCGGCCAAAAATACTCCCCTCGATTAGTTGTGTTACTTGGGTTATTTGGGTTACTTGGGTTACTTGGGTTTCTTGGGTCATTTGGGTTACTTGGGTTACTTGGGTTACTTGGGTCATTTGGGTTACTTGGGTTACTTGGGTTACTTGGGTTATTTGGGTTACTTGGGTTACTTGGGTTACTTGGGTTACTTAGGTTACTTCGGTACTTGGCCAAAAATACTCCCCTCGATTAGTTGTGTTACTTGGGTTATTTGGGTTACTTGGGTTACTTGGGTTACTTGGGTCATTTGGGTTACTTGGGTTACTTGGGTTACTTGGGTCAGTGGGTTACTAGGGTTACTTGGGTTACTTGGGTCCTTTGGGTTACTTGGGGTTACTTGGGTTACTTGGGTTATTTGGGTTACTTGGGTTACTTGGGTTACTTCGGTACTCGGCCAAAATTGGGTTACTTGGGTTACTTGGGTTACTTGGGTTACTTGGGTTACTTGGGTTACTTGGGTTACTTGGGTTACTTGGGTTACTTGGGTTACTTGGGTTACTTGGGTTACTTGGGTTACTTGGGTTACTTGGGTTACTTGGGTTACTTGGGTTACTTGGGTTACTTGGGTTACTTGGGTTACTTGGGTTACTTGGGTTACTTGGGTTACTTGGGTTACTTGGGTCAGTGGGTTACTAGGGTTACTTGGGTTACTTGGGTCCTTTGGGTTACTTGGGTTACTTGGGGTTACTTGGGTTACTTGGGTTACTTGGGTCATTTGGGTTACTTGGGTTACTTGGGTTACTTGGGTCATTTGGGTTACTTGAGTTACTTGGGTTACTTGGGTTATTTGGGTTACTTGGGTTACTTGGGTTACTTGGGTTACTTGGGTTACTTCGGTACTTGGCCAAAAATACTCCCCTCGATTAGTTGTGTTACTTGGGTTATTTGGGTTACTTGGGGTTACTTGGGTTACTTGGGTCATTTGGGTTACTTGGGTTACTTGGGTTACTTGGGTCCTTTGGGTTACTTGGGTTACTTGGGTTACTTGGGTCAGTGGGTTACTAGGGTTACTTGGGTTACTTGGGTCCTTTGGGTTACTTGGGTTACTTGGGGTTACTTGGGTTACTTGGATCATTTGGGTTACTTGGGTTACTTGGGTCATTTGGGTTACTTGGGTTACTTGGGTTACTTGGGTCATTGGGGTTACTTGGGTTACTCGGGTTACTTGGGTCATTGGGGTTACTCGGGTTACTTGGGTTACTTGGGTCATTCGGTTTACTTGGGTTACTTGGGATACTTGGGATACTTGGGTTACTGGGGTCATTTGGGTTACCTGGGTTACTTGGGGGTACCTGGCTAAAAATACTTTCCTCGATTAGTTGTGTTACTTGGGTCACTTGGGTTACTAGGCCAAAAATCCTCCTCTCCCCTAGTGGTAGAAAACTCTTCAGGGAATGAAACTTCATTTATACATTAATTTAATTCAATTATACTGATCTTTTTCTTCGATAGTCAAATTGTTTAATATAATTGAGCATTGATTCTATGTATCGCTAAAATGTATAAAAATGTAAAATTACGTATGATTTTGGACAGTCAATGCATTATAAAATGCAACATAAAATTACATTTTTTAATATTTTTCTACACTTTTTTTACTCTTTCTTCAACATGCTATCATCGTCTTATAGCATCGACCGCAGCAAGTGATTCTCGCGAAATAAATGTATTGATTTTTATTAATAAATGAAGACAAATTATAAAAGATATGTATATAAACCAAATTCAGTCATCTTACAAGGAGACCACCCCAGCTCCGGGTCATGGATTTGTTCCAAAAATTTTCTGGGGTCTCCCGGTACCCAATACTGAAGCTCTCTGTGCTTAGTTTGATCTCATGGGCCTTAGGGGCCATTTTTCGGAGGATTTTCCACATTATAAAAAAATCTTTGTCAATTTCTATATCGATATAGAAGTGCTGAAACGAAAAAGTGCAACGATAAAAAGTTTTAAAAGTTCTCAAAGAATCAGCTTGAATTTTTTCAGACTTTTTGGGACCATCGACCACTCTCTTTAAGAAGTCCTAAAATCTAGAATTTCAAGAAAAGGCTTGGAAATTTTTATTCATATAAAAGTACAAAGAAAATGACAAAAATAGCTATTTTAATAGCGCTCATTACTATATTTGGAGGTGAGTAGATTAAAAAAATAACTAAATAAAAAATCTGCTACACTTAAGTGGAAAAGAATTTAATTACAAAACTTTTGAGACCTAAAGGAATCCAATTGAATAATTGTTGTTCTCAAAATCATGCGGTTAAGGACTTAAAAAATACAATTCAATATATATGAATCCTGGATGAATTTTAATAATAAAAGGAACTACAGACATATTTTTTGTTGTAAAAGGACCTGTAAAAACATATTTTAACGCCAGAAACAAAAAATTTTAATATTAATCCTTAATTTTCATGTTTTTGCATTTACAGGCATAAACACAGGTGCGTCCCCTTAATCTCTTTATGCAGGGACAAAACACATCCAAAAGCAAAGCATTTGGTTCTTCTGGCCGCGATTATATCAGGGAAGCGTTCATAGCATTGAAGGTGCCAACGGAGTCGTTGGACATAATGTTAGCCTCTCTGAGTGTTTCTACAAAAAAGTATTACCATAAGCTTCGATTGCGCGGTGGTTAACTTTTTGTCAAGAAAATTCAGAGCGATTCAGACAAGGTTGTTCTTATAGTACCTTAAACTCCGATAGAAGTGCGATTTCTCTCATCGCAGGTAACATTGGCGAAGACCGGCTAGTTTGTAGATTTGTGTTTGCGAACTTGTTAATATTTAGGACAAAACCTTTTAAAGAATCGTCTCGGAAAAAAATCGAAAGTTGATCTTAGATATATTTGAAATAAGATTTTTTCGAGCTCCTAAGCTGTATTTTTTTGGGCATTGCTGCGTGTGTAATCACTATATACTTGCTCGGATTATTACATGAAAAAAAAGTTAATAATTTCATATTATGCTATATATTGTAGGGATTAAAAAATGTATTTACGTTTATCAGATATAACAATTAAAAGTTAAGATAATAGTATTGACTATTGAAGAAGTATTGAGCCAATATTTTTAATTCATAAAAGCTTATTTATATTATTTGATGAAGTTTCAGTTTTAGCGTGCGATTTTTCGTCTCGGTGCACATTACTGCGGGATGACAGTCAGCGTCCGCGCCGCTGCTAGCATCGTGAGCCGCTGCGTCTTTAACCTCAATCTTAATCTTTGTTATTGTTTTTGATATTGTTTTGACGTGATATAGGGTCATGGGCAAAGTAAAAAAGGTGTTATTAAAAAGAAAAATGTCATTAAGCTTACTCGCCTGAATTATCCGGCAGAAAAAGTTTCATTAGCGGTAGACAATGTGGACAAGGGCATGAGCGTAGCTGAAGCATCGCACAAAATACAAGAGTACATTTGCAAGAGAAACAATTAAAACTAGATTTCAATAATTTCCTAGCCTAAAATAATTTTAATATTGTATTTGATATTGTTATTTAATAATAAATACGTTCTTGTTATTTAATAATAATTAATTCATTCATTATGATGCTTTATTCTTTTGCCCCAAGTTGAAAACTCGCTCTCTTCAAATCCGCAGTAATGCATACTATCCGCAGTAATATGCACGCAGTAATACACACACATACCGCAGTAATGTATGCAAAATCACTGTGCATTAAAACATAGATTTTTTAATGATTCTTCTTTCAATTAATATAGAATTGTGGTCAAAACAATTAATGAGAGTCTCTAAGAGGTGAATATCAAAAAATCAAGTATCTAATTACTATTACGCAACCAAAATATGGAAATGGAAGTTAGCCTTAAAAAAAACCGCAGTAATACCCCTTNCCCCCCCCCCCCCCCCTACCCTACATTATGTCAACAATTTCGAAAATTTCAACAGTCTCATTATCCGCACTTTACTTACAGTCGTAACAGGTCGCAAAAACATCGTGCGCACTGGTAAAAATCGAGCCAAGAAATTGTCTAGATGGAGCTACTAATCTCTCTCTCTCTCTCTCTCGCTTAGGCATTTTTAAAGCGCGCCCAATTCGCTCGTGTATGCTTACAAGTGCACCTCGTGGTGTACTCGATTTAGAAATGCGCATATCTCGATGGTGTCATATACTTGCGCGCTACCCTTTTTTCCTCTCTCAAGTTTTCCTCGTCACTTGGCAGTGATAATCGAAAGCTCGACTCACGCATGCGTAAGTACGTAAGTAGGAAATTGCAAATCAATTTTATTAATGTTTCAAATCGATTTAACGCCAATTTACGCAGAGAGATGATCAGGTCGCAGTACTACGGGTCGAGTCTTGTATCAACAAAGCCCGATCCGGTTGTCACCAGCTTTATCCGGACAAATATAATTCCGTTAGCTCGTACGCGGTGCATGCCAAAGTGCATTTCACTTTCGTCGCGCATCTCGCCGCCGTCAGGCATCCATCGCGTTTCTCTCTTTTGCGCTACATATGTGCTCTGTCTTTCAAGCTTGACCAATGGTGTGCATTTGCATACGTATAACAGGGCAAGCGTAAACGTGCAGGGCCGCGAGTTCTAAAAATAATATCAATCACTCCCGGACACTTCGGGAGAATCAGCTGTTTTAATGCGTATGTATGTATACGCCCGTGTACGCAGCAGTAGTAGCAACGCGACTGTATATCGGGTCAACAGACTCGCTTCGTGCACGCCAGAGCCACGAACGGATTCGAAATCATCTACGCACAATCGAAACTACGAGTCAAAATTTGTTCATCGTTACGAAAGCACAGCTAATTCACGAGTTTTCTCAGTTGTTGCAAAATGCAATCCCAATAAATACGAGCTGGGTGCGCACGTGCGCATGCACACGCATTTCATTCTTATGAAAAACAATTTATGAAGTCTCATAAGTGTGTACGTGCTTGCAAGCTCGTATGCAACACGATGTGCATTGCGTATACGCATCTTGTCTTTACAGTTCCGTTCGCAAAAAAAGAGAGTCGCGTGAGTACGTGAGTGAGTACGCTCGAACTTGAAAAATCCACGCTTTCAATTCCCCCCTCCAGTGTTTCTTCGATTCGTTAATCGCTAATCGATCATCGTACGCGATCGCGACCCGTATCTCTCTCTCTCTCTCTCTCTCTCAATTGTCACGACGCTCTCTCGAGTGCGTTAAAATCATCATCGTCGTCGTCGTCATCGTTGTCGCACGTGAGAATCGCCGTCGCGTGGCTCTGCGTACATGGCGAAATCACATTCCTCACGTGTGTCAGTGTGTATATCTTATATAGGCGCGGGCATTTAATAAAACGTCGCGATCAGCGCTGCATCCGCGCACGTGTCTCCTCTCTCTCTCTCTCTCTCTCTCTCTTTCGTGAGCTTTTCACGCTCATGAACACCTCTATACGTAAATAAACCAGCAGCTTCCCCTCTCTCTTCTCCTCGGTCCCCTTCCATTCTCACGTGCCGAAATAATATACGTACATGTGTACACGGCAATGTGTCCGGCTATTGCCAATATACAAAGTATTACAACGCAAGTGTATATGTATACACTTATACGTACACGTATGCTTGTGTGTGCAAGCTCGCACTTGGCTAGCTGAGCAAAAGGAGAGGGTGAATCGGTAAAGCAAGTGTATATAACAGGCGTGTGAGCGCAAAGACAAGCCAAACTAAGCTTGTATATAGGCGCGCATACTAACACACACACGTATACAAATACGTATTTTAAATTTGTATCTTTGCATGTGCTTGCGTGCATAAACGATGTGTGCGTGAAAAAGAAAGAGACAGAGACTATACACGAAGCGACCAATCGTCGCTCAGTGGTCGTATACACACGTTCGAATATTATTATTGCATCGGCGACCAACATCGAGGTCTTACCTGCTTATGCACAGATCGCCACCACCACCACCACCGAAAACAGCTGCTATACGACTATAGACACGCGCCGAGCATCATCATCACCACCACTACCACCACCACCTATATACCGCTGATGTGCTTGCAGCCTAAAGTAGCAGGCACAAAACACGCACACGCGCATCGGGCAGTGGTAAGCAGCATCAGAGTCGCACCAGCTGCAAGTTGTGTTGTAGATATTTTTTTTCTCGCGTGTCTCGTTCTCGAAGCATCAAGAGAGAAAATTGCACGCACGCGGACATACCTATATAGATATTATAATACACGCACACTATTGTCTTTCTCTCACTCTCGGCTTTTAAATACCCCCGTGTGTTTACAATACACACATAAGTACACTTACACTCGTTCTTTGTGTTTCCTCTCTCTCTCTCTCTCTCTCTCTCTCTCTCTCTTTCTCTTGCTCGGCGCTCGCGAAGTTCAAATAACACCGTATATAATAAACGTACACACACAATCACAAAGACGACGACGCGCTTCTACATAATCGTGTACTAAATACATGTGCGCGCTTATGTGTACGCGCGTGTGTGTGTATCAATCCCTCCAAATACACTCGACTTCTGATAGTACACACGAACTCGCGTGCGGCTGAGGCGTGTGGCTGCTGCTGCTACTGCTACTTACTGCTGCTGGTAATAATATTGTGTGTGTTTGTTTGATCAGTCACTCATTGTTTTGGCGTCTTGGTGTATGTGCGTGATTTATAATTCTCTTACGCTCCTTCATTCTTTCGGTAAAATCCGTAGTGATAAAGACCCGTATACAAATTTGAAGGAAAACAAAAGTGAAAGTGCAACACGACGAGTTGTTACGAAAAAAGTGACCGAAGAAAAAATCGATCGACTGCAGTAGTGCGATCGACGGCCAAATTACGTAAGATAATTTTGGTATTATTGGTTTACTTGTGCTCGCTGTTGTACGAGAGGATAACGATCCGAGATCTTGTGCGTGCTCGTTGCGGACGTAAACACACGCTATACACACACACCTAGCCAACGGTGAGCCGAGCAACAGGGTGATAGAACGGCAGGTAAAAATTTTTGCTTACTCGAACGCTTTTATTCGATTCGTTTAATTTATTTATTGTATACGTGTTTATCGACGAGGAGGAAATGTTTTGTTGCTGCGCTAGACTCGATCGATCGAGAGTAGGAGAGGGATTGACCTCATATTCCTCGTATATACTCTGTTGATGTACAGCAGACGTACACGCACGTTTCGGACGCATGTCGATATTACCATGTATTACTCATCGATATGTATTATATCGACGCGCTCGTGCAGATAAACGACAATTTGCAACCCCGAGTTTCCCCCGATCATCATCGTGTTCTTATATAGTCATTATTTCTCGCGCTTTCTCTTTCTCGCTCGCTCGTAAACGCGTCGCCTGACTTACGATACAAGGTGCATCGTACACGTATGTCGTAATTTCAAATCCAACTTTTTTTTTCTCTTGTAATTGCGCTTAGAAAGTTTGCAGCTGTTTTGAAAATTATTATTCGTAATCGCGTGTCGTACTTGGGTCGATCGGCGCTCGATGCTTTATTCTTCGATCGAGAGAACGTCGAAGACAGACGAAAATATCAGCTGTGCGAGAGAGATCGATTTATTATACAGCTGTTCAGGGCAGGGATAAACCTTTTTTTTTTAATGCTATTAATAAGATGCGGGTGCGTGCGTGTGAAAGTTTTCGAAAGTGCGCACGGGGTTTTTCTGTATGACAGAGGGTTTTTTTCATTAGTAAATATTTAATTTTTTATGTAAATCGAGCGTCGTTGATTAAACAATGCACCGCAATAAAACGCGTTAATAAATAATTATCGAATTGTCTGATGTCTCTTTCTCTCTCTCTTTTTCGCCCGTATCTTTTTTCAAATTGGCAACGGTGCCTATTTGACCGTCTGCCATGCATCCACGTGTTTGTACGACTCTGTATATTATATCGGCGTACTTAGCAATGTACTACATTCCTCGGCTCTGCACACACACACACACATACTTACACACACAATTCGACGTTTCGATAAAATCGCGACGAAGCAGCCGTTGTTTGTTCAAAGGCAATTTAATATTGCTTCGAACTCGCGCGAATACGTAATTATACTATACGTCGATGTACATGCAACACAAAGACTTGGTGCTGCGCACGAGACAGCTTGGTATCGCGCGACTTTTTTTCCCTGTTTTATTATATTTTGTTTTTTTATACTGTACTGATAATGATTTATCAACATTACGAGTGAGTCACAAATCGGAATGAAAGTTTTTCCCTAAAATTGCAGATTCGAGTCACACTGCGATTATTGTTTTGTCTCCGAAGATATAATCGATGATGGAAGGTTATTACAAGTACAACAATTGCGAAGAGAGCAGCACCGAGCAAGTTTCTAGTCTGTAAAAGAGAAACCACCGAGAGGAGCGTTAACGCACGCAGCTTTCGTCGCTCCCTTCAGAGTCTCCGTAGCACGCATATAATTGAGAACGAAAAATCATGAAACATTGCTGGTGCCGCAGCGAAACAGTACGAAAACGTTTTCGATTCAAGCGCAAATTGAACGAAAAATAAATAAGTAAGCGGCGAAGCACACACACACCCACACGCAAGAGGACAGAGCCTGACTCGGACGCAGAAAACAATCAAGTTCACCGGTGAGTTTGATATATTTTTTTGATCATTTTCACCCATTCGAAGGCAAAATTGCGTTTGCGCATTTAATGAGCTCGTGTTGCGCCGAGTATAATGTGTATATGAATCACACGCTGGTGTACAAAATATGCACGCGGTGGCGATCTAAAATAGATTTTCATATGTGCAGCAGCAGAGAGAGGCTCGATGTACCGAACGACAACCTTGGCATTCGCGTGTAAAATTATTTGTTTAGAAGTTCGCGCGCTACCGCTGTGGGCAGCCAGGCGCGGGGTGCGGTACACAATCGAATCAGCCGATTTTAGCGCCGCCGGTTTGTGTGTATTTATAGCCGATCGAAAGCAAAAGAAAAAGAAAAAATGGCGAAAAATTCACACGGTAGCGGTGCGATAAGTAAAAATACCTCGGTATACGTATGATCGAGCTGCGATCGTGTCTCGACTGATAAAGCTCGCGACGGCGTACAAGGCGCGTGTACAATGTACTCCAAACATAATCGGCCAATAGTAATTAAAAATTAATCATCGCGAGCACACAAGCGCGAGTTGATAACCACTTTAACAGACGTGTTCGATGTGAGTCACGACCGAGAGAAAAAAGTGAAACAGACAAGGGAGCGTGACAATAACAACGAGATATTATATCGCATTACGAGTTGCGAAAATAATTTCTTTGCATATCCGCCGATTTCCGCTTGAGATTTACCTGTATATCGCCGAGATTATTATGCTTTAGCTTTAGCTCGGAGCTAGACGCCGCCACCGATACGTCTGGCCGAGAGCCATGATGCAGCGCAGCGACGACGACGACGACGACGACGATGATCGTTAGTAGACCGAGCTCGTGTGCAGTGTTGTCTGCCACAGTGCCAAAAGTCGATAAGCGGCTCGGCACATACACACACACACACGGAAAGTTTCGACACTCTCGTTGCAGTGTGTACCGCGGAAATAAACCCTCGTTATGTTTCATTTTGTACATATATCACCGCGAGTATAATATCGATCCGATTATGTCGATCGACAAATTTTGTATTTTTTTCTTCTTGCAAATCGGTTGATACTTTGCTGTTTTCTTTTGCCTTTTTATGATCATTATTACAATGATTCATTGGAGAGATCGAGATTTATTTTTGAAGGCAGACTTTGACAATATTGATGCAGAAAACGCGTAAAATGTTTTTGTCACGTACCGCGATGATCGTACACGCGGCTTTTTGTGCGATTTTCGCGCGGCTTCGAAATTAGCGTGCAACACAGCATTCCGACATCATGCTTCTCTTCGTCAAAAGTAAATTCCTATGGCTCGTATAATATTTTGTTTTTTCCTCAACTTTTCCAACGACCTCGTTTAAAAGCTCACGGTTGACGTCAATCGAACATACTTTTCAATACCTAGCGGTAATTCTCGTAGCAGTTTCAGGGAGAAGTTCCAAAAAATGAGAAAGAGGCGCAACGATTACACGTGCGAAATTACGCGGAAAGAGATAATAAGCACAAATCGAATTGATTAATTTAGTGTCAAAAAATTAACTGCGGTTAAACTTATACAGGGTAAATAGTGCCGCCGTTCGCTTTGCAATTAAGAAAATTTTTACAGTGTATAATTGAGTCGAAAAAAAGAGTAAAGATAATATAGAGAGAGAATTGGGGTACAAAAACAATGTCAAGGCTGCGCAAAAAAACACGGCAAATGTCGTACGAGGGTAATGTGCCATCAAAACTTATGTCAGCTCTGATTAACAACCAAACGATATGGAAAAATGTACTTAATACAACAACAAACATTTTTACGTGTGATTTAGCGCAAAATAAGATTTATATCTTTCTCGAGCCACGAGCGTGTGACTTTGAATTAATTTTTTTTTAAATAGCTTATTAGATTTATAACGGTAACGCAGAATTTATTGAGTTCGTAAAAAAATAAAACAATTTTGACTTACGCAAAATTAATTTTTTCATTAACGACATTTAATGACAATATTAGGTTGAAAATTAATTTACTTATTACGTTAAAATGGAGAAATTACTCGGTACTGATTTCTCTAAATAACCTCATTTTTATTTAATTATTAAACGTAATCAAATATAACTAATATTATTTTCTTAAAAAATCGCGATTTAGTCAAACATTTGTCGTTACGAACGATTTAAAAATATCAGTATCACGATTAAAAAAAATCAACAAGCGTAAAAGATAATTCTAAATATAGCAATTAATAGGTAAACGACTTTTACAAATTGGCTCTAAAGCAAATTTCAAAGGTGAAGCTCGTCGGCCTTATCGGCTATTCTACTCGACGTCGAGTAGTGGTGAGTCGGACGGATCTTCAAAAGATCTCTCGGAACAAATTTCTCGAGTGCCTCCTTTCTTTATCGAGCATTGTTACGATAAAACCAATAAATCACTCTGAAATATAACCACTTCGACGTTCAGAAAACGATCATCATTCGTTCACCTAATAAAATTTGTCCGAAACCATAACCAAAAGTTCTAATGTAAAAACAATTCGTAAAGGAGGAAATGAATTTTCATTTTCCTCGACTAATAACTCATATTTATCAACATGTCTTTGATTTTAAAAAGGCATGGTCTACAGCTTGCAGTCGGCACACATTATTTATAGAGCATTTAACACGCATCTCATAACATTTAAAAACCTTCGGCATTGATGTGCACTTTATCCAAAATGTGTGTGCAGTAAATTCGTTATGTGTCACAACCCAGGCACTATACTACTTCTCGATGCAGTTTCCGCGATGAAATTGAAAAAATATTTATTTCACAAATACGTGTTTATAGTCTGTGCATGTATGTATGTAAAAAAAAATAATAATAACCTGTCCGTTCACGTTCAAAATTTCTTAATCTGCGCTGGAAACGAGCCAAAGAAAATTCCAAAATTCGCCTTCATCAAAGCTAAATCATAAACAAGTTGGTTTTAGTGCAGTTTGCTCGCCTATGTATCGCGTACCAGACACTCTTCCAGACAGAACAAAGGCATAAATCATCAATCGCTGTTTTCTCGTATGAAATGTTCAATAAATCGAAAAACTACGCGACGACAGGCGTGCGTATTGTTGAAATTTCTGTCGACAATTTGTCTTTCGCCCTGAAATCTCTGCGATAGCCTCATTTGTCTTCGTCGTCGCGCTGTTGAGACTCTTCCAACGGCCTCCTCATCGGTCGCCTCATTATTTTTTGCAAGGAATTGATTAAAATCCTCGCAAGCTCCGGGGCTGCTCCTGAGACGAAAATAATGAGAGCAATACCGCAGCAAAGTACACGCGTAATCTTATCAACGCGATAGTGGCCTTCGCAGTCACGCGAGAGACGCGAGCATCATCTTCGTCGTCGTCATCGTCGTCGACGTTGTCGTGAGGTTTCTTAAAGGAAAATTGACTTTCCATGTGAAAAAATAGCGTCTTTTAATAGTAATAAGCTCCTGGTGCGCGAGTGTACATAAATCATATAAGAGCACCGCCTCTGCGCCTGCATAATGCGTGCGCCTACATGTTGTGTGTGCGTGTGGGTGTAATGATTATATTGGGCCGCGCGCGTAAACTTTGAATAAACGTCGCGTGCCTCGTTCACGGTCATCGTGGTATTATAATGCGTTATTATACGGCGCTATTACGTGTTTACTCGTGTGCCTCGCGATGCACGAGTTATCTTTTTCGCTAAGTCGCGTTTATATTCGTCGTTTCTTCTTTTTTTTTTATATAATTTTCAATACAGTAGCTCATTCGAGAATGTGCGCTGCAGGGACAATCGCGGCGTGCGCGCGAGAAAAGGCTTTGCTTGTAAGCTCGCGCGCGCTCATTGACGAGAATTATATCTGGATTTATCTTGATTTTATATGGCTGGCGCTGCGTGGCCGGCCCTCTGTATCAATCGTCGCGAAAGTGCGACTGATCGATCGACACAGACTCACACTTGACTCGAATCGATGTGAGAAAATTGAAGGCGCTGTTGTTTAATTTATTTTATTATATACATGGAAATATTCTTAAATATGACTAATGCCCAGAAAAAAAGTGCGATGCATAATAAAATTTGTTAGATCATTATCGGTATTATATTACGTGTAGCGTTATCGATAATATTACTATTGGTAATCGAATATTATAAGATTGCATGTTAAGTTCGATAAACTAACATGCGTATAAACGACGATATTTGTGTAGATAAACGCAACTTTGTTTTTTAATTAAAATGATCAACTGAAGAGATTTGATTTTTAAATTATTATCATTGTTCTCAGCTGCATTTAAATGCCGAGTGAAAAGATCGAGGAAATCGGTTTTCCGTTGTTACCTCGAGGGTACGTTTTTCCTCTTATTATTTGCATGCGCGTGTAAAAATAAAATATTATTAACTTTCGGTGCGCATTTATCAATCAAAAGGTGGCACTCTTTCTCTCCGCACGTGGCACTCGATCTCGTGTAGGCGCATCGAAAAATCGTTTTAATCAATTCAACGTGTAAATCGAAAACAATTGTAACACTGTTAAAAGTAAGTGCAGATTTTACGTAAAATTTAAAGTACCGATACTGGATTTTATTCAAGGTACTTTTACGTAAAATCTTTGTTGAAATTAACTTATCAGTGTTGACTAATTTTGCGCAAAAGATTCAAGAAAATGAAATCTTAAAAATTAATTTTAATGAAAAAATTAATAAAAAAGACTGATCAATGCTATACTCAAGTGTAAACATTTCGATTGAAAATAAATGATGTAACAATGGTTTAGTTCTTACGTTAATTGCCCAAAAACTTTATGAAAATCGCAATTAGTGCCAGACTCCACCGCTAGATGGCGACTACCTTAGTCTATAAATCTGCAAGTGACAAAGTACAAATAAGTGTATAATAATAAGTGAATCGAATCGAATCATCAACCCTCTTTTTTAGTTTTGACCCCGTTTTTTTATTCGTCTATTTATATCTGTTGTCGTGCTCGCGAGCTTCCTCGAAACTGATTTACAAACCTGTTGATGATCGGCGATGTATCACGTGCATTTCTTTCATCCCCCTGTTATTCAAAATATAGTTTCGTGTTTATCGAATCCTTTGCCACGCGAAACCCTTCATTTCATTAATTTCTGGTGTCACCCCGTTGAAGAAATGCTCGGAATAACTGAAGAATGACAAATTACAATGTTTTATAATATATATTGCTATTAATTAGCTTGTTTTCAATTATTTTTCTGATCTAATTATGTTACAAATTATTAAACGCGTTTTAAATAATATGAAAATTACCACTTGAACCACTTTTAGTGCGATATTATACAGGTTCAAACTTCTACCTCTAGATGGTTAGAATCTTTCTTTATATATCCCCAACAGATAAAATGAAAATAATTCTATAAGCTTAAGCTTGGTTTTGAAATTATCCAATCAAAATTTGTCTCTGTGATTTTTATACCTACTAGTGGCACTTATACCATTATTTTTTATGCATTCTATGAGTTTAAAAATTTCATCCCTTCCATTGGCATAAGTTTAAAAATCAGCACTCAATCGTGGATTTTTCTTACATTATGACCATATCGATCTACACCAAAGGACACTAGGCGCTCTTATGTCTAGCTAGATAAAGACTCGATCAGTGCCAAACTATCATCTTTTCATAGTGGCATAAGTTAAAAAAACAGCACACAAGGATAAAAATTGTTACAAATTAATATGTACTTTGAAATATATTGCCAAGCTAATACGGTGTAATATTCCGTTTTTGAGCTTGTTATCGATGTACCGTTCAGACTTTTCAAGGGCATAGGTGAAAAAATCAGCACCTATTATCGGTCACTATCTCCCGGTCTATGTGTTATGCTAAAAACTAGCTATAAAATATTGATTGTTTCTACCCGGGGTAACAGGATTTTAATATTGAAGAGTCGAATTTATCATTAAATTTTATTGATACTTTGCATCATTATTAAACAATCGACTATAATTGATGTAGAACATCAATTAATCAAAATATAAATATTCATACTTATAGTTCGATGGGAATTTTCAATTACCTATATTAGAAGTTGTTTCATTAATAAAGATATTTACTATTAATATATGTTTTGCGAACTATTGTTTTTATTTTCAATTGAATAGATTGTATTTATGATTCTAATAATTATACTAAAAAACTAATGAAGAAAACAAGTTTTTGTTGTTTTCTTTTTAAATAACAGCTGCACTCTGTTGTAAAATTGGCATATTTAAGTTAAATACTCTGTTAAACTTGTTAAAACTGTGTAATAATACATAATAAACTTCTGCGAGTAGGACAACAAAATTTTTCGCAACTTGAGCGATAAGCGAGTTCAAATCCAGATTCAGCATCTGAAAATTTATTTGAAATATTTCAGGAATTGAAATCGTTTCAGAGTTCAATGAAAAATTGTCTTTTTCCAAGAAATGCTTCATGTATTATTTCGTAATTTCGATTATGATCGATGCGCAATCAAACCATAAAAATTATTCAATCAATTGAAAAAAAAGTTCAATACTCAAAAATGTATATTTAATGCGATTATTCCCTATCGCTGCAGTAGATAACGAGACAAATGAAATCAAATGAAAGGCATTAATCAATTGTAAAAGTGCGTACTTAACTGTCATATACATCAATAGAACATGTATAACTCCCCGAGTAAATATTTAAATGGGATTCGCATTACATTCAATTTATCGCGTATAATGTCTATAAAAATTTGTTAGTATCGACAAGTTCGAACGTGTCCGTAATTTTCTCATCCGAGTGGGTTCTCCGGTTATTTTCCGCGCTAATAATCGTCACGCGTATAATTGTAATTATTGGAGCTCGCCAATTACATCCACAAAACGTGCAAATCGTTGAAAAAATTTACTCGCGATAATCATTTCGACATAGGGGCGTTAATTTTTTTCCTTTGCGCGGCTCGCTCACTTAAACCCGCCAAAATGAGAGAGAGAGAACTCATCTTAAAAATCTGATTTTTTTCGGCACGTGCAACAAGTTGTATGTGCAAAATTTTTTTTCAATGCACAAACAATTCCTTGTATCTCTTATTTTCCATAAAATAAGGAAAAAATATTTATTCAATAATTTTTTATGCTCTCGATAATGTATTAATTGCGTATATTTTGTCAGTCGAGTAATTTTATAAAAGTATCGAAACAATTGTAATCACATCTGTACAAACAGATCAAAGAAACTTATTTTTGCTTTGAGCTTATGTAATTTTTCCCTATCGAGGCAATCGAATGTGCGAAAAAAACGCAGATTCATTAAACCGTAATCGTGCGTTAGTTATTTTTTTCGCTTTGGGTAGATCATGACGAGCTAATATTCTATTTTAAAAAAAGAAGTTTGCCAAATGAAGATTTACAAGCCATTGGCTCTTTACAGTTGCGCGCGATAAAAAATTTAATTTTCGTTTGGTTGCGCGCGTTTATCATTATTTGTCAAACAACAAATAACAAACAAATCTTTGAGAAAAACAATTGAAGTCGATCTTTCTTATATACTCTCTTTTTGTGTGTTTATTTTTCTGTAAAATTACACGTCCCAATAAATTGCTCTATTGAATGAGTAATCTCAAATAATTTATAATCTAAGATATTATCTGATTCAGCTGCGATATGGGAAAATTTTCGAGAACTTTTGTAGAGCAGCAGCAGATCGTTCGATGTTCGAGTTCAATGTAGCGTCTGACGTTTCAGTGTCGGAAGAAGAGAGAAAAGAAGTGAGAGATTGACCTTGACTATTTTACATGCATTATCGTGTACTTTCGATTAGCCAATTTAATCGCTTGCCAATTTTTTGATCTACGATATAGATTAAATTCTAGTTTCTCTATGCTTTCTATTGGGAATGTAAAGAGACGCTCTTTTATCTCTTACGGGCGTGCTTTTCGCTTTTTTTCTTTTATTGAAAGCTTCAATATTTAAGCAAATCGTAAAACGTCATAAAACTTTTATATTATTTAATCAGGTCAAATATTTTCACCTCGTCGGTACTTGCTTACTGTGCCGATTAAGATTTATAATTCCCCCACCGCTGGCGCATGAAAGGGTGTACAACGATTGTTACATTACACTTATTAAGCAATTCGCGCGTCGATCACGTGATGTAACTTTTTTACTGTCACCGCGACTGACGCCGCTGCAACTTCCGCTTTCCGGAAGAAACCGGATTGGAATTTATACTCCTTCAATACTACTTAATGCTCTCTCGAGAAATAAAATATTGCAATCTGCGAAAAATTAGTAGCGTAATCCATTGTTCGCGCTGGCTGAAGGAGGAGGAGGAAGATTAGCGAAAGAAAAATATTTAATTCGAGGTGTATCGTAAAATCTATCGACGCGATTGAATCGAGGAAAAATGAACTCTGCTTTTTCAATAGACACTTGTACGAGAACAATCAAAGTATATCAGACGATGCTTAGTTTGGGCAAAACTGTATTTTTCAACTAAACCAACGACCTGGAAATTCGACCAAAATATCAATATTTTCATAGTAGTATCGCCGACAAAAAAAATACAAAACACTATAAAATCGCTTTTGTTTTTTTCTCGTGGATCTGACCTGGATTTAAATCTTAATAATTGTGAAAACATAGAATTTCACTCGATGCACACTCAAATATTGGTCGTGTCGTCATTTTTGTGACGATGCATCATCACCTTGTTGCACTTTTACAACTCGTTGCAGCAGGTAATAATTTCTTTTTTTTTTCTTCAAGACCAATAAAAAAGAGAGGAGCTCGAAAAATCTGCCTCGCTACGTCACACAGAAAAGTTTTTTATCTAAAATACATAACAAGATCATCATCGATATTTTGCAAAACGTAATTTCTTTTTTTAAATTTTAAATAATGTGAAATTTTCGTCATTGCGTACGTGAATATCCATAGCCCCGTCATTTAGCAAATACCAACATATTACGCTGACGAAACTTGTTTCTGACAATAAACAATCGTTAACTCGCACGGCAAATATTAATGAAATTATCAAATTGTGCGTTAAACGGTCCTTTAAAACACATTAATATGTTAACTCGTTTCGGCAAACATGCCCTTGTGATTTCAACTTTCAAAAAATCTGTCACGAGCGTAAGACTGTCACCGCGTGGGCGCGTGTGCAAAAAAAAAGCCGATACAAAACAATATGTAATGATCGACGCAGTGATTCTCGAGGTTCGATTTTTGAGCAAAATTAACCGCTCGATTTGATGAAAAAATGTCTATAGAAAAATTGAAAAGAAAAAAAAAGAGAAAAGAACGTCGAATCATTGTATACGAATGTATACGTGTACGAATAATAATACGCGTATCACGCGAAGAGACGAAAAGGAATTAATTTATATCTCATAAGTACATTCACATGTCTCGCTAAAGATAATACAATATAACGTTTTATTATCATCGCAATTTAATAAATGCAGTGTAAACTCGAGTCGAGTCAAGCCGCTACTAAGAGGGAGAAAGAGAAGAGTGAGATTTAACGCATATTAGTGACGTTTTGGTAAATATCTTATCACTTTTTGTTCCCGTAATAATGACGAAAGCTATCTGTCGTCGATGTATTATAGTCTTGATCCCATCTCTCTCTCTCTCTCTTTACATCGGAGCGATGTGCATGATGCTATATAATATTGTGTATAGGTAACGATATGTTGTATATTACGTGCTCGGCGCCTCGCGTGGGGTTCGAAAAAAATTAAGGCGTGTCTCGATAATCCGTGCGCGCGGCCGATGATGAATTTCGTCAATGATCATCACGATTTTATCTATGTACGATCGTTAGAACGTAAATATTGCTATTAGATATGGCTTACATACAGCAATAGACCCGAACTATATCTCTGCGAATCTGTACGTAGTTATTCTGAAAGTTTGATAAGCAACGATAATCGAGTGAAAGTTTTGAGACTTCACCTGATCGTGCGTCATTTTCTTGTATAAACACAGAGGGTCAACGTACGTGTGGAAAAAAAATTCAGTTAGAGAAAACATGCGTGCAGCAGCTTAGATTATACAGCAACGAGACGATATTGTTGCGTGCGTCAGAAAATACATCATTTTTGTCTAATCTTGCACTTGTTATAACAAGCGAAGATGATTGTTTGTACTCAAATCATCAATATTCATAAAATCTAATTTAATCTAATTTCGAGACACGAATTACGTAGGTGATTGTGTTTTGCTAACGTCATTCGTCTCTGCTATCACACCTCGAATATAAACCGATTGATAATTGTACTTACGATGTTTTAAAATGTCTCGAGTATCGAGTTTCTCGTCGATCGATTGTGAATAGATGGCAACAATTCTCTTACATACCAAATTGAAAACTTCAAAGTAAAATCCGACACTTTGCTCTTTTGTTGGGGTTTTTTTCTCTTTATTTATCGAGACATACCTGTCACTGTATCTCGAGTACATGACGCAATTATTTTGATTCTTCGAGCATTTGTTTTGCATTGGAAAGCGAAAATATATAGTTCAAGTCAATCTTAATCCGAGCCTAATTAAAATATATTTACTCAAAATGGGATAGGCACTACTATCGCACTTTTATCATAACAATATGGGATGTAAACATGACGCAACATAATTACATTTACACGGTGTCTACGAACACAAGCATTTACAATAATAAACTAGAGAACGTCACGTGCCTTCGAAATTTATAGGTCGATAGATCGAGTAGCCGATTAAAGCAGATATTACGATATTTGAGTCAACGCTAAAAATTTGTTTTGATTATTATATCGCAACGATGTAATACTGCGAATTTTTAATATTTATTTATTTTTTTTTTTATGGAGCGATCGTTGACATTTTCTATCATAGATCGCGGCTCGAAGGCTATGTTTTGCTTTTTCTTATCGGCTAGACATGACGGTGCTTCTTGACAATTTTATTATTATGCGCCGCGTTACAATTCAAGGCTGCTGCAGTACACACTTTTTTCTCGCAATCGAATTTGTTTACGCGCGCGTGTATTAAATCCGCGAGAAAATAATTTCGAAAGTATTCGTACTCGACTCATGATATTATTTTCGTGCGCAGAAACTGCAATTGTATAAACACACGCGACGAATCGAAGGATTAACTTCACCGCGATTGAAACAAAAAAAAAAATCAAAAATTTTTAAACCAAAACGTTCCGTTAAGTCGCCTAGTTCAGTATGACTTTTCTATTAACAGCCAGTAACAGTATAGATAGTTGCGTAATGATGTTTGAGAGAGATCGTAATTTACGCGAACTGAAAGAGTCAACCGCGAGAGACAAGGAGAAGAGAAAATACAAAGAGGCGAGACGACACTACGTTTATGCGTGTGTATGCATTACGAGGCAGTACACATATGAATCATACGTTTATTATAATCAATTTCACAATGAGCCTTATCATTGAAGTGCATCGAATTTTATTCTTTTTTTTTTTTTTTTTTTTAATCAAAAGAAAATGTATATTAATATCGATCGAGAACTTCTCTCGGGGCAAATTCCCTACTGCCATCGTCACACACAATCGCAATTATATCTTCATCAATATATCGTGCTGGTACTGTTATAGCCAGTGCGTAGCGATACGTATTTTTTTCTCCTTCTCTTATCTAAGCACATATTTATATATTGCGGATGCATCGCGCGAGTATAAAAAGTAAATAAATATGGCGCGCCCAATTTTTTTTTCTCTTCGTTTCGATGCAGCTCGAATTTAACTTACTATAGCTGTGAGAGTCTTTCATATGCCCCGATGTATTAAAGGAAATAATAAACTGATTCCTCAATTGTTTTTATCTCAGGCGCTGTGCAATGAGAGCTACTGCCGAGCGAGCGACGATTTCCCCTTATCATTTTGGGTAAATTTTGCATGTTTGCTTAGTTGAATCAATGTTTGATACTTATCCCGGCTTCGACGATCGTCGACGACGACGATGATGAGCACAAGTGCATGTCGTATTTCATATTGTTTCTCGAGATTCGAGCTACCGATCTTTATCTCTCTTTCTACGCGTTTTATTTTTGAAAAGTTCAACACTTTCGATATCGATCATAAAGATCATGCTCGCGCAGGATTTTTCTTTATTAAACAATAAAATATTTAACGAGGCAAACTAAACCCGTCGTGGCTCCTCCGATCTATACCGCGTACGAAAAAACAAAATGATGAAATCATCAATACTCGCGGTACAAATATTAGCTATAATAATATACAATGCGTCGCGGCTGGCTACGGTTGAGACAATTTAAAGGGTCTCGCGGGAAAAAACAAACCGGGATGTTTTTTGCGTACAGAGCACAATTCCTTATCTCCTTGTCTATAATTCCATTCGATCGCGATCGTGAGTCGATCGCGATGCGACATCCGGATAAACCCAACGTTGTGAGTAGACAAATAAGTGGAGACTGTGGTGTATATTATTTATTTTTTTTTTTTTTGAAGCGAATCGGGCGCTAATTAGAGGCGACGACGGAGATGAATTCTAAGCATATGGAATTAGCATAAGTTTTCCTGAAATTCTAATTCGCGAGAAAAAAAAAGATTCCACCACTAATATTCATATGTTAAATAAACTAAACTATGTAACTTACTGAGTAAACTTATTAGATATAAAAAATTCATTCATTAAACATCATGCATGACAGATTGCGATAGGATCTTAGAAAAAAAAATTAAAAATAAACTATCGATTTGTGCTGGCACAATTATAGGATCGTAAACATGTAGTATGCAAAATGTATCGTGCACATAGAGACAGTAAGACTGCACTACCCACGCGCTCGATTTTTTATAATTATATCCCAAACCAATTGGTCGACTGCTGCACCGCACGCGTGTGTATAGATATGGGAGCTTTCAAGGCCAGCGCGGTGATGACCGCGTGAATCGGTAAACGGCCAGCAGTAGCGAGCTAGCCTCGAGAAGTTCAAGTTGCCAAGTTATGCAATTACATATACGCTGCTGCAGCAGCAGCAGTGCATTAACGCCGTTGCGCGAGCTTGCGACGCTCGTTTACATGTATACATATACGCACACGACGATGAACACACGTTTAGTCTCGCTCGTATCCGATGTATGTACCCATCAATCATATATACCACGCGGAAGAGTTTCGTTAGTCGTGTGTGTATTGGAAAAGTTCAATACCGTACGGAGTAGCTCCGATCCATTTAGTTCGCGATGATCTTTAAGGTCGATTTAGAAAAGCAAATGATCGGGTGCGAAAAAGTAGGTTGCGCGGCGCGATGATTTTTTACGCAAACAAGAGTGTATATTATATTATACATATATAGGCTTGTGCGATTCGTTCGATGCGTGCGAGTTTTATAAATGCCTTTACTCGATTTTTCTGGACAGTGCTCAGATTGGCCGGTAAGATCCCATTGTTTCCGGTATCGACTGCCGCATTGCGATCTAGCTATTCGAAGAAAAGAGAAAAACAAAATATCCTTCGAGAATATGAGTTTCTTTACTTGCGAGGCATCGAACTGCTGCGATCTGTTAATACATAATTGTTACGAAATTTAATGTACCCGAACAAATAATTGACATCGAGACTGTTTAATACGTCATTATTAAGATGTTTGAGCAACGATTATGCTAAAACGCGCCGCGAGAGAACGAGGCAATCGGCACGCAAATTTTCACAATGAGAGCTGCCGACGACGACGACGACGACGACGACGACATTCCTCCAATTTAATGACATTCATAACGTCGATTGTTTTCGATCCATTGGTTATTGATCTATGGAAAGAAAAAAAATTAATTGAGTTTATCTTTTCTACGCGATTACCTTTGAATGGTTTCAGTTTTTTAGTATACGAGGCCAATTATTGGGCCGGCTGACCGAAAAACTTCTACTCTACTGGTTTCCCCCTTTAACGTAAAAAACACATACCGTCTCTCATAGACGTTCCAATTACATGAATTGTATACGGAAGCAGTCGGAAGCAGTTTCTATGATGTCAAAAATATTTTCTACTTCTCTTTTATTACTTATTTTTTTATGCGTTTCGACTTTTATCTAGTGCACTAGGTGACACGGTTCTCACGTACCGATCGTTAAACGAAAAAAGAAGCCTCAAATTCGAGATAAAGAAAGAAAAAAACAAACGGCCTATGAGCGGAGGTTGTTCCGTTTTGGTGCGTACACACAAGCTCCTCGCGGGATTTTTTTTTTATTGTCTGCCAGCGAATAATGTGATTTCGGGGATAAAAAAAAAAGTACGCACGAGAGATTGCACAACGCGGTGCAGTGTTTGTATGCATTATCGTAGAAAAGATGTTTTCGTCACCTGTCTGAGTTGTGATATTTACAACTGCATAATCTCTGCTTTTCAACGCGTCACTGCATCGCAACAGCGGTGCTGTATATTATTTCGCATCAAACAATAGGAAAACGAGCAACAATTAGCATATACCATGTTGTTGAGCGAGAACGCGCATTGACGATAATTTTATCAAAAGTAAAGCAAAATATAAACAAATCACGGTCAATTTCTCGCTTTCTATATCGAACTGGACTCGTTTCGATTACGAAACGATGCAATCTCAATCGAATCTGGACACTCGATCGGTATAATTGCAACTCGACGATCGGCAAAAAAAGCCCACGTGAATTCATTGACCCCTTATTGTATCGATTGATCGTTCAATAAATTTAATGTATCATGACTAAATTAATCGCTAGCTCGATAGAGATCAACAGGTGAACCAGAAAAAAAATTCTCCGCCCTTGTACAACACAATCGGATACGCACGTGCTGTGTGCCGCCGCTGCTGCTGCTGCACAGAGGTATTGTTCTAGCTCATCGAGTATTAGGCGTAAATCAATAAGCCACCGCTCGTGTATACCCCTCGCTCGAAATCGAAAAAACCAACGATCGCTGCGCGGCTCCGACGTATAGCAGCGTCGCGCGCGCAATAATCATCATAATAGCAATCGCACTGACTGACTCGGCGTTGACGGCTAGCCCCGGCGCGGCGCGCGCGACAGTTTCTTATCTCGCCGAGGGTTTTAAGGCAAGGCACGGACGCCCGCTACCTCAGTAGCCCATCGCGACTCGACACGCAAGCATATAAATATATAGAGTGGCTCGGCAAAGCCATCGTCGACGGGCAACGCAGTTTTTACTTTTGAACTGTTACGTACACGCGAATCGTATATTAATTCGTGAATACAAGTGAATAAAAGAAATTTATTTTTCTTTTTCTTTTTCTCTCTGTCGATACAGTGCAATCGTTTTATTAGTGATATTAATAAAAAAAAAAAGAGAGGACAAGATACAAGCCAAAGGATATTATTATTTTTCTACCGAATCTGTCGAAATTCTTCGGACGATCTTTCAAAGCCACAAGTGTGTCAGTCACACCAAATGACATCGGAGCGCAAGCAGCGCCCGGCAGCTAAAGGACTGAAAACGCAACAACAGAAACTCAGCGCGATCAGTGCCATCAGATCGGCGGCCAAGGACTTGGACGGCACGCGGCAATTATCCGCAGAATTCTGCACTGACCAATTTTTTACTAGCGGTTACTTCGACGTAAAAGGATCTCAAAATGGGTAAGTTTTTCAAAAAAAAAATTTTTCCTTTTTATTTCTTTAAATGATTAGAGAGAAAGAGTATTGATTTGATAATCGATTTTAATTTCGAGCCATACTCCTATTATTAGTGAACTCATTGAATTATTAAATTGAACAAATTTTTTTCGATTTCTTCAAAATTTATAAAGAAAAAAAGTAACTTTTTTATAATAGATTTTAATTTCGAGTCACACTCTTATTGTTGGTTAACTTTACTTGCATACACTTGGAAGTAGATTTTTTGGTTCTGAATATTGGTTTATTTGTACTAATTAAATATTTTTTTGAATTAAAAAATTTAGGTAATTGAAACTAAAATTTAATTAATTTTTAAAAATATTCAATTAATTCAAAGAATACTTTTTTTACATGTTTTCTTATGAAATTATAAAAGCACTCGTGTTACAATTTTAAAATCATGTGAAAAAATTGAAGCGGGTAAAACCATTAAGAATTTTCTATCATGAACAGGTTTCAACTCGATAACTCACATGAATCGCAAAATAATTCCAATCAAAATTTACTCAGCTGCTCGGTTAATCGACAGTCGATCAATAGAAATCGATTTGAATTCGCGCGGCTGACGCCGCTACCAACCAATTCGACGAAATTGAAACACGAGTAAATTAATAAACTTTTGAAGTACTACAGAGATCGGTATACGACCCGCGTGGGGATACACACCTAGAACATTCAAGAGATCGCGAGAGAGAGAAATGAAAAATAAACCTTATAGTGCAAACATGCCTCATTATCGCTGAGCTGTGAAAAAAATGAATGATTTTCTCTCTCTCTCACTCTCGGCAATTGTTTACGCGTCAAATCTCCGCGCTTTTGTTGACAAGACACACGAATGTAATAAGTGCAGTATCTGACTATATATCTCTCAGCTGTGACACACCACTTTTACGTTATATTCCTGAGGCGTCGAGGAACGATAAATTTTCACTTGATGTTTTTTTTTCTCGAATCGTCAAATTTCAACTATATGCAGCTTCGATCCTTAATTGGCAGAGTTGATTCGAGACTGAGTTCGCTGTAGCACGACATGTATGACGCCTACCATGCGTGCGCTAACGTCATCTTGACGTTTCATTTTTATGTGTTTTTGTAAAAAAAACGTACGATGTACGGTCGATAATTATCGATAACCGTGCTGCTGTGTGTTTTTACGCCGATAGTTTTTCTGATTATTTTTGTTAAAACAATATTTATGGAGTAAGTTTCTTTATTCCGAACACTAATACAATATCATTAGATACCGGTACGAACTAGAATGTATTTTTCCCGTGTCATTCGTTATCTGCTTTAAAAATCTTAATCTCACAATACAGTTTGACTTAAAAATTTACGATCGACTGAAATTCAATCGCCCACACAACCGGGATTAAGCGTACGAATCAATAATTTATCATGCTTCTGACAATGCATTAAAAAGAAAAAAAAGATAACCAAATGTCAGACAAGCGTGCTTCAATTAGAAAACACGAGGCACGCAAAATTTTTTGCTACTGTTCGGCTAGACGTAGATAAGAAATCACCCAAAAACTAAAAATGTCTCTTTTCAATTTTGCAGGAATCGACTTTCTCGCGGACGGCGGTGCCGACTTCGAGCATGCAATCTCCGTCACAGGTAAGGAACAAACAAACGATGACAAAAATAATTTTACCCTCCGAAAATGCAACAACAACAAAATTTCTCATACAGCCGCGACATGCAAATTATTGCGAAAGGAATCAACGATCTCGTAATTGCATACTCACTAGCACGCACACACGTACAAGCGCGCCTAATCTATTATAAAATCTGATACCTTATACAGACACGCATATAATGTACGAAGACGAGACGCGATCGATAAAAGAAAAAAAAAGTTAATGGGCATACGTGAAAAGAAAAACAAAATGCGCGTGTGTCCACACATGTTGTCAATGGAAAGTTTTCTCTATTATAACAGACGCTCGGCTTACATTATTATCGGCATGTATAAACTTTTTAATCGTGCGCGAAATTTTCTGCATCGACAAATCGACTTGAGCGATCGTTCGTAAATAATAAATCGAGCAAACAGTGTGTGTAAGCGCGCCTATTTAAACCCGCCTTTTTTTAAAGAAAACACATACAGTTTTAATTATAAATTCTTTATTATCTCGCGGGATAATCTCAGGCGTTAATATATTTCCGTCGGAAACTCGAGATAACGTATACCTGCATCGAGTATGTGCTCGAAAATCGATGCAAATCGGTATAATACACGACGTCGAGATAGTACTCGACGATTCGCGATCGCAATTAAAAATCTATGTCGGTGGATCCGAGGCGCGTCGAGGAAAATTCGAGAAAGGTATTTGTCTCTGTCTCTCTCTCTCGATGACTCTCCGTCAAAATGATTTTCTATGCACTTTTATGCCTTATCAATCGTGACAATCGTCGTCGTCGTCGCCGTTGACTCCGGTTTATTTGCAACTCAATCGACGAGAGCTACTTCGTTTACAAGGCAAATATTTGTTATATACTATATTATATACCTGATAAGTACGAGAGATAAAAAAATCGCGTATTTTTCGCGCGCGCACGCTCGTACGAGGCTGGAAAACAATACGTATCGTCGCTGTCGTCAAAAAAAAAAAAAAAAAAAAAAAAAAGGAAGCGCCGATCCCGTTTCGGAAAAACCTTTTATCACGTCTCATTATTTTTTTTCCTTGATATGATTTATAACGTAATGCGTGATCTACAAATGTCAATTCTTTCCTACTTTGATATCAAGCGTTGTGCTTTCTTTGTTCTGCTCGCGAGGCCCCATATAATACACAATCGAATGCGGGTCCGCGACACGCAATAATCAACATGACACGTCTCAAGGATTCGAAATATAACTTATTTTTTCAACCGATCTAATTGTGATGCAGGTTTTGGAAAGTTCCACTACATGCTGCTGGCCGTGAGCGGCTTGATTTACATGGACACGGCCATCGGGGTGACGATACTATCGTTCGTGCTACCCGCGGCCCAATGCGATCTTGATATGGACTCGACGAAGAAGGGCTGGCTGACGGCGGCACCGATGCTCGGTATGGTCATCGGCTCCTATATCTGGGGCTGTCTCGCTGACACCAAGGGACGCAAAATCGTCCTCATCTCGACGCTGCTCATGGACGGCATTGTGGGCATCATGTCCTCGTTCATGCAGCGTTTCTGGTTCTTCCTGGTATTCAGGTTCTTCAACGGGTTTGCGTGAGTTATTATTTGTTTTTTTATTTTTAAATACGTTCGAGGCTCCGATTTCAAATTGGCAGATCGTAATCGAAACTTTTTTTCTTTTGTGCAGTGTTACCGGAGCAATGGGAATCGTATTTCCTTACCTGGGCGAGTTCCAGCCAACCAAGCACCGCGAAAAGATCTTATGCTGGATGGAAATGTTCTGGACAATCGGTGTCATCGCCCTCCCCCGTAAGTACACGATATCTATAATAAAATTTATCTCTCTGGACAGTCAAACTAAATTTCACTCGATCTTCTCCCTTTGCAGTGATCGCCTGGTTAATCATGTCCCTGGAAATCGAGTACATAGCCGACGCGTTCGTCTTCAAATCCTGGAATCTCTTTGTCGCCTTGTGCGCCCTCCCATCCCTCTTGCTGGGCTTCTGGCTGTTCGCCTTCCCCGAGAGCCCGAAATTCCTGCTCGAGTGCGGCGAGACCGACGCCGCCCTCGCCGTCTTCCAGTACATCTACGCGCAGAACACGGGCGAGGCGCCCGAGGCCTACCCGGTCAAATCCCTCCAGGAGAAGCCCAACTCCAAGGACAAGAGCACTCGCGCCTTGAAACTGCACAAGCGCAAGGATCTCAAGGTCCTCGTGGCCGAGGTCTGGGATCTGACCAAGGCCCTCTGCAAGCCGCCCTATCTCAAGAACACCCTGCTGGCCTGCGCCATACAGTTTGGCCTGACTTCCAGCTACTACACCCTCATGATCTGGTTCCCCGAGCTGTTCAATCGTTTCGACGAGTTCAAGCGCACCAATCCCAACGACACCGCCTCGGTGTGCATCGTGTCCAGCCTGCCCGTGAATCTGACCACTCCGGCGATCGACGAGTGCCCGGTCGAGATCGGTAACGATGTCTTCCTGCACACTGTCTACATCGGGCTGGCCTGCATCCCCGGCTCCATCGTGCTGCCCCTCTTCGTGCACAAGCTCGGCGCCAAATTCTTCCTCAGTAAGTTCAGACACACGCACACTTTACTTTATTATAAACAATTTATCATTGTTACGAGGATGATATATAATCGATTTTCCTTCTTACTTCTTTGCAGTCATGTCGTTGATGGTCTCGGGAGCTGTGACTGTCGGCTTCTACTATGTGACGAACGCCAATCAAAATCTCGTGCTCTCCTGCGTCTTCGAGGCTCTCACGTCCCTCGGTATTTCTCTCGTCTACTGCGTCATTGTAGACATGTTCCCGACTAATCTTAGGTAAGTCTAAAACCGAGTACTATATAATATCTGTATACATTTTTAATTCAGCCGCGAGAGAGAGAGAGAGAGAGAGAATCATCATCGCTATACACGTTGTTAAAATAATGCATAGTGCGTGACCTCGACCGTGCGTGGCCTGTGTCGAGCTTTCGCAAGTCTCGGGTTATAAGAGCGCGCGAGCTTTTATTTCTGGCGCGCGTAAGAGAGAACATTATACAAGAGAGAAGAATGGCTCTTGGCACGCGACGCACACGTTGTATTCTTTCTCGCAAAGAGACGATATTCGTATATTATTATGTATATTTCTCGGCGGTGCTATTAAACTCGCGGGGCTGATAATTAATTGAACTCCTCGCGAAGGAGAAAGAAATTATTGTAATAATTATACATACCTCTTTCTTTTTTTCTGACCTGTCACGCACCTTCTTTTTTTACAGGGTTATGGCAGCGGCTTTGTCATTGACAATGGGTCGACTTGGCGCTTTGGTAGGCAATCTCGTGTTTGGCTACTTGATCGATCTGGCCTGCGTCGTACCGATTGTGCTCTTCGCTTCGTTCTTGTTCGGTAAGTTTTCTTTTCATATTATAATTTTAATTCTTTACATATAATTTTTTTTTTATGTGATTGCAATAACGTTAATTTTTTTTCGCAGCTTGCGGTTTCCTATCCGTGTTCCTACCCAAGACTGGCAAAGAAACATTGGACTAAACCACGCCTCATCAACGCTATCTCGATTAAAGATGAAGTTGAGCAAGACGATGTACATATTTTTACACATTTAAAAAAGAACATTTGTACTTGCGTGTATCTTTTGTACACGCAAATACGAATGTGGAAAAATCGAAATATGTGCATCGGAAAAAAGATGAAGAACACACACGAGCGCTGCAATACGGACAAGTATTCACAGATCTTCCAATATACTTTATAGCTGTTATATACACACACAAAAACACACCAAAACAAGTGCCTTAGTCTTACTTTTGTATAGACGATTGATGATTATTGCTAACCGCGTAATTCCGACGAGTATTCGCTAATTGTGATAATCGTTTATTATTATTAGATATTTAAAAAAAAAGAAAGAAAAGGGAAAGAAAAAAAAGTATAGAGATATTATATATATTTCCAAGCGAATAAATGAATACATACTATTTTTGTATGCGACTTTACTCACGTAAATCTATTATATTTATGTGCGAGATGTGTGTTGTTCGATGAAGAAAAAAAAACAAACTATTAGTGGGTCAGAAAAGGCGAAACTTGCTTTAACGATGATGACTCTGGTTTTTCCGAGTTTTTCGGTGATTAGCCTATGCCCACTTATACCTAGATGATTTGATGATGATTTTGATTTTTAAGTGTTGAGAATTTATTAGGCTTGTGAGTGCCTCCTTTTACAAAGGACCGGCACAGACTGCAATGAAGAATGATTTGTTATCGGCGTACATACATTTTTACACTTTCACATCGCGACAATTTGATTCTTAATGTATATACTTAATTATTATTTATTTTTTGTTTGATGTTGGAAAAATAATTCGTGTCGTCTCGATACGTAAAAACAATGTCAATTAACCGACGAACCGGGCCTCCCTGGATATATCAAAGAATATAATTCTTTCGAATAAATGTGCCTTATACTTATAATGAAACTGTAAATGATAATCTCACGTAGCTGAGCGAGCAGAATTTGCTTAATTGCTTTTCACACATATACTTATGATGTATCGATTCTTGTGCTTAACCGAATGGAACGAATGCGTTGAGATGGCTTTATTTTAAAGGATAGACGTCGATTATTAATTTTTTTTTTAGGGTACGAATGTCTTTGTTAGTGTAAGACGGGAGCTAAAATTTGTTTACCAAGGCTTTTACCGTCCGGACGGATTTTTTGATGCATAATAGTAATGTGCGAAGAATCGAATGCTGTACATAATCACCTTTAATTTACTAGATACTTTTTTTCATGTTCTTTATTTATTAGAAATGTGCGTTAAAACTCACGTAGGAAAACTTTTTCAAATGATGAATTTCGATTTCGTAATGACGTCGGTTTGTCTAATGTTAGATTTTATTTTACACGCTTGTGAATTGTTGATTTTTTTATGATTAAATATAAAAACTATTATAACATAACTTAGATAAAAAAATTATTATAATTACGATCATTGTTACTGAGACGAATACACAAGTTAAATGTAATTTCATGAAAAAATTGATGATTTTTACGCTTGAAAAATGTACCTCATTCATAAAGTAGTTTTCATATACATATTATATACGTAAATCATATTTTGTATAAGTATTATTACAATATATTAGAATATTTTTGTTTGATACCGCGTGAGAGAAAATAAATTTCACTGACTCTTGTAGCACTACTTTACGTTTAAAAATAATTAAAAGAATGAAAAAAAAGAAGCAAGAACAAGCTAAACTCACTTATATACGTTTTGATAATAGACATAAAAATTATTTTTGAATGTACGCACATAATTTAAGTGTAACTTGGCATGTGTATACGCGCGTAAAAGATGCAATAACTTAACCATGTAACCGTGGAAAATTTATAATATAATAGACTATGAAAATTTATGAATAAATATTAATCAATGAAATAATTCTTTGGCTCTCTTTCATTAACCAATAAATCCTCAAACGAACAAGTGCATAATTCCTTTCTTGAATTTCGACGACATGATCGTGTACAGAATCGGATTCAACGCCGAGTTCAGATAGAACATGATACGACAGAAGTAGAGCAGGCAAAAGTATCTCTCCACGCCGAAATCGAGAATTTTCTGCAGAGGACTGAACACGATCCAGAGCATCATGAGCCTAAAGGGCAGCAGGCAGAGGAAGAAGGCGAGTATCACGGCGCACAGCATGCGAATGACCTGATAACGATTCTGCTGATAGTAGAGATTGGCACCGGCCGTCGAGTCGTACTTGATTCTCGAGCGATGGATCAGCTGGTGGGTGATGGCCGAGTAGAGGACGATCAGGACGATCACCGGTAGAAAGAAGAACACGACAATGGTCATGGATATGTAGACGATGCTCCAGGTGTCGCGCGCCTCGGTGGTGCAGATCGGTATGGCCTCGCGTTCCGACGCCGAGTCGTCGTGATCGAATTCGAAATTCACCATGAACAAGAACGGGCTGTACAACAGTAAATCAAAGTTGTTTAGACATTTTTAATGACTCGTGTAATTATATTTTTTTTTGTGTTACCTGGTTAAAAAACCAGCCGCTATCCAAGTGAGTAAACATATCAGAGCTGCTCGTGACTTTGTGCACACGTAACTGTAACGAAAAATACGACTATCGATTATGCATTTGGTATATTGAATAAAATAAAAACGAAAAAAATTAATTTTATTACTTTGCTCGCAAAGGTTTGCAGATGGCGTAATATCGCTCGAAACTAATGGCTAGTATAGTCAGTACGGAGGTGTGCGCCACGGTAGCCTCAACGAAGGGCATTGCTCGGCCTTATTAAGGGTAAATCATCGAATTGAAACGTTAAATCATGAACGAGTTCGAAATATTTTTTTGATAAAAAAAAAGAAAGGACTTACACATGTTTTCTCCGAGTACCCAAATCTGCGGTCCCGTATTGACCTCCACGAGAATTGCCGGTGTGCAGACGAGTAGAACGCAGAGATCGGCTATGCTCAGATTAACGAGAAATATATTGGTACTGTTGCTCATGTCTTTTCCCCGTATTACCACGATCAAAACCTATTCGAGGAACTGTGAGTTATGATAAAGGTCTGTACTCTTTTCAAGTTTTTTTTCAATTTTATTTCAGATTAAAAATTTCAGGCTTTGTATTGCATCATAGCGAGAATTTTCAATGATTTCATCTAAAGGCCTGAAGCACTTGAAAAATCTGAAAAAATTCTAAGTTGTTTGGATTGTTGAAAAATACCTTCATGAATTTTTCAGATTCTTCAAGTGCTTCAGGCTTTCAGAATAAATATAAATAGAAAATAGAAGTTTATAGCAGAGGTGGGGGTCTAAAATTTTGGTTTTGGGACCTTTTTACCATGTACTATAACATACCAAAAGCGCGTCCAGATCAGTGACATACGTGCACACGATTATTTCAAAAAATTCGGAGCCTTACCCGTATTTTTTAGACTTCATTTTCAAAGATATAACAAGGGTTCAATAATGTCCCCATCTGACTCTTTGAGTCAATATTGCACTAGTGAATCACTTCGAGAATCATTACAAAAAATGTATAGAAGAAAGTTTCTCTTATTAAGAATTTTCAGTATCTGTAAAATTTTATATTATTTTTTTACATTGCTGACCTTTATGTATACAAGTATCGTTATGAAGCATAAGAGTCACTAAAACTACTAACTGATAATTTTGAAAATATTATCACCTATAAGATTCAAAATTTAAAAGAAAAAAAAATTAAAATACAATCACCAATGAAAGGTACAAATATGATTCCAACTTTACTCATTGTTGTGGATTTGAATGAGCACGACAAAGTTCCGATAAAAAATAAAACTTCGACAAGTTATAGGTCTACTTTATCATGTATGACGTCAAGCAGGGCATTTTTAAGTAAACTTGCAGTTGATAGTTAAAACACACAGTTTTAAAATAATTTTGAAACAAATTATTTTGTTACACTAGGAAAAATGATTTTGATGAAATTGGCATTCGCTTCTAGAAATATTGGTCTAACTATTTTCCTTCGTTTGAAATAATATTGAAAATTGGGTGCTTAACACCTTACCAAGGTAACTGGCAAATATTTTGAAACTTATATGAGCTGAAATTTGGCAGCAATTATTTTTTTGGTGTTTTGAAAACTTTGAAAGGGCATCCCGTCGATTTCATAAAAATCAATTTTTTATTGTCAGTCTAATGTACTTAAATTATAACTTTTTATTGAATTTATTTCTTGATTTTAATGTTCATAAATTGAATTGGCTTTTTTATCTTCACTTATTTTTTATCAAAACTTTTTTTCACATCAAAATTACCATTATGTTCCCGGCGAAACCAACGATGATAATAATGGCGCAGATCAACACCGACGTCAATTGAATATAAGTTGGTAGATTGTACAAACTCGATGTTTGCGATTCATCTGACATCAATTCCGTTGAATCGGTGACCATTCGAAAAAGGGTAAATCTTTTGCACACACTAATGATGATCAAAGATGTATTAGAATGTTTGTTCAATTTTAACTCAGAAACATATGAAAAACATTCAAGTTCGATTCGAGCACTTCAAGTTATACATATATAGATTACCGTGTGTATGAGCGAATTGACTCTGTGGTAGGATTTCCAGATTTTTTCGAAGCTCTTAGTGTATTATCGACGTTCTAATATAATACCACCCGTTGTGTACTTATGAGTTTCTGCTAATGCGTTTTGTCTCGTACACAATATATATTTAATATTATTTAGTTATACTTATTTTTCTCAACCACATATTACACAGTGAACCGATTCTGTGTTGAACATTTAAAAATTTCACTAAATATATCAAATAATAATATTATAATTTCTTTTTACTTATAATTTATTTTATCATTCGGATAACTATTTTTTTCAGCTAGAGATTACAAGACTTCATTGCCTATTCCCCTTGTGCGGGAATCTAAAAAACCAAAAGTCAAAGTTACTTTGAGCAATGTCTCGTATGTACAGTTATTCAGATCTTAAATTTTAATGTACTCTTGCCGCCGGTCACAACATTCACTTTACAATTTTCGGTAATTCAACGTAATAAACATCGAGTAACGAATAGATTATAAAAATATATAATTTTCAAATGTAAGGTTGTTGAAGCCATATTTTTTATTTATTATTTCTCTTATTTTCTTTATTCGAACATTGGTCATGGGCGAATCTGTATTAATTAAGCTTCAAAATATGTCCAAAGTAAATTAAGTATTCTTAACTATGGAAATCATTTTTTTTTTTAAATTATTCAAGTGGAATAAGTACAATGAAAAAAAATAAAATAAATTATTCGACAAAAATAAAAAAACCGCTGCCAATTCATTGGCAAAGAGCTTTCTCATAAAAAAAAACCGCTGCCAATGTATTGGCAAGTAGCTTCTTCATACTTTTCTTTTACTTAAAAATAATTTGAAAATATTCATATCATTTTTTCTAATTTGTTCACAAAACAGTTTCAATCATAAATTATTTCTGTTTGTGGAATCAATTGCCAGCGTTCTTCTATTCTTTAATATATAATTTTTATCGATTTTTTTCACGATGACGTAATAATTAAGATAGTTCCCTCAAATAAAAAATAATTTGGAAATATTAATGTGTAAATTAAAAAATCTAAAAAAATTCATACAAGTACATATCAACAAAATTTTTTCAGATTTTTCAAGTACTTCAGGCCTTCAGATAAAATAATTAAAAATTGGAAAATTTATATACAGCGATACGAGCCTAAATCAAACTCGAAAATTTTTTTCTCTGCTTTATCGCATTGAAAAACATGACCTTAAATTTTTTTCAGTTGTCTTCAGAGGCGGACTGGCCATTGGAAATTTGGGAACTTTCCCGGCGGGCCGTTACGAATTGGACCGCCTTGAACAACACTCTGGGCCAGGTCAGCAAAAAAAAAAAACAGAAACAAAAATATTTTTTTGGCTTCTTCCTTTTATCAATACAAATAAAATGAGACATCTACACTAACAATACGAACTACCGTCATCGATATATCACTACACATCCCAACACATTCACCCCAAAAAACCAAATTTCTTTTCAGAATGTAAAACTTGAACCCGACGGTGAATCTTTACCATTTTCATCTTCAATGAAAAGTTAAAAGCTCTTCTTTCAAAAATAGTATTACTTTTATAAGGAAAAATCGGTTTATTATAGAACAAAATGAAAAAAAAAAAATCCGAAAAACCCCCATAACTTTTTGAATACTTAACATAGAAGAAAAAAACATGTTTTGGCTTCTTCATTTCATAATTACGAAGAAAATGAGCCATCTACAGTAATGATACGACCTCCCGACTTCGAGATATCACTCTGCACCGACATACACACGTACATACACACTAGGGCGGAACGAAAAAACACTTTTGACGCCGATCGCTTTGTAATAGTATTTTATCGAAAGTTTGATCTTACCTTCGCCAGTGTCTCGCTCTATAATCGAGTCGGATCCTGGCGGGTAAGTGATGTCTACACAAGCAGCGATCATAAAGCTATTGTGTACGAGATTCTCCTTGAGGAAAATCAAGGTGTTGGCCGTGCTCCGGCAGGCAACCGTAGGTGGAGCGCACGAACTCTCGACGGTGATAGTTTTGCTGAGATCGTGTCTGAGATGGAGATCCGGTCGGATTCCGCAGAGAACATGGTGGACGAACTCATGTCCACAATCGTGCGCGCATGCGATGCCTCTATGTCCGGGGGGCGTGATCGCCGGCGCCGCGAGCCTGTTTACTGGTGGAACGACGACATCGCGGAGTGCAGACGGGACTGCATCCGTGCGCGAAGGTACGCTCAGCGGGCACGCTGCCGTCCTGACGAAGTCATTCGCCGCGAGGAGTTCGCCGACGCTTGAAGGCGACAACGCAATGCAATAAAGGCGAGCAAGCGCCTCTGCTGGAGGCAGCTCTGCGACGAGGCGGACCGCGATGTATGGAGTAAACCATACAGAACGGTCATGTCCCGCCTCAAGGCACCCAGGACGTCGCCCCTTACCGCACCTGACTTGGTGCGGCGAGCAGTGTCTACGCTGTTCCCGTCGGTCATTCCTCGGCTAATCGGTGCCCCGCCGATACTGGAGGAGCACCTGATACCCGAGGTCGGCGTGGAGGAGCTCCGATGGGCGTATCGGCGTGTGAGGATCGGGGCAGCCCCTGGTCCAGATGGAATCCCTAACACTGCCCTCAAGGCGGCGGTCGAGGCTTGTTTCGATAGGTTTCGCTGCGTCTTTACGGCGTGTCTCAGGGAGGGGTGCTTCCCCGCGCGTTGGAAACGGCAAAGGCTCGTCCTGATGCTAAAACCAGGCAAGCCTGCCGCCGAACCATCGTCGTACCGCCCGCTGTGTATGTTAGACACAGCGGGTAAAATCCTCGAAAGGATCATGGTTGGTCGCCTGGAGGCCCACACTGAAGGGGAGGTCCCGGCTTATCTGCAGCGGATGGTTTCAAACTACTTCCGCGGCAGAGTGCTGGAGTTCACCACGGCCTGATAGGGCAGAGACTTACGAAGTTACGGCTGGCGTGCCACAGGGATCCGTACTTGGCCCCATTCTTTGGAACGTCATGTACGATAGGATCCTGAGGCTCGAGCTACCGAGGCCCGCAAAAATCGTCGGATTTGCAGACGACATTGCAATCACGGTGGTGGCCAAGCACCTAGACCTCGTCGAGTATTACTCAAACGAGACTATACGTCTAGTGCGAGCAGCCCTTACTGAACTGGGGCTACAGACCGCTGACCAGAAAACCGAGGTTCTCCTGGTCACCAGCAGGAAGGTAACGGAGACCATCACTGTCGGAGCCGGCGACCACTACATCACGTCAGCTCCCTGCATCCGGTACCTAGGCGTGCACATTGATACCAGGCTGCGATTCAAAGAGCATCTTCGCATCGTCAGCGACAAGGCAAACCGGGTTGCAGGCGCCCTGCTGGGCTTTATGCCCAACATCGGAGGCCCAAGGAGCAGTTGACACAGGCTCTACGCCAGCGTGGTCAACTCGATCCTTCTATACGGTGCCCCGGCATGGAGTGAGGCTGCGAAGAAGCAGAGCTACGCCCACCAGGCGGTCTTGATACATCGTCGTGCCTGCCTGCAAGTGATCTGCGGTTTTTGCAGCATCTCACACGAGGCCACATACGTTCTCGCGAGCATACCACCGCTCACATTTCTCATCGACGAACGCTCGAGGCTGTACTCACGTCGCCTCGAAAACGTTGAAAGTGAAGAACGGGCCAAGACAATCGAGGAATGGCAGGCCCAATGGACCTGCTCGAGGAAGGGTCGGTGGACACACCGACTCATCTCGAACATCATCCCGTGGATTGAGAGGAGGCACGGAAAGGTGAATTACCACCTCACGCAACTCCTGACCGATAACGGCTGCTTCAGGTCATACCTGTGTCGGACAAACAACGACACAGGTGACCAGTGCCCGGTATGTCCAGAGGCGGTGGAGGATGTCGAACACATCATTTTCCGCTGCCCTCGATTCACGGAGGAAAGAGAGGTGCTCCACCACCTCTTTGGGGGTTCCCTGGAGCCTGAGACGCTGGTAGGATTCATGCTGGAGGCGGAATCCAACTGGCTGGCAGTGTCCGGCTTCGCTCAATCGGTCATGACAAGACTGAGGAGCGAAGAGAGGGCAAGAAGAAGATCACCGGATGATGCGGTGAGAAAAAGACGATGAAGAAACGAAGATAACTCCTCAGAAGTGAGCACACAGCTCGAGCCTCCCCCGCGAAATAATGCCTAAAGGTGGTCCCGCGAGGAAGAAAAGGGGCAGGAGATAAGGATGGGTTTTAGTCGGTATTAGTAGGGAGGCACATTACACGCCCACACAACATTTGTACACAAACAACAGTACACTACTCGAGTCCGACATATCCGTGCGACACACAAGAGTCGCACGTTGAATCCATAAAAGGATTTCCCTCCTTCCCAAAAAAAAAAAAAAAAAAAAAAAAAAAAAAAAAAAAAAAAAAAAAAAAAAAAAAAAAAAAACACACACACACACACACACACACACACAGCCTCCGTTGGTCTAGTGGGTAAAGGCGTTGGGCCATCTATCTGCTAAAACCAACGCTGTACTGAGGGAGCGGGTTCGATCCCCGCTGAGGGAAATTTCATTCGTGATTTTTCGCTCGGTGAGGTCGAGCCCGAGCCCGAGGTGGAGTAGGGGTACCACTCAAAAAGAAGACCCGGGCTATGTCATCAGCCTCCGAAGCGGTAAAAAAACCCCGATCACTGTGTGAGCTGGAAGCGATAGGATAACCATAAGTAGGAGCCCGAGGCGAGGACTCACAAGGCTGGCAATAGATGGAGCACAACACTCCCATGATGAAGTCGGAAGCGAATACCACACTTACAAGACGACAACAGAAAAGGAGGAGCACTCACAGGGTAGCGCTGGAAGCGAGAACCACACTCACAAGATGCAGTTGACAGTGCAATGGGATGGGCTTGCCATCGGCTGCAGAAGTGAGAACCAAACTCACAAGATGGCACTAGACAGCGAGTTCTAAAGAAGATGTCCAACTCAGGAGAAGATGCCAGCAATGTGTGACCACGCAGTAGACGGCCCTGAAGAAGGGGATACGACAATCGACGATAGCATCGCGCAGGATCGGAGGTTCACCAAGTAGAAAAAAAGATGAGTCCCTGAACCCCTAATCGTCGCATATCACTATGCGACGGATGGAGGATGTATGGAAAAACAACGACTAACAGAAGTAACAGAAATGCTCAACTAACCCCGGCCTCACCGAAGCAATGCCTAACGGCGGTACGAGTGAGTGTCCGAATGGGGTGGAGCAAGAAAAAAAACACACACACACACACACACACACACACACACACACACATACATACATACAGTCGGCCTCCTTGGCTCAGTGGGTATAGTTCTTGCCTGCTGATACAAGGTACGCCGTAGGGCGTGGGTTCGATCCCCACCGGACGAATTTTCGAGGTTCGTTTTTTCGCCTGGTGTGGTCGAGCCTGTGCCTGAGGTGGAGCGGGTACCACTCAAAAAGAAGACCCGGGCTATGTCATCAGCCTCCGAAGCGGTAAAAAACCCCGATCACTGTGCGAGCTGGAAGCGATAGGAAAACCATAAGTAGGAGCCCGAGGCGAGGACTCACAATGCTGGCAATAGATGGAGCACACCACTCCCATGATGAAGTCGGAAGCGAGAACTACACTCACAAGAGGGCGCCGGATGCGAGAGCCAAGGCTCTGGTGGAGCGCATGATGGCGCCTGAAGCGAGAACCACACTCACAAGACGACAATAGAAAAGGAGGAGCACTCACAGGGTAGCGCCGGAAGCGAGAACCACACTCACAAGATGTAGCCGACAGAGCAAATTGGGCACTTGCCATCGGCGGCAGAAGCGAGAACCACACTCACAAGATGGCACTGGGCAGCGAGTTCTAATACTTAACTCAGAAGGAGACGCCAGCAATGTGTGACCGCACAAAGATACGGCTCTAAAAAAGGGGATAGGACAATCGAGAGACGGCATCGCGCAGGATCGGAGGTTCACCAAGTAGAGAAGAATAAGTCCCTGAACCCCTAATCGTCGCATATCACTATGCGACGGATGGGGGATGTATGGAAACGACTAACATAGAAGTAGCAGAAATGCTCAACTAACCCCGGCTTTACCGAAGCAATGCCTAGCGGTGAGTGTCCGAATAGGGTGGAGTGGAAAACACACACACACACACACACACCCACAGACAGCCTCCGTTGGTCTAGTGGGTAGAGGCGTTGGGCCACCTATCTGCTAAACCAACGCTGTGCTGAGGGAGCGGGTTCGATCCCCACTGAGGGAAATTTCATTCGTGATTTTTCGCTCGGTGAGGTCGAGCCCGAGCCCGAAGTGGTTCGGATTCCACTATAAACTGTAGGTCCACGGCTGTAGGCAGCCTCCTGGAGGGTGGTGAAATATCCTCCAATCACCCTGCGGCCCAAGTTGAGAAGAATTCCCGCAAGATGGAGCCCGAAAGCCAGAACTCCTAGTGCTGATGTTGGACAACGGAGTGCATCATTCAGGAGGAAAAGCGTCAACACAAGGAAGAGCACCGACCCCTCGGCTCCAAGGTGTAGTCCCAAAAGGGATGGAGCCCGATATCAGAACTTCTAGTGCTGGCGCTGACCAACGGAGTTTCCACTCATCATGGAGGAAAGCCAGAAAAAGCGAGAGGTGCTCGCAAAGAGGCGGAAAAGCGGAACGGTGTCGTGGGTGAGACCCGGACCTCTATCACATGGACGGCTACTAGTTTAGCTTCCGGCGAGTTCTGACGAACGTACCAAGAAGAAAAACATCAACACAAGGGAGAGCACCGACAAAGACGGCTCCGGAAGGCGGGAATGACGCTGGATGAGGGCTCCGCGGGGCGAGCGGGGGATCACCAACGAGTTGACACGGTTCCTGAACCCCTGATCACTGCGCCTTGGTGTGCGGTGGATGGGGGATGTAGGGAAATGACCAAATACGTCGATGCAGCAGCACTGCTAAAAGGCACCCACCGAAGTAATATCTAACGATGGTTCCGGTGGGAATCATGCCAGAGTTCGGAAGGGCCACTGGTGCAAGGGTTTACCCTGCCCACGCCCTCCCCAAAAAAAAAAAAAAAAAAAAAAAAACATACATACATTAGGGTGGTTCGCTTTTGCAAAAATGTTCGAAATCGCGTATAAGTCATGTGGCGATTCTTAAAGTTTAAGTCTTTACGAAAAGAAAGCCGGGTTCAGAACCTCAAAAAAGTGTCGGGAACCGGTGTCAATCGATTTTTGAAGTTTAAAAACGTGCTCCAAAATAGGAGCAAAATCGGCCAACCATTCAATTTATTTCAAACTGTGGTCAGAGAGTAAAAATAATATTGACAACACATTGTCTACGTATTTTTGTGCGTAGAATCGAATGCCGTAGTCAGTTTTGCTCTACGACTTCGTTTTCATCGATAAAAATATACTTTTTTGATTTTTTTTTGCGTAAAAATCCAAAGATCGTCTTTGCAACGTTTAAAAATGAACAGAAAAAATCTGAAATAATTTTTGACAGGGTCAAAATGTAGGATTTTTTATGACGAATCCAACGATATAAATTAGTATATACTTTAAATGTATTTTCGTTCGTAAAAATGCAAATTTTCGATTTTTTTTGCTAAAATTGACGAAAAATCTCGAAAACGAGATGTTTTCGAAAAAAAATTGTTTTTTTCTAAAACGATGTTTTAGGACAAAAATCACAACGTCATTCAATTTTACAGCAAAAAATACAAAAAAAATGTTGCAGCGGGATTTTTTAAAAGCACTTTCTCTCAAAAAGGGCTCGTTTTTGAGATTTTTCGTCAAATTCCGCAAAAAAAAAAAAATCGAAAATTTGCGTTTTTACAAACGAAAATACTTTTAAAGTATATACTAATTTATATCGTTGGATTCGTCATAAAAAATCCTACATTTTGACCGTGTCAAAAATTATTTCAGATCTTTTCTGTTCATTTTTAAACGTTGCAAAGACGATCTTTGGATTTTTACGCAAAAAAAAAATCAAAAAAGTACATTTTTATCGATGAAAACGAAGTCGTAGAGCAAAAGTGAATACGGCATTCGATTCTGCGCACAAAAATACGTAGACAATGTGTTGTCAATATTATTTTTACTCTCTGACCACAGTTTGAAATAAATTGAATGGTTGGCCGATTTTGCTCCTATTTTGGAGCACGTTTTTAAACTTCAAAAATCGATCGACACCGGTTCCCAACACTTTTTTGAGGTTCTGAACCCGGCTTTTTTTTCGTAAAGACTTGAACTTTAAGAATCGCCATGACGTATACGCGATTTCGAACATTTTTGCAAAAGCGAACCACCATAACATACATACATACGGATATTTGTTGAGAATTGAATATAGTTTACAAATATATAAACTAAATTGTCCTACGAGGTCTGGTTCAAAATTTCGTTTTCGAGCCTATTACAGAGCTTCCTCTATGAGGAAGCAATACATTAGGGTCAAAATAATACTTTTTTACAAAACCGTGCGCACGTATGTCACTGATCTTAACGCGCTTTTGGTATGTTATAGTACATGGTAAAAAGGTCCCAAAAAAAATTTTTTAGACCCCCTCCCCCCTCCTACCCCCCAGTTCTGGTATAAACGTCCATTTTCGATCTATATTTTTTCTGAGGACATGAAGAAATTGAAAAATCTGAAAAAATTCACAAAAATAAAACCTTGAATTTTTTCAGATTTTTTAAGTGCTTCAGGCCTTCAGAAAAAAACATTGAAAATTCTGAAAATCGAGATACGGCGATATGAGCCGATATAGTAAACGGAAATTTTTTCGGTTTTTTATTGCATTGAAAAACATAACCTAAATTTTTTCAGATTTTTTCAGATGACCTAACGCACCTTTTGAAGCCAAAAACCGCTTTTTTTGACGAAAATAATTTTTTTAGGACGGTACGGAGCCTCGAAAAATCCGTATATACGACCATATACTTACGTATAAATATTATATGAAATTATGTGAACAATAAAAATATATATGAACATGAAATTTATTAACTTAATTTGAACATAATTTGAAAATTATTAACAAAATGTATATTTCTAATTTTTTTCGCTTTGTTTTTCGACTTTTTTGTGCCATGTCGTTTAACGCGAATTGTGCCGATCATGTAGTTGACTACATCGGTCACTTCAGCTGTAGACAATCTTTTTTCACATTTTTTGTTGACGTTATCTGAAATTAAAATCAATCGAAAAGAAATTAATTAAAAAATTTAATTGTTGAAGAAATGAAGTTTTTAATAAATGGAAATTATAAATTATTTGCCGTTAAACAATGAGAATGATATTTATAATTTTCATTTATAATTTTCGTAGAGGTTAGCTTCTCCTACCAATACATCTAACAACTCCTGCGTCGTCCTTTTTGCACCGTTCCAAGATCGACTAATAATAACTAATGCAGCTTTGTCGATCAAAATGTTAAAGCAGTCGACTATTTGGACTCGACCTGCTCCAGGTTGTCGACATAATTCGAGCGGGTCGCCTCCCGCAGCAGGGATGCCTAGTCTGTTAGCCCTTGGCGGAGCGGCGCTGATGCCTACAGTGATAGTACTTGGCTCAGCGACGTTGACGCCCACAGTGTTGGCGCTCGACACAGAGATGGGGTCAACAAAATCTCTAGAACATGGCGGATCAACGAGGACGGCTAGAGTGACTGCTTTCGGAGTATCGGTGAGGACGCCTAAAGTATCAGCATCCAGCCGTTCGGTGTGGGTTCTCTATGTGGCACCTTGGAAATTGGGTGTAGTAAATAGCCTCCACCGGTGGTACCAGTACCATGAGCCTGTACAATGAAAATATACGATAAAGTATATTTTTTATATTAGTAAATTTTCGTAAAACCTCAAGTACATCTCCAGGTTAGCAGAAAATATATCAATTTTTCCGATAAATTTTTCTCCGTGTACGAGCAAAAATTACTCTTGTCACGCGTTTTGATTCACTCAATCTCTTTCTTTTTTTGGCAGAATTCTTCGATATCTCATCGATTTGTCTTTGCAATTCAGCTATTTTTTTTCTCGCTCCTATCTTCGTCGCTGGATGAACTTTAAGGTTCGTCTTCCTCTAATTCTTCTCTTACTTTTACGATTTCTGACTCATCACCGTCATTTTCCGCGATGAAGCTTTTCGAATTTATTAGATCATTGTTGATGCTTTTTATCATAGAAATTTGAGAGCTCGTAAGAACTTTTTTCGACTCCTGCACATTATCTCTTTCAATAGATGCCGATATAGTTGCAGTTGTATTTTTCACCATGACTTCTCCGGTTGTGGATAATGGCAAACATTCTAGATACTCTTTAGGTATCTTTCGACAAGATTCTGCAAAACTGTAAATTCTATTTAACTACAATTACGAACATTTATTTTTTTTATAAAGACATTTTTTGATTTTCGAAAAATTGATCCAGTTGTATTAGCGCGGAAACGATTTTTCTCTCAATGACATAATCCTTTTCCTTGCTATATTCGGTTCACAATTGATTGAGATGCAATATACCTAAGATTAATATTTTAATCGTTCCAAATATTTTGAATAAACCCAAATACATAAAAACGAAATTCATCTTCGATATCATTATAATATGGGGAGAATAGGTTAAACTTTAATGTATTTGAAGTATTGAGCACTCGTGCGACAATAGTCTTGAGTACAGAGTAAGGAGTACAAGACCGTAAACACGTTACACGAAAAAAAAAGCTTAGTAATCGGTACGAAAACGTTAGTTATAACAACAAAATTCGTTTTTGTGTTATCACTACCGAAATATTTTAGTTACGACAACTATTTTCTCGGTTAGAACACCAAAATGTTACGACCTGCGTAACAATAATCTAAAAATTAGATAACTTCAGGCAGGTTCTGATAGCATTGCTTTTAAAATCACGTCGTGAGAGAAAAAGATTATTTGTTGACGTCATACGATGTCTATTTGTTAATTAAATGTTGTGCAAGTAAATAATTATAATTGAGAGACACTTTACACCCTATAAAGGGATGATTGCGAGAACAGCATATTTTACAAATTCAAATAATTATAAAGTGCCGAAAATTAATGGCTAGACAAACAACGACAAAGATAATGGTAAAGGGTGATACCAATTACTTTAACTTGACAATAAGTAGAGTTGAGCGAGATAACTCGTGAAATGAGTTATCTACGTCTGCTCTGATTTTAGGATATATGGTGCGTTATTTCAAAAGCGTGATAGACCATGTCTTGTTATCGTAGCTTTTGGAAAACTTTAAAAAAATTAAAACTAAGACGGTAGAACGTTTCATTGAACTTAATTCTACCTTCCGCAACTATAAAATTGCCATAAATTACTACCAAATAAATTTGACAGCCGTACAAACATGCAAAATGTCCCCTCCGTAACCTGTCCTAAACTCAAAATCGATTGTTTTCGCTTATTAAACACATTTTTCCAAATATACAGCAATATTGTGGTACATGGGTTCTATTCTAGACATCCTAAATAAAGTTTTTTTACGTCACTCGTCACCCTAAATAGTATAAATACAATTTTACATAAGTAGCAAATGTGTCCTTAAATTATGTGAAATTTTACATCATTTCAAGTATAGGTCCAGTAAACGTTCTAGATAGATATTTCGACCTCTCTAACACCATCACGATCAAGTTTCAAAACCAAGGTATTCGATTATTGACCGTTGAATGTTTAAATTTTAGTCGCGCGTTCGCTACAACTGCAGCAGCACACGGGCATCACATTAGTAAAATAACGCGTCCCCTCCGTGATCAACGAATTCTCTGGCTTAATCATTCGAATCTTGACCGTCGTGGCATAAAAACGTTTGTTTTCACAAACTATTTTTGTGGGTAATCGGATAAAATCGTTCGGCCAAACGATTGTTGTGAAACTCAGTACAAACTCAAATTGTCCCCTCCGTGAGTATCCCCTCCGTGATAGTATTTTCAAAATGGCCTCAAGAAAATCGACACGATTAAGTATAGCTATTAAAAAAGAGATTTGCGATCAAAAAAAAAAGGAAAAAGAATCTAGAATTCAAAAAGCCAAAAGAATAATTGTGAAATCGAAAGCAGTAAGTATATATAACAAATGTAAATTTTAGGTTATAAATAAATTATTGTATAAATATATTCTCCATGCGATTATTAGAATGAAAAAGTGGAAAAACGAAACATTCGATTAGAGAAAATTAAATCTATTACTGAATTATCAAATAGAGATCAACGGCAAAAAAGAAAGTACGAACGAAACCGAAAAAGGAAATACCGAGCTAATTTAAAAGAAAAAATTTCAAATGTAACGGAAATCGAACAACCACTCAGCAAAAAAAAACGGGTTGGTATTCAGAGGGCTATGAAGAACCGTCGTCGTTGCTATCAAGAAAAGGCGAAGCTTAAAATTCAAAATGCCAACTCAACAACAACATTAAATCGTGTCTCAAAAAGACTACAAAGGCTCAGTATGGGTCCACCCAAACCTTCTGATCCGATTGCTTCACGCGTTGATGATCTCTTGTCTGAGATACCCAAAAATTATAATACGATAAGAAAAAAATTGGTAATTATTTATTGTAAAAATTAGTTAACTTATTTTAATGATAGTTGTAAATATTATTAATTTTTAAATGCATTGGTTCATTTTTAGATTGCAAGTGAAGCTTTCTTGGATTAAATACTGATAAATTACAGAAAAAATAATAATTATAAATATAAGCATAGCATAGCCAAACTTTTGAGTGGACAAGTCATAAAAAGATACCAATGGCATACACTCATTAAAAAAAAACATAGTACCACGTTTTTCAAACAATATTGGTAGCTCAGCAGACTCCAGAGAATATTACAGAAGAAAAAAAAGTAAATTTGCTGCCATCAGAGAGTCAATAAATAATTTCTTTTTAGAAAATACTACAATTGATTCAAATAAAAAATTTTGCAAAAAGGATAAAAATGGTGAGTTGGTTCCAAGGCGTTACCTGAATGGTAATTTGTTAGATCTGCACAATAAATTTAAAAGTGAAAATAAGAAAATGCAAGTTAGTTACACTATATTTTGCAAATGTCGACCATATAATTGTGTGGCTCTCAAGGTAACTGACAGAGAGACATGTGCTTGTATAGTGCCCGAGAATTTTCTTTTAATGATTAATGTTTTATTCAAACATGGACTAATAATAGAAAATTCTCGTCACCAGATAATCAAAAGCTTGACCTGTGAGACAATGTCTGAAAACTGTTTATCAAGAGTTTGCACTTTGTGTGAAAATAAGAAGATCAGTATTACAAATAACTCTCCAGATGAGTATGTCACTTATTTTCATTGGCAAACTGTAAAAGAAAGTAGAATTAACGTTAAGACAAATAAACAAATTCTGGTGCAAAGACCACAGAAAATGGAGTATTCTGTAAAAATGTGTGAACTAGTCAAGACTTTTGAAGAAAATATTCTTCCAATCATGGAACATGAGTTGAAAATCTTTCACCAGTACAGAATACAAAAGACCTTGAGAGAAAATCTGAATGCCAATGAAGTACTTTTAATTATAGATTTTAGTGAAAATTACAATTGCAAGTACTCCACTGAAATTCAATCTGTTTACTTTGGTGCGGCAAGGGATCAAGTGTGTCTTCATACTGGTTATTTTTATTCGCAGTCCTTATGCCAAGGGTTTACATCTGCCTCTGATTGTCTTCGGCATGATGCTGCTGCTGTTATGGCTCACCTAATCAATACATTAAATTATTTCCTGAAAAAAGTAGAAGGTATAACTACACTGCATATAATGAGTGATGGACCTAGCAGCCAGTATAAAAATAAATCTCTATTTTATTTGATGACTCAGTATTTTCCAAAAGTCCACCCACAAATTACAAAGATATTTTATAATTATAGTATAGCAGGCCATGGCAAAAGTCAGGCAGATGGAATTGGCAGTATTGTGAAACGCACAGCAGATGAACATGTCAAATATGGTCAAGATGTACCCAATTTTAGTGTATTCTTGAATATCTTGACATCAAAGTGCACCAATATTCACATTACATCTATAAAAAAAGAAGATATTGAAGTAATAGACGGTATTCTTCATGATGGAAAAGTAAAATTATTCAAAGGAACATTTCAAGTTCACCAGTTCGTCTGGTCTAAAAACTTACCCAGCTATATAAACTTCAACTCCTTAAGTTGCTATGATTGCACAGAAGAAAAGTGTGAACATTACTTCCTTGGTGAAATCTGCTTCGCTGAAAATACCTGTAATAGAAAACCAAATAAAAAATTAGAAAAAGAAAGTATAATCACTATTGATAAGAAAATTGATGAACCAAGTACATCTTCAACAACTTCAAATTCTCATGCATTACTAAGAAAAAGTTCAAGGTATGTGAGATGTAAATTATTAATTATAGTACAATGTTTTATAATTACTACATTATTTTAATTTTTCAGGTCTAAGAAGATTAATTCTTACAAAGATTATTTTTATGAATGATAAGTTATTTTGTTGTATACTCACTAATTTATCCATAGATTACTTCACTTTGTACTTCACTGTTCAATAAATCACTGCTTTTTTATCATTAAAGAAAATTTTTGTACTTGTCCCCTCCGTCCCAGTTGAAAAAAATTGCGTGGATATTCCACGTGGATCATACAGGGATTCCTTGAGGATGGGACATTGATTCCACGTGGATCGAACATGGATCATATAAAGAGTCCACGTACGTAAACCACAGGGATTTGCACGGAAATCCTCGTTGATTTTCGATCGATCCACGGGGATTTTCGCGCAAATCCTCGTTGATTTTCGATCGATCCACGGGGATTTTTGCGCAAATCCTCGTTGATTTTCGAGCGCGTGCCCGCGAGCAAGTTCCACATCCACGAGGATTAAAAAAAATCAGCGTGGATCAGTCGAATATCTGTGGTGATTGCATTTTTTTTAGCCCATGATCGATCCACGAGGAATCCCTGTATGATCCACGTGGAATCCCTGTACGATCCACATGGGATCCCTGTATGGTCCACGAGGATTACTAATCCTCATGGATTTCCACGTGGATATCCATGCAATTTTTTTCAACTGGGGTGATATAGCCCAATTAAAGAATCCCAATTCATTTTAAAAATAAAGCATGTGTAGCTCTTACATAGTATATTTACTTTAGTTTTATGGTTAGGAATAACTGTCAATAGTCAAAAATTGCAGACGACGAAATTTTTTTTCCCTACTTTATCGACGTCAAATATCACACTTTTCAAATAACGCACCATATATCGAGGGCCCGTAAGGCCTCAGGGTGATTCTCTTTACAACTTTTGTGGTGCGCGGAGCCTATGTCACTCGATTGGCTACGCAACAGCGCCTATTAATTTTATAAGTATTTGTTCTTCGTCTAAAATACGTTAAATGTGTCCGATTGATTTGATTTGAGTATTAAGTAATATCACCGAAAATGTGTAACGAAGTGCATCGAGTAAGTGCGAATAACCTGTATCGAGTGTATACGAGAAATCGAGGTAGAGCATCCTCATCGTCGTCTAATTAAATAAATTGTATGTCAAATTAATTATATTTAAGATTAAACATAAGTCTGCGAGATTTGTATATCGATTAGAATATAATAAATTACCCCTTTAATGTACCCAACAATTAGAGTATTCACACATTTCATTTATCCAACCTACCATTCTCTCCAGCCAGAATAAGATCTGCAATTATAATTTATTTATGTAACAAACCACCCGTTACAAAAATTCCATTTTGTTGTAGCAACAAGGAAAATAGTTGCTATAACTAAAATTGTTGATATAAAAGAAATCCACAATGGAATTATCGACGTATTGGTGTGAGGGCGCCGCACACTGTATGGGCCTTTCACCTTTTCCCCCCTTTTTTTTAGACTTAAGCGATATGCTGAGCGAACAACACTGCTCCTCTCTCGCACAATAATTGTTCTTCAGAATTGTGTTAATTCATAGTTGTTTACTTTGAAATAAATAAATAGTTAATCTACTCTATCAAAGGTGTTTTATTCAACAGGTTATGGACCCAGAACCTTCCCGATAGAGTGGAAAAACATACACACTTGTAAAAAAAGTGGAAATACTCTTTTGAGGTTAGTAAAAAAAAAAAAAGTCGCAGTTCGCAGAATTGGACAAAGAAAATCAAACAACACAATGGATCAGAGCATATCATCGTATACATTGGCTATCCAAGGAATTCGATTGGACAATGAAAAACAATGGGGAGCTTGGAAGTTCCAAGTCGGTGTACTATTGAAGGGTGCAGGTGTTTTCAAAGTAGCTGATGGCTCAGAAGCGAAACCAGTCGGTGACGCCGCAACCGCAACGCCGGCCAAAGTAACGGAGTGGGAAACGAAAGACGCTAAAGCACAGACAATAATAATATCTCGACTCAGTGAGAAGGTAATTAATTACGTAATCAATTGCACAACATCGGCCGAAATCTGGACAAAACTTTGCAGCATATACGAACAAAAAATAGCATTGAATGTTCACCTACTTAACCAAAGATTCTTGAACTACGCCTACGAAGGTGGCGGCATAACGGCTCATTTTAGTAAAATTGATGAGATGGTGAATCAACTGAAACAAAGAGGTGAAAAGCCGACTGAAAAAATGGTGATAACCAAGATATTGATGTCTCTCCTAGAAGATTATAAACATTTCATCTCGGTCTGGGAATCAGTTCAAGAAGACCAACAAACTACAACTAACCTACTCGCAAGGCTCATAGTTGAGGAAGAAAGATTAAAAAGCTCTGAAAAGACTGTCGCATTGACTGCAAAGGTGAAATGCTATAAATGTGGCAGAGTTGGTCATAAAAAGAATGAATGCCGTCAAAATTCTGGATCAAATAATCATAAAGAAAAAGGTAAACAATCATGCAATTACTGCAAAAAACAAGGCCACACTATTGAAGTTTGCAGATACCGCTTGGCTAAAGAACAACATAAAAATGACAAAGATGACAACACGCCTTCAAGTAATCAAGCTGAAAGAAAAACACATGCATTCATAGTCACTGCAATGTATGGTTCAGTATATTCAGATGATCAATGGATTGTTGACAGTGGTGCAAGTGATCACTTGTGTAAGGATAAAAGTTTCTTCATCGAATACAATGAGTTAAAAAATAAAATACCAGTGATCATAGGCGATGGAAGCAGCTTATATGCAATTGGAATTGGAAACGTTAAGTTATTAGCCAAGAATAGTGAAAGCTATGATGAAGTAATATTAAAAAACGTATTATATGCACCAAAGCTAACTTCAAACTTATTCTCTGTTGCATCAGTATTGGCCAAAGGCTATAATTTGGTAGCTGATGTTAATCGTTGGAATTTCTTAATGAATAACGAGATTTGTGCAATAGGTAAAAGACATGGCAAAGTTTATATCATGGATTTTAAACGCTGTAATAACAATAATGTGCATGCAAACATTGGACAAGTGGAGCAAGGTCTTGAAGATTGGCATAGCAAATTAGGACATCAAAATAATGTTCAAATAAAAAAGATATTAAAAAACAATAATATCAAGGTTATTCCAGGTAAAAAGGAATCATGTGTTCCCTGTATCAAAGGTAAACACAGTAAGATGCCTTTTCATCGAAGTCAGACTAAAACTACTGCTCCAGGCGACATAATTCACATTGACCTATGCGGGACAATGGAAGTGAAGTCTTTAGGAAATTCAAGATATTTTTTTCTTTTAAAAGACGATTACTCTCACTTTAGAACAGTGTACTTTTTGAAGCACAAGGATGAAGTTTATGAAAAACTAGAAAATTTTATTGCTAAAACAGAGAATATATATGGGAACAAGATAAAAGTTATAAGATCTGACAATGCAAAAGAATTCATCGCCAGAAAATTTGAGTCTCAATTAGAGAAGAAAGGAATAATACATCAATTTACTGTGCCCTACAATCCAGAACAAAATGGAAAAGCTGAAAGGGAAATGCGCACAATAGTGGAGGCAGCCAGGACATTGATGTTTGCAAAAGATATACCGAAGAACCTATGGTCAGAAGCAGTAAATACTGCTGTATATGTACTCAATAGGACTGGCACAAGTTCAATCAAGGATAAAACTCCATTTGAACTATGGTCAAACAAACAGTTTGATATTAATTCATTGAAAGTTTTTGGATCGGAGGTATACGTGTACATACCTAAAGAAAAACGCCTTAAGTTAGACCCCAAGAGTCAAAAGGGTTTATTCGTCAGCTATTGCGAAGATACCAAAGGATATTGAATATACATGCCCAACTTAAATGATATCACAATAGCTCGGGATGTAATATTTCCTGAAAACTCATCCAATGTAGTTGATCAAATTATCCAGGTACCATATGATGACACAAAAGAAATAGATTCTGTCTCAATTGAGAAGTCGTCAAAGAAAACGAGTGAGCAAGAGTCATCTGAAGAATCTGAGGCATTAGACAGCAATGAAGAATATTGCTCGGTCAGTGAAGAGGACAATGAAGAAGTTGAAGATCAGAAGAATGAAGAACCAAGAAAAAGTCAACGTCAGAGAAAAACACCTCACTGGTTGAGCGACTACAAAATAAACTTTATGTGTGATGTCAATGACGACGAGCCTACCACATATGCAGAAGCTATCAAACGATATGACAGTAAAAATTGGCAAGAAGCTGTAAAAAATAAATTCAATGTATTAAAAGTGTAGCAGAAAGCAGCAGTCGACTTCCGCATCAACAACTGAAGCTGAATACGTAGCTCTCAGCGTTGCTGCAAGTGAAGCCTGTTGGCTAAAATATGTAATAAGTGACTTTAAATTATCTGATATAAATAACACAGTGATTACAATATTCGAAGATAATCAATCAGCAATGAGGGTAGCATACAACCCAGAGCACCACAAGCGAATGAAACATTTGGACATTAAATATCATTTTGTTCGAGAAAAAGTTAATGAAGGATTGATTAAAATCGAATATGTATAAACACTAACGATCAAATCGCCGACATGTTTACAAAACCTTTATGTAAGGATCAATTTCAAAAATTAAGAAATATGTTAATATTTAATCCATAATAAGAGCTACCATGTAAAAGATTATAATTCCAATTAATCGTTATCAATCTTGTAATACGTAGCGATATTTCCATTGAAGGGGTGTGTTGATATAAAAGAAATCCACAGTGGAATTATCGACGTATTGGTGTGAGGGCGCCGCGCACTGTATGTGCCTTTCACCTTTCCCTTTTTTCTGCGGGGTTTGCACCGTTGGGTGTAATCCGTGAAAATTTTCCTTGGAAAAAAGCCGGTGCACTTCAACTGCGGTCTCTGGTGTTGGGGGTCACACCATTATCAAAGCGTAACCTCAGTGGTATGGGAGGCGCAACCATATCGACTATAGGTACACGCTAATACACTAACACACACTTACATATACACGCAAGACCCACCGTTAGGTAGAACGGTGAGGTTGGCCAATTAGCCTAGTAGCAGAAAGGGCCGTAATCAACTAAAAAAAAAAAAAAAATTCACCTTTCCCCCCCTTTTTTTTTAGACTTAAGCGATATGCTGAGCGAACAACACTGCTCCTCTCTCGCATAATAATTGTTCTTCAGAATTGTGTTAATTCATAGTTGTTTACTTTGAAATCAATAAATAGTTAATCTACTCTATCAAAGGTGTTTTATTCGACAAAAATATTTTAGCAGTGGTAATCAAAAACGAATTTTGTTATTATAACTAATGTTTTCGTAGCGTTTACTGAGTTTTTTTTCGTCTTTGACAATGTCAAATGCATTAGACATGTTTTTATTTATGCTCGTTAAATAATATATGTATTTTTAAAACGCCACTCATAAATTTATAAACGTTCGTAACTCGCAAGTAACTATCGGCTGTGCTGCTATTTTTTCACGCAAAAGAACAATGTGTGTCCTAAATCAAAGCGGGCTACGAGCGTACTTACAGTTTTCCGGGACTTTTCATTAGATGTCGAGTACCTTAGTCTAAAAATCGGATTATTAATCGTACGAGTGTAACGTGTTCCCCGTTTCTAGATTGCGTGGTATCTTAAGATATCAAATATAACATTTGAAAAAACCGTTACACTTTTGTTTATTATATGTCTAGTTTTTAAGAGCTATCTATACAAGCTGTGTAATCTTTCAAGTGTATTTAAGGGCTCAAAGGGGGCTTAAAATCGAAAAAATTTTTATTTCATTTTTGAGTCGGATTTTTGTCCCCTTTCCATTGCATTTTTCGAAACTTCAAAATTTTGATCATTCAGTGAGATACAGCTGTTTCCGTGAGCCATTTTCGTATACTTTGGGTGTTAAATTTTTTCTTCTTTTGCGTTTTCTGGCGTTTAACGTTTTTACAAAGTGCACCTCAGTTGTCGTAACTTTCAGAGGGTACCGATTGAGTTACCGCACCAGGGTCGCGTACACTTCTTCAGAACATCAATGGTTACGGTCACAACCTCGGGCGTGTCGATCCGACCCTTCAGTCACCCTGCATAAACACTGAAGCACAATTTTTTTTCATTGTACGTTTTTTTTGTGAGCTCCTTCATCAATCTACTGATTGAAAGTGATTTTTGTGACCGTAACATTGATGTTCTGAAGAAGTGTACCCGACCCTGGTGCTGTAACTCAATCGGTACCCTCTGAATATTAATGGAAAGAGGACAAAAAATCCTACTTGAAAATGAAATAAAAATTTTTTCGATTTTAAGCCCCCTTTGAGCCCTTAAACGCAATGAAAATTCATTTTACATACCAGCGGCCCGAAAGTAGCACTTCCCGGCCCCTGCGCTAAACGGGATATTGCTATTTTCGGGCCCTGGGTATGTAAAATCGTATACTGGCCTATACCGGGAAAAAAAGAAAGCCTCAGTGCACGTGCTAATCGACCTCGGCTTCGCCACGGTCGCTTATTTTACGTGCCCTAGGACTTTTCTTTTTTTCCCGGCCTAGGGCAGTAATATACTATTATTTATAAATATTATTATATATTATTTATAAAGAGAATACTTTACAATTTACAGTCATTTCATCACAAAAATCTAAAAATGTCAGCTCCAACCGACGATGAAGATTTTTCATTTTTAGCCAAAACCGTATGGGAAACAAATTTTACCTGGACCTCGAGAGTTATGAAGGTTGCCTTTTTATTCCCTTTTCAAAAAAGGAGAGTACGAATAATTGGAAATTTAATTTTAATTTCATATTTATTGATTACATCTGTATCCACGGTAAGTGTTTAAACGATTTCACTGGCATAAAGATTTTCTATAGTATTTTATGCTTCAAGTGATGCTTTCATATTTAAGGAGGTTCGATAGTAAACTTCATGTCTTTAGAAATGCCTGAAACTTTTTTATTTTAATCTTTGATAAGAAATGAATGCACTGTTAAAATCTTAGATTGATCTACAATCTAGTTTTCGAGAAAAAAAAATCAAAAACGACGTCTTATACATGGGTCTTATGGGGAAAGTTACAACTATGTCACAAAAAAAAGCATTATGCAAACGAATTAGACTTAAGAAATGAAAAAAAAACTATTTTTTAGAAGACCAAGAAGGTATTGATCATTTTGAAAAAAAAAACGACTCGTTTTACAACACTGAATGCTCAATAAACAAGTCTAAAAACGTGAGATTCTGAGCCACGCGAGCCGAAATGTCGCGTTTTTACACGTTCATTGCTGTATTTCAGCTAGTAAAAATAAAACGTACTCTCTGGAAAATATGTATTTCGATGGGAAATTTCCTCAGCTTTCGATTGAGACTCCTTTGAAAAATCTTAAAAATGCGTTTTTTGATATATTTAATGTTAAAAGTTTATTTTTACAATTTTCCGTGGAAAATGGAAAATTTTTGAAAATCTGACTTCACCATCGGAAAGCTGAGAAAATTTCCAATCGAAATCATATGTCACAAATTTTTTTTAAGTGCGTTTAGGAGGTTTTTCAGCGAGATAGAAGTTAAGCAATTTCACCTATAAGTGCCGTGCGGCCGCTACATGCTGTTTTGCTAATAATATTTTGTTCCCATGAGTTGGTATCACTCCTTCGTGCCCGTGTATAAGCATAGGCGACCCCCTCTCCCCGCCTGCCCCTTGAAAGTGCTATCGAACCTCCTTAAAACGAGGAGTTATAGCATGAGCCAAAAGCGAGTGCTATCCCAAGTTATATTGAAAATGCACACTCACACAAGTTGCATACCAATATTTCATAGCACAAGAGCACAAAAATTTAAGTATTGGTAAGAGTGGTTTATAAAAATAATTATCATTTATTAAGATTTTGAAAATCTCCCGGGATTTAAGAGAGAATCAAATGATGACCGCAAATTTGGTTGAGTCGATATTCCAACTACTAACTTTTTTAATAGTAATATTTTGTTACCTGCGTATGGTAGTATGCTCAGAAAAGGTAAATAAAATAATACATATGATTATACGGAAAATATGAAAATAGCATACGTTAATAATAGAAAGAAAAAAACTTAATTTTTAATGGCAACAAGATCTATAGCTGTGCAGCATTAATGGTTAAAATGTGGAAATCTAATTCTGAAGATACCCAAGAAAAAATGTTCAAAATATTCAAAAAAGGATACCACATTGGTATTTTTCAAACAGGTTGGCTTTAAGACTGCATAAAATTATGTTAATAATGATTTACTTATTTGGAAATTTTTTAGTGGCATTATTTATGTTACTCATAAGCTTTGGAGTAGCACCAATAGCTGTCCCGGTCTTCTTAAACTGGGCACTTCCAGGCAATCAGGCTTACGAAAAAACTTTACCTCTTCATACAGAACTATTTTTGAGCGAAGATCAATACTTTTATCAAATTTTTACAGTTCATATTTCTGTATTATTGGTCATTAGTTTACTAATTAGCGCCATGAATGATTTTCTAGTAACAGCTATATCAGTTATAATTGGTCAAATTCGTGGATTAGAGTTCGTGTAAAAACTTTTCTGAGTAAAATAAAATTTTAATGATGTGACATTTTTTTACAGGTACTTTTTACGTAAAATGGATGCTGAGTACAAATGCAAAATTTTAGATGATGAAAAAAAGGGAAACATATGGGGTTTTGAACAGCTTCAAGAATTTATTCGCTTGCACTACATCATTATCGAGTTATAACTTATTTAATATATATTTAATGCCAAAGGTTTTTGTTAACTATTCACTCATATTCCCATGAATTCTAGATTTTTCAAAATCGTTGGTGATATAAGTGACATTTTAATGTTTGTTGTATTAATTGGATCGAGTTGTATGTTCGTCTTGACGACTACATCGGTATGCTTTGGTCGATAGATTTGAGTTATTGAATTACTATTGAAAAGGTTCATATTTTTAGATGGTAATCTTAATGGAAACCGATTTATTAGGGTCAGCAAAAGTTTTGTTGGCATTTGGTGCTACTATGTGCGCGTTAACTTATGTTTGTGTTCCAAGTCAAATGTTAAAAAATGCGAGCGATGATCTATTTTTTACCTGGTAATTTTTACACACAATTACCGATCCTTAAAATTCAATCAAGTAAATGATTTATTTCATTCAAGCTATAAGATACATTTTCGATGTTACCCTGTAAAAATGCAAAAGATGTTATTATTGATCATGATAAGGTCTAGGAAACCTTTCGTTTTAACTGCTGGGTCAATCATAGAATTAAATTTAGAAACCTGGAGTTCTGTAAGTCTTTTCTTTTAGTTATATAATGTAAGAGTTCTTATTAAAATTATTATTTTCAGATAATCAAATCTTCAATATCGTATGCAGCAGCTTTCAGATCGGTTTATACGTCATTGTAAATTTAACAAAATTTGATGAATGATTATCAACTTACTCTATATTTTTTTTTCAAAATTTCAACCTAATTAAATGTCGATGCTTTTCATTCTTTTTAAAGTACATTGTTATACTTTTGTTTGATTAAAAGTATTCTTCATGATACAAGCTCCATAAATTTCCCCTTTTCAAAGCAAAAAAAAACTTTCTTCGCGTCAGCCGATGATTACAAGTGCTCTGAGGCTTCTGTATAATAGTTTTTCGCTCTCCTAGGTACGTAATCGACAAATCTATGATGGTTATATCTTTTTCTCCTTTGCCGATACTGTCTCTCATGGTATCTTTTAAAATATTTCTATTTTACGATTAAATAATCTGCAAGGTGAAAATTCGAAGCCGCAAACTAAAGCTGAGATTGCAATTTTGTTAACTTACAGAAGTATGGTATAACTTCTTTTGGCACTGCCCAGAAAACTGAGGCTTTCATATGTGATTTTATTAACTAACGCCAAATGACGCCTACAACGATAAAAGTGAAATCATTCTCCGCAATTGTCGAGCAATCAACCTCCACTAGTAATTATAGAAGTATAATTTTTACCAAATTCAGTGTGATACACGTAACTGCGTTACCATGCGTTGGTCGGTGGCGGCGCACGCCGCGTGCATCTGTGTCTGTTACCCGTGTGTGTGTACTGTGTAGTATAGAAAAGGAACGACTCTGCTCGGAATTCGGAATTGAAATTGTCGCGATGTGGAATGTCGTTCCGGCGGCGGCGGCGCCGTCGCCACTATCCCCATATAAGCTCAACGAGCATCGATACATTAAAAACATATCTGCTTGTATACAAAAAAATACCAGAGGCTCATTAGTAAATGATTATCAGCTCGCACTTCTCCCTCTCTCCCATTTCCATTCTTGCCCGCGCCAAAGTCGACTCCTTATTTTGACTTTCTACCATACAAACGTAAACGTATTTACAAGTCAGTTCAAAACTCTATTCCAACGCGGCGACAGTTAACTGCCGCGAGGCCGTGTTGTGCTGCCGCCACTAGCCTCTCACTATTATATCTCTCGCGCGAATACACGAGAGAGAAAAGTCGATCCTTGTATTCTCGCGGCGGCGGCTCATGTGCACCACTCGTCGCGCGTACTGCAGCAGCAGCAGAGACGTTTCAGTGACGCCACGGCCGTCAGCGATACTCGCTCGTAAATGCCATAATATACATATAGTGCATGCACATCTCTCTCCAGTGCAGTTTCATCGTTGCTCTTGACTGCTCGAGTGTTTGTGTACGCGTGTATGTGTTATATGTGTGCGTTTGTGTATGGTACACACGGGAGCTGCGCACCGCGGGGCAGTCAGCTCTGCAATACATGTAATCTGGTGCAGTGTGCAGTCGGTCGGCCCGAGCTGCAACAGCAGCAGCAGCAGCAGTAGTGTCCGATGTGCAGTGTATTGTGAGTCCGTGAGTATTTTTCTACTACCGATGCGATAGAGGAGAAGAAGAAGAAGAAGTGCACGCAAACGTGTGCGCGCGGCGCGGCTATTTTCTTTCGGCCTCGTCTCTCGTGTCTCCGTGTATACGTGATTTTTTGTTGGTCATTGTTGTTGTTTGTATCGGATCTGTGCGAGTGATATATAACACCCGAATTGGCGTGAATGGCGTCTGGCGAGCCGTGAGACGTCTGCGAAAAAGGGAGTCTACTCTCGGGCGGCAGTTGTCGTCCAGTGCAGCAGCACACAGATCGTTCACCTTACATAGGGATCTCTGCGCTTCTGCCGTTTCATTGAAAACAACTGTAAGTACACTGCACACGATATATATAGCATATATACACAAAGCAGAAACGCCGTTCGCCAACCTTTTTTTATCCCCCTTTTTCGTTTCTACGCATGAAATACAACAGACATGCGTGTCCGTGTGTAGATTTTGGCTCGCGCGTCGGTCATTATATGCGTGTGTACTTACAATGCACATATATACACACGCGCGCGCGTACATTACATTCGTACACAACGGTAACACAAACGAATGGGAGAGGTCCTGTGGAATAGGCTATATAATGTAACGTGTATAAAGTCAGCTGTGTGCCTGTGTGTTGGGTATATATGCACAAACGTGCAGCAGCAGCAGCTCCTTAGATCGCGAGGTGGACTAATGACCCAGAAAAAGGAACCTTTTCTTATATACATTTTTTTTGTAACTCTTTTTTCGTCGTCGTCGTCGTCGTCGTCGTCGTCCGTATAATAGTCGCGTGGCCTGAATAAAATATGTTCCTGAAATTCACGTTCCGTATTATTATAAGTATATAACGTTTAAAAGCCCTGCAGGCTGCAGGCATGATCGCACACACATTATGCAAACACATGCATACACACATGCGAGCTCATGTGTGCATGTGTAAGTGCCGCTCGACGATTCATGTTTCTTTTTTTTCTTCTGCTTTACTTTTGTATATATATACACACGCAACTTCGCTTTAATATAAACTTCGTCGCCGTCTACTCGCCTATCGATGGATCTCGATCTTCGTAATATCAAATAGATTTAGATATATATACGCAAGCAGTTCGCTAAACTCTCTCGACTCGATATACGCGCTAAGCGGGGAATATCTTTTTGACCGCATTCCGCGGAGAAAGAGACGTCGAAGCCTATACACACACAGACACACACACATTCATATATATAAGACGAAGAAAGATAGTGCGCGTATTAAGTGTATATATAGGGAGGGGTTAAATCGCGGCTCTACGATTATAATACCTTCGCCACGCTCTCTACAGCTCGTTTATCTTTTATCACAGCCGTGCGCTGCAGTGTATGTATGTGCCATGCGCATGTACATACATACATAAAGGCTCCACTTTTAATCGTCGCTCCATCATCCCATCGACCTAATGAGGTCAATGTAATATATATGAACTGTATATATATTCGCCCGGGCTATACATCATATCCCAAGCTCTCGTTCCTTTTTTTTTTAGCCGCGAGCACGCGACTCTACTTTACTTACTCTCTCTTTCTCTCTCTCGACCCGCAGAAGTGCAGTTGTGGCAGTAGCAGCAGTTGAAGCGGAGTATAACGAACTTAATAGAAGTGCGCGGCGATCGATTACTCATGGCCCTTAATAGAATGTCACGCGTTGTGCATAGCGCTGTAATATTGACGCGTCGGTCGCTGTAGCTCGTCGACGTCGCGCGCAGTTACATACTTCGCAACGACGACGATGAACTCGTTCGCGATCTCGTAAACTCGTTAAGTATTGCGTACATAGATAGGTTTGAAGGAGATCGTTTGAAAGGAGGAGAAAGTTTTAGTATAGGATAAATGTCATTTCGTGGGCGTGGGTTGAGATGTTTTTTTTTTTTATTTACGTAATTGATTTTGGTCATCGATTCATTAACTATGTTGACTGACCGGTATATAATAATAATATTTAGTATGAGAGTTGCGCGCGAACCACTTTGAAAGAAAAGTGAGACGTTCTTCTATACATGTGTATTAATGATATGTGCACGCAAATGAAATGACAATTGCGCGACTGTCTCTTATTCCCACGCTCGAAATCCTCATACAGCGTAGCAGAGATTCGATCGTACGTCTTTCTTTGCGTTTTCTCTCCATTGTTGCACGTCGACGATCGAGAAATCTCCTCCTCCTCGTTGAAACATATATAAATTTGCGCTAGCTCTCGAAATGATTGGAAATATGTTAATTGTTCCTCGATCGAGACGACAACTGCGACGAGAGCAATTAATGCCATTCGCAACAATCGCAACAATAAGAGAAAAAAAAAGGAAAAAGAGAAGAAGAAAAAACTCGCGTTGTTATGTTCGCAGCAGCAGCAGCAGCAGCAGCAGACTCGAGACGGTGTGGCACTGCAGTGCACCGCTGTAGCTTTTATGAATGAAAGCATGAGAGTGATCTGTCTGTTTATATATATACGTATGTATAATACCGGAGAGCCACGTACAAGGCGAGCTTTTCGAACTGTGCGCGCGGTTCGCTATTCAGACGGCGACGGCAACGGGCGGTGGCGGCGACGTTTCAATTCGCTGCTTCCGCTCTTATACAGTCTCGCTGTGTCTATCTCTCTCTCTCTCTCTCTCTCTCTTGCTCTTGACGTTTTACAATGCACACGTGGTATACAGTAGTGTACGACCGCGACGTCGCTGAAGAAGATAATGCGAAAATATACCCCCGTCGCGTTCGTGCACGTCCCTCCCACAATTGACCGTTGATAGGTTCTTATTCTTGAATTAAAATAAAAAAAAAAATAAATAAAAATAAAAAACGCACGCAACGTGTCCTCTTCCACCCATCCGACTTCGTTAATTAAACCTTTCCTGCCGCGCTAGGAGAGACACATTCTCTCGCTCGTCGATGATTTATCGCGTGCCTATATACTTTACTTATATATTTATAGCCATCCCGAGGCGTCCGATAATCGTAGGAAAAAACGTATATAGTTGTCGCACGCGCTCATGCTGGCGTCTATCGACCTTTTAACGCCTCGTTGGCCGCCGCGCGCATAACTCATCACACCTCTAGGAATATGTGCGGTTATACATATAACGCAGTAACGCTTTTCTAAAGAAAGGATGAGGCCGCAAAGTCGATCGATATTGTAAGACAATGACTATATATATCTATACATCCTATCGGGCGCGCTTATCGGCTTCTGCGCTTCGGCGCTTCGTGTAGTAGTAGTTGCTCCGGGAACGATGTTACAATATACATATAGCGCACGCGAACCCATACACCCACGCTTGCCTCGCTTGATTTTCTAGGATAGATAGATACCTATATACAATGCCATACGTATGTGTCAGGAGGTGAAGGGAAAGGCAACCGGTCGAGGCTTTCAATGCTATTGCCACTGCCAACTATCCAACAACGTGTGTGTGTTGCAGCACGAGCACACATTGGTCTAAGACTTCCACCTATACCTATACAATGATATATCGTAACACACAGTCGCGTGTCGTATCTCGCGCATCCGATCTATGGCTCGTGCGCGACCTCACACTGAGCTCGTAATTTCTTCTCTTGCTCCTATTCCTTTTTTTTTATTATTTCTTCTTCGTTCGATCATCGTGTCTTTATCCTTCGTTTTCTAATTGTTCTAAACTCGTATCGCTTTGGATATACTCGCAGCTCGAGAAAACATCACGCAGTTAACGGAAACGAAACAAAACAAAAAATCAGAGTCTCTCTCGAACGCCGTGACACACGATAGCGTATGCCTGCGCTATGATATAAATGCCGTTACACGCATATTCCTTTGACACACGACTGTCACTTCGTCATCGCTTCTAGATATACTCTATTGTAAAGCGTGCGCTGTGTAATAGCTTCCATAACATATAACAACGATATCGTGTCCTCCGCGCGTTGTGCCGGGTTGCGCTGCTTCGTCGCTCTAACGCACGCATCGTCACTCGCGATGATCGCCTTGCATAATAAATATTTTTTATCGCGTTTAGCTTCGACGCATTATTCATCGCTATACAGTATACTCGAATCGTCATTCTCGCCGCAAAAAAAACTGTCATATTATATACTTGTATACATATATTTTGTATGCAAGCGAGCGAGATTATGAAGTAACGCCGCACTATATATGCATATGCACGGAAGGTGTCGAAAGCGTCGACGCCCCGCTAAGTCGTCTCTTCTTCTTCTTCGCTCGCGCGCTCTTGTACGTAATGTATCTCATTTTTTTTGCTGCTGCTGCTGCTGCTGTGCTCGCTGCTGCACACTTGGAAAGTATTAAAAGGTCGCTCGCCTTCGAGCTTATCCCACGCAGTCGCACTCATACGTACACACGTTAGACAAAAAGAGACACGAATATATGTATGCACAAGTTTCGTTGCGCAAAAAAAATGACGTCGCTCTTATATTACACACGTTCACACATTCACGCATTCGCACACACGTAGGAGCATATACGCATCCCGGCCGCGTGCTTGCAGCAGCGTGTATGTATATTTTTTTAGGTAAATACGGGCAAAAATAGAGCGACTGGTAACTCTATGTATATAAAGCGTGGAGCGCCGGAACGACTACGCCTTGTGTACACAGACACACATGCACAAATGCATGCGATACATAAATATAGCACGAGAAACGCATGTAGTATAGGTACGCCGCGACTTTTTTTCCCCCCGGCAGTAGCATGCCGGTGACGAACATTCACGCAGACTTACAATATATCTATATTGTGTGTCGCAGCATCGATTCTTTTCAATGGCATGTGTTCACAGCTCTAAAACACTGTATACGTACACGCGATCGCACCGCAAGTGCAACTATTCAAGTGCACATCTCTGCCTCTCTCGTGTTCCCGTAAACGTATAAAAAGCTCGAGCTTACATCGTGTATCTACGACGCGTAATTTTAATTTCAAAGCTTCGGCTTCGCTCGAGCTTTCGGAAATCGAATCGGGCGCGCATATTATACACTTCCAAGTCATCCGCGCGCACACACAAAAGAGCTAATAGAGAATTGGGAACGAGTTCGTCGTCGCTCGCGAGAAAGCTCGAGAGAAAGAGAGGGAAATGGTCGGGGCGATTTTGTCGAGCTTCTGCGAGCGGCGTTTGAGAGCTTTTACTCGAGAGCGAGAGAGAGGCTATTTTAATTTCGTCCCGAACTGTCTACTACCACTCGTGTGCAGCAGCAGCAGCACCCATGGATCGAATTAGCGCGTTGGTATGTATAGAAAAGTGGAAAACTGTAATGGTTCCGAAAACAGCTCGAATGCGTATACATTGCAGACATATATTTAAGGGATTCTTTAGGAAAAGGGGAGAAGCGTGTGTAACGCGTACTTATGTACTGCAGCACGTTCGTGTCCGCAGCGTATAAAGCTCCACGCGCGCTGCACACACGTTTTTTGCGAGCTTGAAAATACGACGACAATTCGTATTGCCTATGCGCGAGCTGCAGTCGCTGCATACACACATGCGACTCTCGAGCACGTCTCCTCTCTCTCTCTCTCTCTCTCTATCTCTCTTACTCTTTCCACTATACGTAGTATACGACTTTGTAGACTGACAATATGCACATATAGGAGCTGCACACGAAACGAACTGTCTCTCTTCCGATGCGCGTTCGAAACTCGTATACACCCGACCCTTGCACTTTACTCGCGCTGCACGATGCGTGTGTGCGAGCAAATAACACCGAGCTTAAAGAGTGGCATATAGGATTGCGCGCCGAAGCAATGTCGTCGTTGCTCTCAGTCTGTCTCTCTCGCTCTCTTTTTGCTTCATGCGCTGCATGCGTTATCTGTCTTTTTAGAAAGAGAGAAAGAGAGCCCCGATATATATAAGCCACGCCTGAAAACCGAGCCCTCTTTCTCTCTTGTATTATACTCTCTGCAGTACATCTCGTTTTTCGCTGTGTCGCTTGTTATTGCGACTATGCTGCTCGCTATCATCTTGACGCTGCCGAGACTCGTCGATTCCAAATTCTCTCATTGTATTTTGTACGAAACGATATGCGACGAGACTTTTTTCGAGCCGCGTCGTTATTATCTCAATATATCAAGTATAACATCGCTCTAATTATCTGGACAGGACGAGCGACGACCATTAGTTTCTAAACTTGCGCAAGTCTTTGAAGGGTTCGCTCGAAATCTTGCAAATTTTCTTCGTCAAAAGACGAATTCTCGTAACGCCCTCTAATTTATCGTCCACGCGACTTTTCTTATTATACTCGCGCCTCGCTCGACTTTCTTCTTTTTCTTTCTCTCTCTCTCTCTCTCTCTTTGATTTTGGATTTTCCCTCGTTTCTCGAGCTCGCCTCACGGGCAACGATCCAAAAATATACATCGCGGGTGGTTTGAAAGCTCACCGCGCGCAACCACGACGTATGCACGCCTCCCCCACCTCCCTCCACCTTCGCCGCGAACATCGTCGTCGTTAAGTTGCCATCGTAATGCAGAGAATGCGTGCGCAGATTTTCAAAGTTCGAGCACTCTCGAAATTGATATGCTCGATGTATTATGAACGAGAGCGATGTTTCGTCGATAAGCCAATCGCAAAACAGCTGCTGCCTCTTTCACTCGAGAACTTATCATCGAGAGTCGAGGCCTAATCATCGATCTCGTCGCGTTGCTCCTATTTTATACAATGTATAATGAATATTATATGTGTAGCATGCATTTCAGCTATTGTTCGACAAATTTGCAAATAATCAGTGTATAGCAAGTTTGTCGACCTTGCCGGGCGCTCGCGAGCAACTGCAAAACTTACTTTGTTAGTACAGTATACATGTAGGAACGAAGGACAAGAAATATAAATATTCTTAACAGTGAGGAGCTTTATTATTTGAGACTAGCTCGTCTCGGAGGTTGTCGCTGAACTGAACTGAACGATTAATTAGTTTTATCGCCTGGCGACGATAAAACAATAGGTGAACATTTTAGCAGTTCAATTACTTAATTATATATGTAAGACTGCGGTGAAGTGAGTCGCCACATACATAATGCGACCAATGTATCATTAGTCCAGCTTACGTGCATTTTTCGAAAAAATCACCGCTAGATGTCGAGTAGACCTTGATCCGTAAGTCTGCAACTGGCTAAGTGAAAATAGTTGTATAAGTCTAAGCACGGGTTTGAAGAAAATTACGGGCAGCATTATGATTTTATAAAATATCATAAAAGTTTAATTCGAATCGCGTAAATATATTCATTCTTTCGCATTGACTTCGAATTCGTGCAAGTGAAGAACGAAAAAAACTCGCTCCACTTTTACATCGATCATCGTGTAAATATTTTTCAACAAAGTTACGCTTCGCGAGTATATATAAAGCGCAAGCGCTCGCCGAAATAAGCTCGCGCGCGCACAAAGGGACTGTCTTGTCTCTCTACATGTGAATTTATACACGTACGTAAATTGCGCGCGTGTGTATGTATGTGCGCTCTGTATAGATTCTCGGAAAGTCCCGAGTTCGCGGTTATAGTCGTATGTATACCCGTGCATCTTTCAAGCTTCGCGCGGTGCTATACTATATAGAGCCCATTAAGCTCCCTCGCGCATATAAGCCTGAATTCCTTCGCAACGATGAACTTTTTATGTAAAGCGTGTAAGACATGCCCGATACGCACAATTATGACTCATGTGGGCTCTCTCATATGATTTACAGTTCTGCAGCAGCGATTTCGTAATAGTCGGGCGATGAAAGATGGTAGCGCGAAGCAGCCTCGTGTACGAGGAACTGGCCGCTGCCCCTACGCCGGCTCTGCGCTCGTCCTCGGAGGCCAACAGAAGCTGACCCCAGCCGCCACGTAGCTTGCTATTCGCCACGAACAGCAGCAGCGGCAGCAGCGACAATAATAACAAAATGGCAACTAGCCGTGGAGGAGGAGGCGGCGAAGATCGTCAAGAAACCTTCGGACCGCTGCAGATGTATCAGCCGCTGCCGCAGGACGGCCTGCAGCCCGAGAAGGAGCCCGTGGAGTTCGACTGTCGTCATCTGCGCGGTGCCCCGGCCGAGGTCGAGTCCCTGGTGCGCAACATCGAGCAGGTGGCCCAGCAGTTTCTCTATCACTGGAAGACCTTTCCCATCGTCTTGCCCGTGGGCTTATCGTCTCAACAACATCAACAGCAGCAGCAGCACAACAATGTCGTCGCGGCCAACAACGGCGAGGACAGTCTGGTGCGCGGCGCCAGCAAAAAGTACCATCAGCAGTACCATCTGCGCGACATGTTCGTCGCGCCGAGCTTCGACGAGCTCGACGCCGTGGCAGTCGACGTCAAGGGCGAGCCCCGCAGGCTCACCAACAAGCAGCTCGAGAGCATCAGAGAGCGAGGGTAAGTGTACACATTATAAATTTGCTTCTTATATATAAAAGTACGCTATATTAAAGTTCAAAAGTCAAGTTCGATGCACAATAATGAGTTCATCGACCTCCCCGTCTCTTCTCCATTTAATCCGCACTCTTCATTGTCCACGAACTTTTCATTGAAAATATATAATGTATAATATAATAATGAATGAGGGAGAAACGTTGGAGTGGGGAGAAAATTAATTACAAAGTACAAGAGCAAAAACGATTGTTGTATTTTTTTTCTGTGTGTGGAAACGAAAGCTTGCACAAGGATAAGTACGGGAAGCCAAAGAAGCTCAATGCCGCTCAGCTGGAGAGCATTCGAAGATACGGGTACGTGTCCTGCTTTCAATTTCGCATCGCAGGCATATCGCATTTATATTCAATGTTTAGAATGTACCCATTGTGTATACGTTTTTTATGACCACCACACTGTGTAAATACGATAATACATGCATCATTCAGGTTCACGTTTTGATAACAACGAAATACTTGTAAAAAAATATCCAGTTATCAGCTATATGTTTATGTTTTTTTTTTATAACGCGTCGACGAACAACAATCCAGCATCCATCAAAACGTGCACATACCTGTGTACATCATACGTTACTTGAATTTACCCTTTATATCCTTTAAAGCTTCCTCATGCAAGTTCAGCTATGTATCATAAATCCATTACTCGAGTGCATGCAAAAATTGTACCAATACAGCTAATGCACTATACCACATGCATAGAGATAAAAGAATTTTTTAATAAAAACACTACATTAATCCTGGTAGAAAAAAATGGCTATTTAAAAGGTTTTAAAATAGGTTTCCATTTGTTGACTGATTTTTGGCCATTTTTCTATTATCATTATGTTATTAATAAATACTAAGCGCATTTTAAATGAGTTGAAAATGACTTGAATCGTTTCCTTTGTTTTCAATCATTTTAAATGCAATGATACCACTTCAAGTCTTCACCGCCAGATGGCGAGTACCTAGTCTAAATCTGCAAGTGGTAAAGTCAAATTAATTGTATAAGTCAAACTCAAAATAACTGTGTAAACTGTCATTGTCGAACATTAATGGAAGAGGTTAGAAATGTTCAAAAAAAAGTTACACTTATAGTTAGTGTATTTTCAGTTCTAATATAATCTCTTTTATGTAAAAAAAGCTTTTATTGCCCAAAAATTAGTCATAAAATGTCGAGCATTTCTACCAGGTATCAAATGCACGTACAAATTGAAATGTTTTTTTTTGCATAATGTTTTGCATACTCAGGGTAGCTCAGCGACGACTGCTCGGTAATTTAACGTGCGTGAACCCCCACTTGATTTTTTTTCTTGCCGTTACGCGAGCCTCTCGCACTCTCTCTCTCTCTCCTCCCGAATCGATACTAATCCATCATTGTATTTTCCACCGCTCGCAGGGAGTTCGAGGTGGAGTCTCTCAACTTTCCGGGCCAGCAGCATCGCTGGCGTCTGAGCGGACTGTTGCAGCGGGGCCGCGACCGGAGACGCGAGGCGCTGCTGCGCGATCTCGCGCTGGCCGCCCGCTTCATCGTCGTCACCGCCAAGAATCGACTGGTCTCGCACTGCTTCAGCGTGCGCGAGTCCGCGAAGGCGCTCGTGGCGGGCACGCTGCGACTGCTCGACATCTGCGTCGGAGTGCCGTCCCTCGAGGCCCAGTATCTCGATCACAAGATCGCCGAGGAGCGATGCAGATACCTCGTCGCCGAGCTCGTTTGCAAGGTAAGCCTCGAAATTCGGCATCGAGTAGGACTATCTACTAATCGATATGAACTTTTTATTTATATGACATTTAATCCGGTACTGGTGATGGTAGTTGGCCTTGCATGCAATAGTAACTATACGAGGCATAACAATTATTTACATTGTTTTTGGGAGTATATTACGATTGATTTGTCTATTCGTTTAATAGTTGAGTTTCATCGTTTTTTTTTTTTTTAACTTGAAAAGCTATCAATTTCATTCAATATACTTTGGATACGGAACAACGGAATAGAGTCTTTAAAATACTGAATGAATAAGTCGTTAGTTCCAACTCTGCTTCTAGATGGTAAGCATTTTTATTTTTCACGTTGCGTTCACATGCGACAGGAAATATTGAAAAATTCTTATAAAACGATAGAACGTTAAATTGGTCCAAAATCTTCGGAACAAATTTCAATAGAAACAAAAACTGAATATGAAAAATTAACTGTTCACAAAAATTTAGACCAGTTTCCAAACAAACAAATTAAAGTGGCAAAGTCAAAATAATTTTATATGTGAGATCAGTCTTTCAACTGTTTCGAAAAATTGTACATTTTTGATTAATGGCCTTTTAATATCCCAGAAACTTTTTCATTGACCGATAACTATTTATAAATTGTTTAGTACTTTTACTACAGAGCCTTCCTTTTGACGTTGAGATGAATATTCATTTATTTTTTAGGAAAAATTTAATCAAACCAACATATTACTTCTTTTCATTTCAAATTTGATTCAAAAATACGTATTTTACGTTTGCCACAGGCCGAGTACGACGACTCGCTGGAGCTGCTCTGCGGCTTCGTGCGTCGCCAGCTGCAGCGCGCCGCCACGGAGAAGTTCGAGGTGGAGCTCGAGGCCCAGATGCTGCCCGTGCCCGTGCCCTACGTGTTCGGCACGCCGGGCGGCGCCTCCGTGGATCTGCGCCTCTTCAATCGCAACACCATCAAGAAGGCCCTGCCCACCCTGGTCGGCATACTGGAGCGTGAGACGCGCGGCTGGTTTCTGCACTTCCGCGAGAAGCTCATCTCGGAGCTGAGAGCACAGAAAAAGAGCGACGAAGAGATCGAGCGAGTGCGTGTTACACACACAAACTTTTCTCACGCGTTTGCTGATTTTGCGTTGTCTCTTAACAACGTCAAATTTTTTTTTGTCTCATGCAGGAAGTCAACGAAGCGGTTATGCGCGAGTACCTGCACCGCGTCTACACGTCCATCCTCTCGCATCCGGACATCGCGGCGCTGGGCGAGGGCGTGGCCCAGCTGCTGGTGCAGCAGGCCCAGTCGGTCGTGCTGATGCATCGCGCGGTGGACAACGTGCAGCGCAAACTGGCCAAGACCAAGCAGAGCCTGAGGGAGCGCATCGAGCGCGAGCACCCGGTGCTGTCGCGCATCGGGCCCTGGATGAGGGACAGGATGCGCGAGGCCGAGGCGAGCTTCATCGAGGAGTGCGAGTGGAGCGCCCACGAGGAGGCGATCGCCCTCTGCGCCCAGCACAATCTCCAGCAGACCTGCTACTTTCTCAACAGGGATCTGATATTCATGAAGGAGGTACGTGCTAGCAATTCCAAAGTTGCTAAAAATCGTTTTGCTTTGTACAGCTTCCTTGGTAGAAATGTTTTGAAATATATTATCAGCAATCGGCTTGTTTTTTTGATATTACTTTTTCATTATGTTAAAAATATAATGTGCGTTTTAAATGATCTGAAAATGCCAATGGATCTAATTAATTCAAAAATTTTAGATCCGTTTGCAACCTCTTTGAATGTGCCCATAATACTACTTTATCTATTCACCACTAGATGGCGAGTACATTACATCTGTAAATCTACAAGTAGCAAAGTTAAAATAATTGTATAAGTCAAAGAGTTTTGTCATCATATGAGTCATCATATGTTAGATTATGGGGTTCTTTTCCTTAGTACATTCATAAGGCCATTTATCCGCAAGTATTTTTCGTTGGCCAAAAACAATTTTGAACATTTCTATCAGGGTTTCTTAAATACTTTGACTATTTTAAAATATACACAATGCAATGGTGAAAAAAGAAACTTTTGATTGAGTTCGTGCACTTGATCGCATGGAAATCCAAATGTTTTGAAATGTGATTTTCCAAGTAAAAGTGTAAAAATCAAGTTTTTGAATAATACTTGCAGAGGTTGAATGTTAGAAAAAAAACAAATTATCGAAGTATCCATTAAATACAAGTCCGAATGTCAGCTTTCATGTTTTTATCGGACGCTTTATCCTGTAAAATTTTTTTATTATTTTTGTTTTAATCAATATCAACATTTTAAAATTAATTTCTATAAAAACTTACAATAATACTATTTTATGATTTTTTTCAAATCAATCGATTTAAAGCATTTTATTCTAAACATGTTTTAAGTCGTAAGACGCGTAGTGTCCAAAATCTAATTACTAAAAATTTTACCTCATACAATATCTCGTTCATGTGATTTTCTCCGACCCCCGCAGAGAGAACCGGTCCTGCTGAAAGAGCTCAAAAAAGTCAAAACGCCAACGAGGAGCTTCCAGTGGCCCACGCAGATCTGGCTGCCGAAGAACTGGATCGTCCGCCGGAGCTTTCAGGGCCAGTCGGAGACCATACCCACGGTGCTGAGCAGCACCCCGACGTCCATCACCACGCCACGCGCCGACCCGAGTCAGCCCGTGTTCCTCGTGGAGCGCGAGATCGTGCGCACGACCACGACCCGCTGGCCCCTCTGGCGCTGGATCAATTACGTGTCGCGCACCTGGTGCTGGACCTGGAACGCCATGTTTCTGTTCGGCGTCGCCGTGCCCTGGTGCTCGCCGTTCTCGCTGCGGGCGCTGCTGCTCATGCAGCCGTTCACGCCCGATCTCGAGCTCAGTCAGCTCAACGGGACGCTGTTCCCGCGCAAATCGTCGCAGACGCCCACGCTGCACTCGCGCCTCATCACGCTCTGGCGTCACATAAGCAAGAGTCGAACGCACTTCGAGACGGAGCCCGACACGGGCTTCATCGGCAAGGGCATGACTCGACACATCAATCGGCTCTGGAACTACGGTGCCAAGGGCTTCGTCGGCACTCTCGTCATTCTGTTCCTCTTCCCGCTGGCCTGTCTGCTCATAAGCTTCGCCTCGCTCTTCGTCGCCGTCACGGCGTTCGCCTGGATGCCGCTCGTGACGCTCGCCCTGCACGCCTTCATGGCCCTGTTCGTCGACCTGGACAGCCCGGAGGCCGGCCGAAATCGCTACCTCGTCGTGCTGGAGGCCCTCGCCTGGGACATAGGCATACAGGGCTTGCTGCAGCCCGTGGCCGCGATCCTGGTGGCGGCCTTGGTCTGTCCGCTGATCTCCTTCCTCATACTCACGGTGGCGGTGATACGCTACGGCGTGGGCATCGTCTGGGACACAGCCATGTTTCATCTGCTCATCAAGAGCCGCGGACGCATACCCGCGAGCGACAGTTTCGTGGTCAAGAGAATAGCCGGGCCGGGCTTGGCATCGGATTACTATTATCAAGTAATTGAGAGAAAAAAATAAAATTTTAACGATGACTCTAAACTCAATTTTTATTAATTTTTCAGATAAAACCAGAGCAAGCGTTGGCTGCGTTCGAGGCGAAACTCGAGCTCGACGAGCTGCACGCGTTTCAGCAGGAGATGGAACGGCTGATCACGCAGCCGCAGCGCGACTTCACGCAGTTCGTCGAGGCCTGCTTCGGTCCCTTCGCCGCCACGCTTGAAAAGACCAAGGAGCCCTACAAGTCGCTCGAGAAGGAGGCCAAAGATCTCGTGTCGGCGCTGCACGAGAAGCTGGATCGACGCCGCAAGGATCTGCAGTCGGGCCTGGGCGTCTCGGTGCGCAGCAAGATCAAGCTGTCCACCTACGATCTCAAGGTGGCCATACAGCAGGGCGCCATGATGCTCGAGCGATTCTATCCGCGGCACGTGTTCGCTCGCATGCAAGCCCACAGCAACGAGGACGACTTCTGGGAGAGCAAGGGTCTGGGGCCCTCGGACTGGGCCGGCCTCGCGGGCCTCATGTACGCCGACATATTCAGTCTGGATTTCCTGCAGCCTCTCGACGAGGTCGACACCAAGTTCAAGCTCGAGCCCCATCCGGCCGTGGATCTGCAGAGATACACGGACATGGTGCAGAACACCGAGCTCGGCGGTGGCGTGAACGGTCCCGATCTGTTGGGAGCGATTTACGCGCCGAGAGGCAACATACAGGTTCACAGTCCGCATCTGTCCATTACTACGTTCCATCCGCGAGCTCATCCTCCGAGCAGTCACAGAAAGCACGACAAGCGAAAGTATGTTCTTATTTGTCTTAATAACGTTGGACGTTTGATTAATAATTTTATGTAATATCCTCACAGCGACACGATCAGTCAACTTACACAAACGCGTTTCCGTCGTCGCACGATACTCGGCACGAACACGGGCAGCAGTCATCACGGGGGCCGCGACGGTGGCCGCTGGCAGCCCTGGAAACGCCACCAGAGGCCCTACACCGCCGACAAGCTGGAGATCCCGCTGCCCATACCGCATCCGGCCTACATCGCCGTGACGATTTACAATCGCGACACCGAGGATCCGATCGCCCTGGACTCGGACATCTGCGAGCACATCTTGCGCTCGATCGAGGACGCCTCGGGCGAGATGGCTCTGGACGGTGGTGTCTTGGCCGGCAGATATCACGGCGCGGACTCGAGCTTCGACTCGGTGGCCTCGCAATCGTCCATGTCCATCGATACGGCTCTGGACAAAGTGAGTAGTAGTCTTCTGCCCAAAAGCGCAATCCGTTGCCAATATAAGGAGCTTTGTCTGACGAGCGCAAATTGGCTCTTACAGATCGACGAGGGCCAATCGCAGGGTAGAGCGGCGGCGACGGCGGATGCCGACAACGAGAAAGAGACAGAAACGTATCATTGGACGCTGTCCAACTGGGGCGGCGGCATGGCACGGCGTCGCAATAACTCAGGCTCGGTCAAGGTCGATCTGGCCTCGCCCGAGGACGTGACTCTGGATACCGACAGTACGCGCGTCATGTTCAGCAATTACGGCACGACCGTCTAGTTTATTAAGTCTTAGTTTATTCGTGACTCGATTTATGAATTCAATAACTTTTGAAAAATCGCCTAATCTAAAGCGGCTCTCTTTGTATCTCTTGGAATGTCTGACAAAAAAGTTTTGATTCTTCCAACGATTAGCAGCTAATAATAATGTGAGAGAGGGTAAATAATCCGTATAAAAAAGGTAAACGTTCAAAACTTTTTTTCCAACCTCGGATCATTCAGACAATATTCGAACGGAATGGCTTTGTGTATCATACGCGCGTATTGTTTGTGAAATTGTATATATACATTTATATTCTATAAATTCATGATTGTTAATGGACTTGTGTTACATGTATGATTTTATTATTGATTTTTTTTTTAAAGCGTGTCTAATGTAGCGTCTAATAATAGCGCAATATGACAAAGAAATATGACAAAACAACTGACATATTGCTCTCATGCACGTTTATCTGTTATTATAGACCCGAATTCTTGTATTTTTATTGTATTGTCGGTACCACACTAACAATGTGCTGTTTATATGATACGTTTGATACAATAATTATTTGTAAAAGTATTCGTATGAAGTTAAGGAAATGTAGTATAAATCGTTGTAATCTAAATTTAAATATGTGGTTTTGAGTTCAAGTCTGACATACTTTGCCTTGGTCAAACAATTCAAAGTTTATTTTTCTTTAGAAGATCTCATGTATGTTTTTTTTTTGTAAAATCAATTTCTTTTTTACAAAAATATATTCTACACTTTTTTGAGTTTGTACAACTTGAATTTACTACTCGAATTTATTTTCTATATAATTTTGTCGATATGCAGAATCGAAAAAAGGATAGATCATAATATAGGTTGTTAAACAAGACTTATTATTGCATGTTTTGCTTTGTAAATTTTAACGTAAGACTAACCATAAGTCGCTTTGCCTATAAATTTTGCCATCGTTTGAAAATGATTGAGTGAATGAACGCAATTGTAGTTGAAATAAGTGGCTCCTATTAATACTTGATCAGAGTTTTGATACGTATTATGTCGAAGAGTAATCAATCATTGTGAAATAAAAAATGAAGTCATAAATATCTACATCGCACGATAGAACGAATTTATAGACAAAAAGTCAAAACTCATACTCGATAGTTGGTTATCGGCTAGTTATTAAGTTTGTCGACCGTGTATTTGATAATATGCGTGAAAGATTGAGTCGCATTTTATAATTAATCTTCGTACTGACAATGTTCATGCTCTTGAATTGCAAATTTTAACTTTTGTACAGTTTTATAAAGATGCTGCTGAATGCGTGATACTCAGTGAGTACATGGAGACGAAAGCAAAGGGGAAATAATATAGCATATGGAAGAGGCTCTGGAATAGTTGAAAAATATTTAGCGTCATTCACACATCTGTATTGATATCATTATATCAAGTATAAAATATTGTTGAATCTGTGCCGTTTTTAATAACATTTAAACGTATTATTCATGAAAACAAATGTACATTTTATCCAACCGATAAATTCCATCCAAGAATCAAACTACTCGCCCCAAAAGTTATGCATTTACGAGATTATAGAGACACCAAACTAAAGCATATCAACACTTCTCAACGAATGATGTTGGACGGCTATAAAAGTAACTGATACAAAGAATTAATATTAAACTGCGCAATAATGTTACAAATTTTTAAGATATAAAAAATTAGTAAGTATTCAAGTACGATGCAAAAATTATTGTATGAATAATTGCGCTTGCAATGATTTGTGCTAAACTTGATTAGCTGTTTGAAAATACTTTAAAAATTAACAAATCGCAATGCTCAAAAAATACATAATTTTAACAATAACGAATTAGCTCAAACGATTGTTTCTTTCAATGTGCTTCGATCCGTTTGCCAAATTATCGCACACATAATTTGTTGCATTGCGATGATGAACTTTAGTTCACACAATTGTTTCACCGAAATAAAATATAACAAACTATAGTTACAAAAATAATCAAACCAAAGAGATTATATGGGAAAAAAACATTGAGAAATATCGTACAATTATATAATATGACGTTTAACGAATCAAAATTATATATCGAATCTATAACAGAATTATAAACAGACACAATATAGCCTATCGATAGCAACAAAATGGTCTAGTTAAAGTTCATTGATAAAAACGAATTAAAGGATTTTTAATAGTCAAATTAACGAGAGTATAAAATGTACCTTAATAAAAAAGTCTAGTAATCCACGTTGAACGATTTCATTTTTAAAAATGGAGAAAAAAGAAAATATCGAGTGTTCAGTTCTCCGATTGACAATTGTAAATTCGATCATTGAAGGTTCTCAAAAAATTACAAATCGCGTGCTTCTTACAGCAACTATATTACAAACGATATAATGCATTTTTATTAAAAACAAGTCTCATTGAATTATAATCAGTCTTTCAAGTGCGTCGTCGTACGAGGAGTGCATATAATAATAATTAATAATAAATATACTCAACGATATAACGGTGTGGTGTATGTTACAAAAAGATCGTCAACAGTTTTTCAACGACATAACATCAACAACAAAAAATTGTGTGTATGTGTACACATCCGATCAATATTTGGGTGTTGTATACCGATTTAAACGTGATCGAATAAGTAAAGGAAAACAAAGAAAAAAACAACTTCGATCTTGTCATTGATTATTCCTGCCTACGATATTCATTCACGAGTGAATGGTCTGAATGTCGACGTTGTGCACCTCGGTGTACAGAGCGAACAGCGTGTGCAGCGACTCGATCCTCTGATCGCCGTACACGGGTATGTCGAGCAAGGCGCAAATCACGTCGATGAGTTTCAACAGGTCGCAGTCGAGGCCCAGCAAGCCCGGCGGCTGTTGGCCCATGCGCCAGAGCTTGGCCTCGATCTGCGGCGGCCAGGGCTGCAGCAGCTGGTCCACGTCGGGGAAACGATTCCTCAGCTGCACCGCGGGCGGATGGGCTCGACTCCTGTGCAGCTGGCCCATGTCCTCGATCCACTTGTCGATCAGTCGGCCCTGGCGCGGAGCGTCCTCGAGCCTCTTGACCACCGCGGCGGGGGCTTTGCCGGCGTTCGTGGCGCTGTTGCGATCGCGACTGCGCAGCTGAAGCTGCAGCACCGCCGGCTCGGACTGCTCCGAGGCGGGCTCGTCGAGGACGACGAGGCCCAGGCGATCGGCCAGGCCGTCGGGCCGCGGGATCTTGAGGAAGGCGTCGATGTCGCCCACGGCGGGTATGTAGTCGGGTATGAAGGGCGCCAGCTTGTACTGGAGCTCGATCTTCTGCGGCGCGTAGCGCGAGATGTTCTGGAAGAGCTCCTTGACCTCGGCGCTGACGTCCAGGTCCTCGAACTGCTTCGAGTCGTAGAAGTCGATCATCTTCATGCGCGTGAACTTCTGGGCGTCCTCGTCCTCGCTGTCCTCGCTGTCGGACGTTTCGCTGTCGAGGGTCATGGATTTGTTGAAACTCTCCTCGGGTACCGAGTACCTTTTGGAAATAAACGCGATCGTCGTTACGGATTTACAGTTTTTGTTATTTTTTTGTTTTATCTTTTCATCGTACCTTCTGAAATTGTTGCTGGGCGATCGCACATCGGAATCGGCTATCGCAGCGGCTGCCTCTTCTCTCTCGTCCGGACTCTTGTCCACAGCTGCTACCGCCGCTGCTGCTGCTGCTTTTCCTACTTTCGACGGTTTTCGTTTTATATTGCTGCCACTTTCCTCGCTCATCTCGCTGTCCATTGTTCGTCGATTGTTTTAAAATGTTTTCATTTATCGTCGCAGTTGTTGCTTTTTTACGGAGGAGGGTAAACGTGGGGCGAGTTTCAAACGAACGTCGTGTGCAATGATAATTATCGCGTGTGTTATGGAAGTGTCACCATAGTTACCGTAGGCTCGTAAGGAATGGTAACGTCAAAAAAAAAAGTTCAAAAGTTTTGTGACGATTTCTTTTTTTCTTGGCTTTTTATTTTTTTCGTTATTTGGACTATAAATGCATTTATTACAGGATTTTTACAACAATTTTTTGGTGTGCGGGTACGTATTATTCGTCAATTTTTTTTTTAAATCCCAATCATGATCTTGGTTTGAATAATTATTTTCATGAAACTAGTATTCTGGGTACTTCAAAGAAATTTGGAAAAAACTATTGAGAAAATGTAAGATTACATTTACTACAGAAGATTTTGACTATCGTATCAACTACAAACCCGCTAGCACCCACGCACTCTCCTTTTAACGATCGTCATTTTATTTTTAGAGTGGTAATCGATAGTTTTTTCCCCTTTTTGAAAACTATCTTTTCTTATCTATCGCAGATCTCTTCTTATTTTATGTTATCCTAATTCGTGCAAGCTCTTTTCTAAACATCTTTAATTTTGAGGATCCATTTTTTTCAAGTGCAATTAAGAGATAATGTAGATCGAATTTGTTGATGAAAGTTTTGTTTTTCACCCATACGTTTTGAAAAATTTCACCTATCTTTAAGTTCATGATACCCGGATTTGTGAAAGTTATTTCCTACTTTTGACAATCTAATTTTAGAAGTCGAACTCGCAGAAGTGATATCAAAAATAATCCGGAACTGAGTTCATTGACCTCAAAATTATTTCTCCCATTTTTCGCTTATATCTTTTATTTTATGTTATCCGGGTTGGTGAAAGCTCATTTCATAGTTTAGGCAGATGTACATAATCGAGCTTTGTTGAAAAAATCTTTGACTATGGGGGTAACGTCAAAATATATAGGCTTGTCAAAACATGTACTTTGCGCAATCGCTTCGAAGAATCGCGACGAGTTTCTTCGATCATATAGCGCGATACTCAGCGAACGAAGCCAATTGTGTCGAAAACATATATACCTCGTCGCTCATCATGTTCTCCAGTTTAAATTTTAACACACTATACCCATAGATATTTTTAGATATTTCGCTCGTACACCTCTTCGCTAAGCACGTTCTCCTGCTAATGATTAGAACACAACGAGTCCAGAAAGATATTGTTAGATTACATCGATAAAAGTTGTCTTATCGAATTAATTATTTTTCCAATTAAAAATAAGAATGATTTATTTTTTCCTCGACATCATTTATCTTAATTTTTTTTTTTAAGTAATCAAGCTTGAGAAACTTATTTTATATAACGTTTTCATTGATTGATCAACTTTTTAAATAACAAAAAGATTACTCTCATACTCAAAATCTGATTGTAAATGAATTTAGTAATATAATAATAAGAGAAAACAATTGTTTTTATCAATATTCATTCAACATTCAATTTCGAATTTCAAATCAATGTTCAATTGATTTAGTGATAAATTAATAATAGCTTTCTGAAATTGTTATTAATAATTTAGAAAAGATGTAAAACTATGATAATTTATATTTTTGATTATTCGCAAAAAAATAGTTTTCATACTGAAAATCCAAAACGAAAATGGAATAAAATTATATTCTTCTAATGAGAGAAATTCAAATTACGCGCTGCATCGGTAAAATGACCAATTCGTGACGACTGACGAATCTTCAATATCATCAAGCAGTCGTGGAATTGACCTTTTGGCCCGGCCTTTTCGTTGCTAAGTGTGAGTTCTCCAATAATAATTTGATTTTAATAAAAATTTATGAATAACTGATTGTAACTTTTGTTCAGCATTATTTTTATGATACTTTCCCTAATTATATTATGTGTGTATGCATTGTAAAAGTGATCATATGACTACATATTAGAAATATTACACTTTTTCTGTGATTAAGGTTAGATGTACGACTAACATGTGGTGATTATCAACGTGTTTTTTTTTGTGTTTTAGTTAAAGTAACGTCAGAAAGGCAAAATGGCTATTCGTCCAGTTTATAGGCCCACCATCCTCAAAAAGAGGACTAAGAAATTTACCCGTCACCAAAGTGACAGGTATGATAAGTTGAAGGTTGGTCGAACTACGATAACTTTTTTTGGCACCTACATTGGAACACATTTTATCGTTGAATTATTTTACAGAGAAACTGGAGGAAACCCAAGGGTATTGACAACAGAGTCAGACGTAGGTTTAAAGGGCAGTACCTAATGCCAAACATTGGTTATGGTAGCAACAAAAAAACTCGTCATATGCTGCCCACTGGCTTCAGAAAAATGCTGGTACACAACGTCAAGGTAAACTATAGATTCCTTGTATTGAAACTAATTCCGCACACTGGTTTACATTCTATTTACTCATGACTTATGACTCCAAACAATGAATATAGCAGCATAGACAATTTTTTTTAATATAAATAAAATTTTTCTTAATAAAATAATATTTACCCGTGAGCAAAATCTTGATTGAATTAGTACATTAATGAAAAGTTTTCCAACTGATCCAATAGTGTATTTGCTGCAATCATGTTTTGAAATTAAATTTTAATACTTTCGATCATTTACCATTGAGACCTTGAATCTAAATAATTATTCTTATGTTTTATAGGAACTCGAAGTACTGATGATGCAAAACAGAAAATACTGCGCAGAAATTGCTCATGGTGTCAGCAGTAAGAAACGCAAATCAATTGTTGAGCGTGCCCAGCAGCTTTCTATTCGTGTAACGAATGCCAATGCACGCCTCCGCTCTGAGGAGAATGAATAAACTGAACTTTTTTAAAATATACACTGTTAAAAAAAAGTTAATTTCTGTCTCCAATTCAATATCAGCAATCCTTTTCATCTGTATAAAGTGCAACACACTAATGAAACTAAGCAGAAATAACAGTGAGACTATCGTCAAAAGTAGATTTCATTGTGTTGAAAATATGTTTAACATAGATAAAACTTATTATTAAAAAAATTTTCTATCAATTCAATAGTGCTAGACAAAATAAAGTCTTTAAAAAACAGGTTTTCTTGAGGTAGATTTTGACTCAATATTTACTTCTAATAGTTTTAACAGAAAATTGGTACATTGCTAAGTTTACACTTCAGTTCTTTTATTTTTATCTATGATTTCAAGTTACAGTCAAGGTAACATTATTCAATCAAAAGAAAATGGTATTTCTGAGTAATAGTGTCAAAATACATCGTTACTTATACTTTTCATGCACGGTAAATATTTTTTAACATTTAAAATAAAATAAAAGCAATATTGTTAATTATAAGCTTATTGTATAAAGACTGATAATTAATTATACAACATTTATGTTTGTATACACTTTTGTCAATGATAATTGAAAAGCTTGCATGAAGGAATGATTTTAAAGATATCAGCAGCTTGAAGATATAGTTTTCCTGACACTGATTTCTTTCGTACATCTATTATGCATAGGATTAAGATTTATTTTACATGATTTTAATTCATGACACTCGAATGATTTTTAGTATGTTACTTTATGAACTCAAAATTGCTCAATTTTAGATGCATTTATAAATTCAATGATTATGTGAAAATTCAAATTGGTGCAACAATTCATTGTGGTCAGAAATTTGTTTGACTAGATAAAACTTTTTATTAAAAAAATTTCTATAAGACAAAATAAAATCTTTAAAAAACAGGGTATCTGCCATAAACTTGTCCGCTACGCGTTCGTCGCACGTACCAATCTTTGTCAGCTAGTTTCGAGCGTTGTGGGTGATGTGATTTACGCTGATTCTTTATTCTATTGAGCGAGATTTTTCTGCTTGGATCATCGTGCCTATTGTTACTTTCATGGTTCAACGAAGGCCTTGAGTTGGTCATGTTGATCGATTCTAAAGAAGAAAACAACAGTTGAATAATTACGTGGCATCGACGATTCAAATTACAAGTACACAAACAAACCTACGAAATCGAGAAAAGCCTGATAATCGCTCGACGAGTCTACGGTTCTAGGGGTCGATGGCGAATCGCCTGCCTCCTTTCGCGTGAATTTTTGCTTTCTGTAAAAAATAGTTGATCGTTATTTTGCGATAACGATCTCGTCGTTGAGCGCATTACTCACGGCAACTGTTGATCGGTGGTCGGGTCTTGTTCGATCGACGAAATACTTTGGGCATGGTGTCGAGTTTCACCGCTGGATCTGCTCTCGTCTTCGTCGTCGTCGTTGTTCTCTTCGTTTCTCTTGTACCATTTCAAAGTGAAATAGGCGATCGCGACGAGTGCGACGTAAAAGAAAATCACACCGAGCCAATTGGTCGCGGCGGCGGGTTTGTTGTGCAGCCGATTTTCCGGATAACCGTGACTCAGGGAATTTTTCGACCATATCCACGGGAACTCGGAGACCCACTTGAGCAATCGAGAAAATTCATTCGTGGCAAGCATATATAATTTATTTTATATTTTCATTCTTTTGTACATGAGTAATTACCTGATGTAATTTGCGCAAAAAGTACCTGCTCGGCGAGCGATAATTTCCGGCTTCGATTCCCATGACGATATGAGCCGGGCGACACGCGCTCCGCACTAAGCGATCGCCATGTCGATTGTTTCTCGGCTTGACACTTGAATTTTCGGACGCCTGCACCTCATCGTCTCGTGTGCATGCGCTGCACACACACACACACACACTCCGAACGGGATTATAATCTCTCGTAACGAATCTGCAATGTTTACAAACGCACGTTTATATCGTAATTCGGTCGTGTTTGCACGTCCTGAAGTTACGTACGTATCGAGTGCTATGAAAATGAGTGTATAAAAATAGTAGATACACGATTTTTTAATTTATATACTTGCAGTGAAGTGCACAACTATTTAAATTTGCCCCACTAATGTTAGATCTTGATAATTAACGCCCATTGAAAATAATTGTATGGGCTGCGGTTGAGCTTGTAAAGCGATAAAAATCTCCAAAACGAAAAGTGTGTGAAAAAAATATAAATGTTCACAAACACCATATCAGTGAGTTTCAGTTATCTTACAAAAATTAACATTTTTGGTCAAATTCCTTCATTAATTCTAACTGGGCCGCTGGACGGCGATTGTATTTGTTTTTCAAGTTCTTGAAAGAGGCAAGGCAGGTTGAAGGCTACTTATACGATATTACGTGAACCGACCTATACTCGTTCTGACGATGAAAATGTTTTGTTTACACTCAAATAGATTGAACTCTGGTGAAGCATTCAATGGTTGTTTCAAATATTTTTCTAGAAACAAATATTGTTGTGATTATTTTCTTGATAAAAATGCTGGTTATTAATAACAACCCTTTTGACTAAAAAGTGACCGTTTGGAGTGTTTTAAAATACAATATTATTAATTGACTTATTCTTGATAATTTTGTTATTGAAATTCAAAAATGAATCGCATTTTAAATGATCTAATAGTGGAAATTAAATACCACTTTTCCACTTTACCTCTTTACCATTAATTACCACTTTAAGATTCCACCACTAGATGGAGAGTAGCTTTATCTCTAAATCTGCAAGTGGCAAAGTCAAAATATTTGTATAAGTCGAAGCACTGATCATGTAATAATCAAGAAATCCATTCTTATGTGTAAGAGTTTTGAAAATTTCACTCTGGACATTTATTCTTAAACGAAATAAAAAGAAAAAAAAGACCATCGCCAATGCCATTGTTAATTTTATACGGAAGTATTATAAGGCGCTCGCGAATGAGGTGATGCCGAATGCACGAGAGATGCCTCATTAGGTAGTGAAATGTTGAGGCGCAATCGCATATTAACCGGAAACACGTCGAGTGTTTAGTGTACTTTCAACAAACAGCTAGAGAAGATCTACCTGCGTAGGTTTTTTTCTCTCTTCTTTTTCGAGGCTTCAGTTGGTTTGGAGATTTTATTGTTGTTTCTTACGAGATGGGGAGAATTGTGACTTTTGGTACGTTTTTAATTTTTTACGGTAAAAAGACATTTTCTTTCCACACCAAATTTTCCCTATCAAATAAACAAAAAAATGGAATGTAAACATTTCTTGACGAGCAGTTCGCTGACCCAAGTTTTTATTCTTTTAAATGTTATTATATTTTACTTAAAAATCCATGAATATCGCAGTTTGTAGGAGTAGCTGCCGTCACGCACAAAGACGCAATTTCAGCAGCTCGACCAAACTCGATGCCACCGGCCTTCCGAATTGCGCGCACAGCCCAACGCCGTACAAGGTATTGTATATCTCCTCTTCGAGTTTCGAACAAAAAATTTTTTTTTGATAGATAAAAAATTAAAATGAAAATTCAACGCCCGCAGGGTGCAAGCTACGAGCGAGTGATGAAGTCGCGCGAGTGCATGGTGACGACGGCCCAGAAGCCGTTCTACAAGAAGCCGCTGCTGCTGCACGAGGGCCGCGGCCAGTGGCTCTGGGACCACGAGGGCAAGCGCTACCTCGATATGTTCGCCGGCATAGCCACCGTCTCGGTGGGCCACTGCCATCCGTGAGTAAAGAGCCAAGTACCAATTTTTTTTTTTTTTTTTTTTTTTTTTTACGCAACTGTACTCGTTGTCGCGTAGAAAAGTCGTCGAAGCGGCCACCCAACAGTCCCGTCAACTGGGCCACACCACCGCTGTCTATCTGCACCCTCGCTACCACGAGTACGCCGAAAAGCTGACGAGCAAACTTCCGGCGCCGCTGAGCTGCGTCTACCTGACCAACAGCGGCAGCGAAGCCACCGAACTGGCGATACAGCTGGCCCGCATCTACACGGGCCGCCACGAGGTCGTCTCGCTGCGCAACTGCTACCACGGCGGCACCGGGGTCGCTGCCTCGGCGACCTGCATGAGCGTCTACAAGTACCCGATTATGCCGCTGCCCGGCCACGTGCACGTCGCGAATCCGGACGTGTACAGAGGACCCTGGGGAGGTCGCAACTGCCGCGACAGTCCCTGCCAGGCGAATCGCGACTGCGCCTGCACGGGTAACAAGTGCGAGGCCGAGGATCGCTACCTCGAGCAGTTCGACGAGCTCTACCGGACGCAGCTGCCATCGGACGGCAAGATAGCCGCGTTCACCGCCGAGAGCATCCAGGGCGTGGGTGGCACGGTTCAGTTCCCCCGTAACTATCTGCGCCGCGTGTACGAGGCGGTGCGCTCGAGGGGCGGCCTGTGCATCGCCGACGAGGTGCAGACGGGCTTCGCGCGCACCGGCACGCACTTCTGGGGCTTCGAGGCCCACGGCGTCCGACCCGACATCGTCGTCATGGCCAAGGGCATCGGCAACGGCTATCCGCTCGGGGCGGTGGTCACGACGCCCGAGGTGTCGCAGGCCCTCGCCCGGGCCAGCTACTTCAACACCTACGCCGGCAATCCGGTGGCTTGCGCCGTTGGCAACGCCGTCGTTCAAGTAAGTTGATCCGCAGCGAAGAAGTCAGAAGAAGAATTCATGCGCGATGTTGCGTCGCGGTGACCTCTCGCGCGGGGGTCATTATTCATGAGATTCGACGATTCATAATTAAGCGCGCGGATCGCGTGCGAGCGAGCGTCCGCCCGCTCTCATCTAATCGTCATTATGCGCTTTGCGATACGCCGCTTAGCGAAAACAAAAAAAAAATAAATATTTTCTATCGTTTTATAGGTCATCGAGGAAGAGTCGCTTCAGGAAAATGCCCATACCGTGGGTACGCAACTGCTCCACGACCTGGCCTCGCTGATGCGAGAATTCCCCGAGACGATCGGCGACGTGCGCGGCAAGGGTCTGATGATCGGCGTCGAGCTCGTCGCGGATCCGGAAACCCGCGAATTTCTCCCGGCCGACGACGTCGCCTTCATCTTCGAGGACATCAAGGACAGCGGAGTACTCATCGGTCGCGGCGGCGTCAAGGGCAACGTGTTCCGTTTCAAACCGCCGCTCTGCGTCACCAAAGAGGACGCCACCTGCTCCGTGGACGTTTTTCGCGCCGCTTTGAAGAAGTTCCGAGCTCAGAGGAAACGATAAATCGATTATTATCATATTGTTGATGCCGATCTTTGTATAAATTATTGATATCCGTACGCGAATCGAAGAAAATTAGATCGATTAATGATTCACGAGGAAATATTTTATTGTTATGGAATCGATAATTGGAAAAAAAGATGAATTTTTAATAGACATTGTTTTGAAGTAATATCATCTCGAAATTCTTGAAAATTTCAAAAACTTGCGGTTAATCTTGTTGTTCCGGAAAATTCTATGGCGAACAAGTTCTAGATTACTTAAAACTTTAATCTAAATAACATATGTATTGATTTTTAATTTAATATAAATACATTTTTATCAAAAACTGAACTCGATTACAATTATTTTATGCGAGAGTATAACTTAAAATAACCCCTAATACGTCAAGTAAAGAAAAGTTTTTCGCAAAATTTAATGTCTCGGCTCGAAATAGAAATTTTTTATCAGCCTTGGCTGATACTTACACTCTGCTCTGTACTACTTGTGCTCTGAAACTTTCTTTCGTTTCCTAATTTAATATTATTTTCTTTACATGTATGCATGCTTACTATATTCAAGTATGGCAAAAAACTACAGTCGCTACACCTATTTATTAATGCAGAAGAAAACTGAAAGTGAGCAGTAAAACACTATCTGGTAATTGAGTGATTTTCGAGTTGATGCAACAAATACTTTTTTTCGTTACGTTACATTACTCAGTATAAACAATTTTTTCATAAACTTAATAAAATAAGTTGTATGATCAAAATTGTAGGTTTCTACAGTCATCTTTATCATGCGCGAGGCCAAACAAAGTATTGTAAAGTAAACTTACATTTCATATATAAAATCATTTTAAAATTACAATTAAATTAATTGTTGTACAAGTAATTGTATAATGTTTTCTTAAACTCGAATAGATGCACATTCTATTGCAATTGGTATTCGCTCTATCAAATATTGGTTTAGAAAATTTGTCACAGTTTCGTGCATGACCGTCTTTCAGGGTTATAAGTAATTATTTGAAGATTTAATTAAGAATTAAACATTCATTCTCAATTAAAACTGCGTTTAGGTAAAAATTAAAAATCAATTCTTTGAAATCAATTCAATTCAACTGTAAAACCATTAAATTTTTCGGAACGCTCATGTATCGACTCCTAGGATCCCACGTTACCCCCAATATTTGAACTTCGATCGGGTCATGGATTTCAATCCAACTAAGATTTAATTAATATTATAATTAAAAACTAATTCTTAATTATAACTAGTTTTTAAGGAGGCTGTAGCGAAAATGAAAAAAACTTTAGATCGAAGTGAAATTTTAACCAATGATAATTTATGAAATTATAAGAATTTAGGTAAAGAAAAATTTGGGGTTTACATGCAAACTTGGGACATAATGAGATTCAAAGTTTTGACCATTTAACATTAGATCTTATGGGAAGTGGCAGTTTTTAATGTACTGTAAGCTCAAATCACTTTACAAGTTAATAAAATTAATATGTTACAGGAAATCTTCTTTGCTTTCGAATAATATAATTATAAATGGGTATTTCCAACCACTTTCAAAAGATATTAAGAATCCAACACATTTCCCCTTTGTTCTTCCATGCTAACGCTGTGCGCTGCGTAACGCATATAGCCTTGCGCATACAGCGTTTTAATACGGAACCACCTTGCATCGGTACAGCCTCCTTAATTATTAATTGAATTCGATTTCAATAAAGAATTAAATTTTAATTATTCAACCAAGACAGTGTCTTACAATAATATCCATGGTAAAAAAATCATGAGATATGATCAACTTACACCAGTGGCCACTACAGTTGCAGAATGCCAAGCAAAGTCCATTAAATAAAATCTTCAACGATTATTAGTCCGGGCGCTGGTGGCATTTGAGTGAACTTGCAAGATCCGCTCGGCGAGTTGACGGATTTCTATGTTTTTTGGATCGCTTAAACCGAATTTGAATGTCGCCAGGCCGAATTCCTGGTCAATTTTTTGTTATAAACAAATTAATTGTTTAAAGAGACATATCTTGAAAAATATTGAAGATCGATCAAAACAATTTGTTTTTATTTTATTCGTCTTTAAATACCAAAGAAATTCCATTAAATTAATTGAAAATCCGTCTACTAGAAAAAAAGTTGTGCAATAATTAGTGTAAAATACGTCTTTTTTCACCTTTCAACCTTTGTAACTTTGCTCGTATTAGTGCTATCGAGCTCATTGACGTCTCATTTTAAAGGTAATAACCTACAGAATGATGTAACATAATTTTTATGTTAGTCAAATTGTTTATAATGCAGTCTGTAGACGTGTATAAACGTAATTTTATGGCTCTGACGTACTTTCCATTTGTTTATACGCGTTTTTCGCTGAGATAAATTAGTAAAGTAAAGTGGCAACTCAGTTCAAACGAAAGTACATCAAAAAACAAAAATTTCAAGGGGTTTAGAAAGGAAATCGGTCCAGTAGATGCCAAGTTACAGCCTTCTAAGTTTGAGCGTAGAAACGACCGAGCGCTTAGGGCGTGCCCACTGAGGCAACATGAACTCATCAACCAAGCTAAAATTTTAAAACTTTTGATCGTTGCATTTTTTCGTTTAAGTACTTCTATATCGATATAGAAAATAACAACGATTTCTTTATAATGTGGAAAATACTCTTAAAAATGGGCCCTAAGGACCATGAGATCAAACTAAGCACAAGGAGCTTCAGTATTGGGTACCGAGAAACCCCAAAAAATTTTTGGAGCAAATCCATGACCTTGAGGTGGGGTGGTCTCCTTGAAGTGTAATCGATTTATCTAAACACAATAGAAAGTGAAATAGGCTTGTGATAGTATGACCTAGTGCTAAAAAATTAGTAGTGGCAAGGGTTTCGCTTTAACATATTAGTTATAAAAAAATTTTGAGTGATATTTCCTATAGAACATGTTGCAATATTGGCCGATTATTCCACAAAAAACGATTGGAGAAAGGGATCTAAAAGAGTTATCAGAAACAGATGTATCAGATCTTGAAAAATGTGCAAAGGAAATTTTTCCCATGGCCGTACTTTTTATGAAGGTTTCGTTCATCTGGCCTTTTTGGACTGGCATGAAAAAGTATGGAGTATGGGTATGCGTGGTGTTACTCGTTTTAATTTTTATATCTACAGTAATTACAAAAAATATCGTATTACACATATGATGAACATCTAAGTTAGGATATACATAAAACTGTTGTTATTTACAGTTTTTTTATGTATCTCGAGTGAAAAGCAACAACGAACTAGACATGAACTTAGCAACGGAATTATGTCTTCGAACTGTTGTTGTATGTTGCATAATTTTCGGCTCTTACTTCATAAATTCAAAAAAACAAGACCTGTCAATGGTAAAATTAACCACATACTATTTTTAATGCATTTGAGCATGTGTTTTTAATTTCATCTTTATTGTCTTGAAACGTATAAAAGATGATAGTTATGATGATAAGAAATTGGCATCAATGTAGTTCCGAAGAAAGAAAATTTCTGCAAAATTATATTAATATAGCTAATTTTGCCACTTATATAACCACAGGTGAATATTCTAATTATTGAATAAAATGAATTTTATTAAACAAAGAATATAATTATTTTCCAGGTTTTATATGTTGCTCCTACACTATGTATTGCTTTATAATTCCAGTATTATGGCCAATTACAACAAATTTTATTTTATCAGGAAATCATACACATAATAAAAAGTTATCGGTTTACTTTGAATTGTTCATAGACGAGGAAAAACATTTTTACTATTATTTTGTTATTATAGTAATTTCATGTTGTTTGATACAATTAGGTGTTTCGAGTTTAGAAATAATTTGGATTTTGTCAGCCACCTACATTGTAGCCAAATTTAGATTTATGGGGTATTTCATTATCAATTTTTTTTATTCATTATCAATGAATATAAAAGTAAAATCAAGTATTTTAAATTAGATTCAAGTTGAAACAGATTTTGAATTTGTCTGAAGCAGAGGATTTTTTGGAAATAGGTGATGAAATTTTTAAACACGTCTCTCAACTCGTTCAACTACACCAATATTGTATCTAGTTAAGTGATAAAATTAAGAACTTTTTAGTAAATAATAATTCATTTTTTTCACTATCAGTTACTGTGATGTATTGAATTCATTTATAAGTTCAATTTTAATCCTTGGAACATTGGATGTGATTATCGCCTACAGCATTTCTGGCTACGTAGTACGATTTCGCTTATTTTTATTTATCATTGAATCTAGACAGTTTATTACCCGTGACTCAATTTTTTTTCACAGATTGCAATGGATTATAAAAGCGATATAAATATGGCTCTAAAAATGTTCTTCGTATACATCTTGTGCTCAGAGTATGTACTTGTGACCAGCCTTCCCTCGCAGATGATTTCTAATGCTAGCAGTGATATTGTTGAAAAGTGGTAAGCATGTAGGTTTTTCGTGAAACATTGCAATCATTTTGTTTATGATAAATTCTGGTTGTTTTGGTCCAAAATAGTTATTCCACTGATTGGTATAAATACTCAATAAAAACCAGAAGAATGATTCAGCTTATAATGATAAGGTCCAGTAGATCTTCCTGTTTGAAAATTGGACCAAACAAAAATTCTAATTATGAAACGAGGGGGAAGGTAGCTAAGAATGCTAGTAGACAACTATTGTCTCAACCATTACCTATCCATGCAATTATTATATATTCTAGCCTATAAAATTATCTTTGTCTTACGTTGTTTCGCTGATGTCTATCATTGAACATTAAATTGTATTCTTTGAAATTTGATTCTACACAATTTTTAGAGTGGCAAGATAATGTTAGACTAATGGTAAGTAATAATGTTACCTGTTTGCTATTGAACATCTAAATTAACAAATGAACTGATTTTAACATGAATGTAGAGTTGTGATAGTGTGTATTTCGTCTGGGCATTTGAAATATTAAAATAGTTCAAGTAATTTTTCATTCGTATTTTGAACTTTTACTTTACTAATTTTATTGGTAATTTAATAATTGTCAATAAAGCATGGTTTTTCTCTAATTTTCCTTGATTCTTGATACATATGATGCTCAATACTGAAGTCTGTTTGTCTGCCGATGACCAAAATTTAAGATTGAGGAGCTATGGATCAGTCGATACATAGGATACATATAGATAGAAAATAGACGTTTATCCCGGAAGTGGGGGGTAGGAGGGGGAGGGGGGTCCAAAATTTTGGTTTTGACACTTTTTTTCCATGTACTACAACATACCAAAAGCGCTTCAAAATCGGCGACATACGTGCGCATGGTTTTGTAAAAAAGTATTATTTTGACCCATATATAACGCGTAATCCGCGAGTGAGTCTGTTACGCTCGAATGCAGTAATAATGTAAGATGATGCAGCTTTGATCTTTGCGCGCTGCGTCAACCGATGTCGTGACAAGCGGATCGCAACCGATTTTTTGAAACACTCGTGTGTAATAGTCTCATAATGAATTAGTGATCATTTGTAACTCACCAATAGCATTTTTTTACAACTTGCGCGGCGACCATATTAGTGTGTCAAGTCCGAAATTATCAAACATTTTTCAGAATTTTTTCAATCTTAAACCTTATCCGGAGACATACTGCTGAGGTCAAAAGTAACTAGTGATCTATTTATATTTTTCACGACCATGTCCGAAATTTTATATTATCAAGGCTAAACATTCCTCTAGCCTACGCTTACCTCTTCCATTTCGAGACAGCTTCTCAATAATAAAGGTGCACGAAAAAATAGCTTAATATTTTAAAAATAAAGCTCTCGAAAAATTAGAACAACAAAATGTAAATTTTGTTTTTCTTCAGCGGCGATATAAAACTACGCTTGATAATGCAAATCAGAAAAGATTCCGGCCCTATTACAATAGCTTAGCGGGATTTGAATATTCATTGTCAGAAAGATGCAGCAGCGGCGATTATTGAGCTTTGATCTATGATAAAGATAGGAACAAGAAGAGGTTGCGAAGTTCGAAACTTCCCGTCAATTGGAAATAGATTATGCATCAAATTAGTCTCTTTTTCACTTGCATGCGACTATATAAAGGTGTCAGATAATTGGATAGCTTCGAGTGCAAATATCTCCAACTCACTGGCGATAGTTTGTATTTTTACATTCAAGTGCGGTTGTCTTTGGACAATCTCTTCTTTATTAATAATTGTTGAAACCTTGATATCAATTTAAAAAATTTTTATGGTGATACAAAACGTATCATTTTGATTCGGTGCAAGATTACACAAAGTCTAAAATCAATTTTTTTTATTACTACCTCTTATTGCTATCAAAATGAGTTGCGGAGAAAAAATTGTAATAAGTGGGATTGCTGGAAGATTTCCAGAATCCGACAATGTGCTTGAATTGCAACGTAACATCAATGAAAATATCAACTTCATCACAAAAGATGAACGACGTTGGAGAGATGGTGAGTTAATATATTCATAATGTTATACTTTTTAGGCTGTTATGAAATAATATAACGTAACTTCAGAATTCAGACAGTTTAGAAAATAATAGTTCATATAATTGCCATTATGCTTAATAACTTGATTCAGATCTTCTATTTAACTCGACCTTATCTAATTTGTTTCTTTTTAAAGATTTGCCTGTTACCATTGAATATATTATACTATTATGTTCACGTAAGAATATTTTCTGCTTCTTTATACAATTTGTAAATAGACTATCCAGATGTGCCTTTTGGAGTTGGAAAAATTAACAATATCACCAAGTTCGATGCTACATTTTTTGGCATCCTACCAAAACAGGCCAACTCTATGGACCCTAAGAGCAGGATGATGTTAGAACACACTTTTGAAGCTCTAATGGATGCTGGTATCAATCCAAGTGAATTAAAAGGAACGAACACCGGTGTATTTATGGGTTCGATCTACATAGAAAATGAACTTTTAGATGTACGTATACATTGTTTCATCATTTATTACAATAGTGAACAGAAGTAGTGTATGTAAGATTTTGATAAACAAATTACTTTAGTCCAGATACACGTTTAAACAAACGATTTTTTCAGTGATCGTTAGTGTTAAACTCAAATGATACTGGTAACTCGATATTGACTCGAACCTATTCATAATATATATTTTATAAAGATTTAAAAAATATAAAATTTCCAAGAAATCAAAAAAATTAGTCAGGTACCTTTAAATCGACCTACAGGGCGCAAAAATTATCGTAAAGAGCTCTATTTTTTTTTAAAATTACTCGTTGAAAAGAGTACTTTGCAGTGGTGTGTGTTAGATTTCAATAAAAAAATTACTGTGGTACTGGTACACGTTCAAACAATCAATTTTTTTCAGTAATTTGTAGTGTTGCACTCAAATACTACAGGTAACTCGATATTGACTCAAATATAGGATTTAAAGAGGACAAAATTTCCAAGAAATCAAAAAAAATATCATGTCGATACTATAAATATAGCCCAAGATAGAAGCATTTGAAAATCGACAAAATTTCGATAAAATTTTTTGTTGCGATAATTTTGTTGCCGAGTGTATAATCGATCTACCCCGTGGATAACAATCATTTCTCAATGAATGATATTTTAGTGTAAAGAAATTTAAAATTTTTCGAACAAAAAGTACAGCGCGCTTATGAGCGAATACATCATACTAAACAGTTACGTATTTATTGTATAATTAGAAGGAAATGCAAGATTCTTCTTGCATGCTGGCCAATCGCATATCTTATTGGTTGGACGTCAAGGGGCCAAGTTTTACCCTCGATACTGGCTGCAGTTCAAGTATAACTGCCTTAGAGAGAGCTTTTCGTTCTATCAAGGATGGGACATGCGATACTGCAATTATAGGGGCATGTAATCTTTGTCGACATTGGATTTCCTCGAAACATTATATGGAATTGGGTGAATAATTTTTCAATATAAATATTGATTTTTTTACATTTCATAAAATTAATTCACATGTTAAATTTCAGGAGCTCTGTCGAGAGATTGCCGATGCAAAACCTTTGACGAATCAGCCGACGGCTACGTGCGCAGCGAGGCCGTAGTCGCTATGATTTTGCAAAAAGCAAGTGTCGCTCGTCGTTGTTACGCCACGATCGTCAATGCCAAAATAAGTCACGATGGTTATAAAACTGAGGGCCTGGTCCATCCGTCCGTGAAGGGACAGTTCGATCTTATGCGTAAGTGTTACGAAGAAGTCAATGCCGATCCCGGAATGACAGCTTTCGTCGAGGCTCATGGAACAGGGACTCGTGTCGGCGACAATGTGGAGGCAGCTGCTATAGATATATTTTTTGGTACTTCTCGTCAAAAACTTCCATACAGTAAACCCGTACTCGTTGGTTCGATCAAATCCATCGTTGGACACAGCGAAATTGCAAGTGGTCTTGTCGGTCTGGTGAAAATAATCATGATGATGGAGACAGGCTTAATGATTCCAAATTGGAATTTTAAAACTCATTCGAAGGAGCATCATGGTTTCATAGAGAATCGTATGAAACTCGCCACGGAAACGCAACCATTACCAGACGGTTACGTAAGCATCAGCTCTTTTGGCTTGGGTGGTGCTTGCGCTCATGCAATATTAATTGCTAATCCGAAGAAGAAACTCGATGAATCACATATTGACAATTTACCCCGACTAGTATTCGCTTCTGGGGTAACTGAAGATTCTGTGCAATTTTTCTTGAAACAGGTAAATATTATATAGCGGGTGAAATCATAAGATTTTAAAAAAACATTGTTTTTGGCAGTTGGAAATTCAACCGATCGATCACGATCAAATTCGTTTGCTTCATCAGATTTATTCTCGAAATATTCATAACCATTATTTTAGAGGTTTTACAATCTTACCAACAACTGGAATTGGCCATAATTCCAAGATCACGACCCAAAAATACGTGGATTCCAAAAAAAAAATATGCTTTGTATTTTCTGGAATGGGATCTCAGTTTCGTGGAATGGGTAATAATAGACCGTAATATGGTTATAAAAGTATTACATAAATAACTTTTCACAGGATCACAATTATTGCGCATACCAACTTTTAGAGAGTCCATGGCAAAAATTCACGAAGTTTTAAAAACAAAAAATGTTGACATTTTTGAAATTCTCACTAAAGACCATTTCAATGACGTTATGAATTCTTTTCTGGGCATTACATCTATTCAGGTAATATATAATAAGAGTTCAACCTTGTTTTATAAAATTATAAAATCAAAATATTCTTAAAAATTTCAGATCGGCTTAGTTGACTTATTTGAGGCAATTGGAATAGAACCTAATTACATAATTGGTCTCTCGATGGGAGAAATAGGATGTGCATACGCCGATGGAGCCCTCAGTCTCGAACAAGCTATTCTGTCTGCTTACGCTCGCGGAAAAGCCTCTTTAGATACGAAATTTCCAACTAAAGGAGCTATGGCTGTAGTACATCTTGAATTCGAAAAATTGGCTGTTATGTTACCCCCGGATATCGACGTAGCTTGCTATAATTCACCTGAAAATACCACTATATCTGGACCATCTGAATCAGTAATGGTATTTTGCAAAGAATTAGGGTCTCGTGGTGTCAAAGTTTCAGAATTAAATGGTGTCAACAACATCGCTTATCACAGCAGATACGTTTATCCAATCGAGGATAAATTGTTCGAATTCATGCGCAGTTTTATAACCGAACCAAGAGTACGAAGTGAGAAATGGTGGAGTTCAGCCATTCCGAAAGAAAAATGGGATACGAAACTCGCTCGAACAGCTTCAGCTGAGTATTTTACTCAAAACTGTTTGAGTCCCGTACTATTTAAGCAAACTGCAAGTTTGATTCCAGATAATACTTATGTGATAGAAATTGCACCCAGAGCCTTCATGAGCAGCATCTTGAAAGAAGCAATGAAGCCAAATGTTACTATTTTAGGTTTGCAACGTGGTTCGGATTCGGAAAGTACTTTGGAATCATTTTTAAGTCTTGTGGGAAAACTTTTTAATGAAGGATTTCAGCCTTGCATAGGTAACTTACTTATTTTATCAAAATCTTCTAAAATTGCATTAAAATGTGGAGAATACTAAATAATAATTTAAAATTCGTGCAGCCAACATATATCCAAATGGTTATTTCCCTGTGAGTCGTTCAACTAGAATGATTGCTCCACTCATAAAGTGGGATCACTCCGAAACCTGGGTAACTCCATCCTGCGAAGATGTCGATAGAGCTGAAACGTCCTTTGAAATCCCATTCGACATGAAAAGTGAAAATTATCAGTTTTTGAGAGGTCACACACTGCGAGGAAGTGAATTATTTCCGGCTACTTTTTATATTGGCTTAGTTTGGTACGCCATGGGTAGGAAGTATGGCAAGAACCAGCATGAGTTACCGATTTCATTGAAAAATGTTACATTGAAACGTGCGACAAAAATACCAGTTGATGAAAAAATCACATTTTTCGTTAATTTGACACAAGGTAAGATAGTTAAATTGTTTCATAAGTTTTATATTTAATAGTTATTCTGCCTTAAGGTTCTGGAGCATTTGAAATTGTGGAAAGCAATGCCACTGTAGCAAGTGGCTTTGTAGAAATTCTTTCGTCACTGAATCACAAAGAAAATCCTTTGAATAAGGCCATAACACAAAACGAATCGTCCATAATTTTAAACGGTCAAGAATTTTACAAAGAAGTATCGATTCGAGGTTACGAGTACAAAGATCCATTCCGCGGAGTGAAAAGCTACAACCCGATTGATGGCTGGGCCAAAATTCTTTGGGATGGCAATTGGATTGCATTCATGGACTGTGTCATGCAACTGATTATGATGAAAATGAACAGAGAATTTTTAATACCCACTAGAATAAAAAATTTTACCATTGATCCAAAAGCTCAAGGAAAAGCAGTCAGACGGCTTTCTGATTCTCAAGGTAAAAAAGAGATTTCGTTAAAAGCTAACACCATTTCAATGAAAAATTACGTAAGCTTTCATGAAAAAACAATGATAACTTCGAAAACATTCATAAAATATAATTTATTTTACAAAACATTTACAAAATGTGCATGAAGTGGCGTTTATTGGTATCGCTCTTTTATTTTGCGTATTCGTCTCTTCATAAAATCACTGTTTGTATCATACGTGATCATAAATACTGATCAGACATTTTTTGCCACATGGGAATTTATAATACTCCATCTATTAATGAAATGAAAAAGCTCATCATAATTAAAAACCATACCTTTGATTACGATCACTACCCATACTCAATTTGATATAGAAGCTTAACTTAAAAAAGTGGACATTTTTAATAAAAAGATCATTAATAAGATTAATGTACAACTTTATAAAAAAGTGTAGCTATTGAACAATTACAATTACTATTACAGAATTCTTATTTTAAAAAATGTGATATTATTTTAGGTCTAATTGAATTACCAGCTTACTTGAGCGAATTTGAGAATAGTGTCTACTGTGGCGGGGTAAGCATTTCGAACATAGAACTTCAGTCGATGTATTTGAAAGATAACTCGACGCCTCCACTCCTGGAGAAATATTGCTTCTTACCTTATGGTGACGTTGATCGAGCGGATTTCAATGAAGTGGCTAGACTCGCGATTGATTTGACATTGAAAAATAACCAGCCACGTAAAATTTATATTATGGAATACATCGATTGCACCGAATTGTTACCGCAAACCGATATTATCATGACCCCACGGATGGAAACTATTTTGAGGGATAACAACGTCAACAGTCAATTGTTCTTTTATAACGATCGATCGGATTTGGTGTCTACTTTTAATCTTCCAAGAAATGTTGAAATCTTGGAACCAAATGCGATCAATCGTCCACAATGCGATTTGGTCGTTGGTTATCAATTGTTGGAACCAAATCGGCATAAGACTTTGGAAAATTTACTGCTCAACGTTACTGAACGTGGATTCATCTTGACGTATGAAAAAAGGGACAATTATATCGATGTCAAAGCTCCCGCAAAGAAAATGGAAAATCTGAAGGTCATTGCTGAAAAAACATTCAGCATATTTCGACTGGTTCTCTTAAGAAAAATTGATCCAGTTAAAAAACACTTTGACGTTATATATGTCGATAATAATCAATTCAAATGGATCGCTCAACTCAAAACGCTATTAAACTCGTATCCGAACGAACCACAATTCAATGATCGCAGAATTTTATTGGTTGGTCAAAACGATCTGGACAATGGTAAGGATTGAAAAAACAATTAACTCCATCTCCACGAGGAAATGTTCACTCTCAGATGATTTTTTTCAGGATTGCAAGGTTTAATTAATTGCCTGATACAAGAATACGGTACTTCGTATATCAGAGGAATTTTAATACAAGACAACGATACTCGTCCATTTTCCCTTGATGATCCCACGTACTCGGAACAGATTCGCAATGATTTGGTCGACAACGTTTTGCGGAAGGATGGCATTTGGGGTTTCTACAGTCACAGATTTTTGCCAGATTTGGAGCCGAAACTTTGCCATCATGCCATTATCAAACCCTCAAGCGACAAGGATCTCAGCTCGTTCCAATGGACCGAGGGGACTATCAAAGAAGACAAAAAAAATGTCATAAGCGTCTGCTACGCAGCGATCAATTTCAAGTAAAAAATACTCACAAAATTATCAATCGAGATGTATCAATCGCTTATAATTTCACTCGTAGGGACATAATGACCAGCAGCGGCAGACTTCAGAAAACCGACGTGGGAAAAGATTGCCTGCACAGCGAACTGCCCTTCGGCATGGAAATCAGCGGCATTAATCACGAAGGAAAGCGAGTCATGGGCGTGGTGAACGGCGACGGTTTCTCGAATTTCTGCGAGAACAACGGCCGGACTTTCGACGTTCCCGAGGACTGGTCATTGGCGGAGGCGGCCACCGTACCCTGGGCCTACATCACTGCCTACTGGGCACTGCATCACTTGGGTAAATATCACGCTCTACAATGGCCCCATCGCGAGACAAATTGTAGCTGGCATATTTACACTCAGGCCGAGTCAAAGCCGGGGACAAGGTGCTGATCCACGCCGGAGCTGGGGCAGTCGGTCAGGCGGCCATCCGTCTGGCGCTGCACGCGGGCTGCGAGGTCTTCACCACCGTGGGCTCGGCGGCGAAGCGACGCTTCATGCGCCAACTCTTCCCGATGATTGACGAGGACCACATCGGGCCGTCGCGCTCGACCGGCTTCAAGTCGATGATCGTGCAGGCGACCAAGGGACGCGGAGTCGATCTGCTCGTGAACTGCCTGGCCGGCGATAAGTTCGCGGCCTCGCTCGAGTGCATGGCGCCCAACGGCCGCTTCATCGAGATCGGCATGTCTGACATACAGTCGGATTATCAGATCGGTATGAGCAACTTCGCTCGCGGCGTCAGCTTTCAAACCTTCGACGCGACCAAGATCTTCGTCGACGACGAGCTGCATCGGACGATGCGTGGTTACCTGGAGAACGGCATTAAAAATTCCGTGGTGAAACCCATCAACTACAAGATCTTCGAGAAAAACGAGATGGAGAAAGCCGCGTGCTTGATGGCTCACGGTGGACACATCGGCAAGCTCTTGATCAGAATTCGCGACGAGGAGAGTGGAATGAACGAAAAGATGCTGGCCATGCCGAGATACCATTGCTATCCAGAGCGCAGTTACGTGATCATCGGTGGACTTGGTGGATTTGGCCTGGAACTAGGTAAGTCTCGGTGTTAAACGTAGATCCAATTCGATGCAATTGAAGACGTCGATTATTTCCAGCTCACTGGCTCGTTTTACGAGGAGCTCGAAATATCGTGCTCGTCTCGAGGAGCGGCATTAAAACGGGCTACCAGCAAACGAGGATCAAATTGTGGAAGGACAACGGCATCGACGTCCTCGTGATACGCGGCAAAGACTTGAGCAAACAGGAGGACTGCGCGAAGATCTTGAGCAGCGCCAATCTAATGGGCCCCGTCGACGCCATATTCAACTCTGCCGTTGTCCTGAAGGACGCGTTGTTCGAGCATCAGAGTCCGGAAACGTTCGAGGACGTGCTCCAGTGCAAAGCCCGGGCTACCGAGCACTTCGATCGCCAGAGCAGATCCGCTTGTCCGAAGCTGAGGCACTTCGTCGTCTTTTCATCGGTAACGAGTGGCAAGGGTAACGTCGGTCAAACGAATTACGCCATGGCCAATTCGGTGAGCAGTGGTACTTATTTTACGCGGTGGAGCGAAGTGATTTATAAAAATTTTATTCGTTCGATCTAGATCATGGAACGTATATGCGAGAGACGCCAACAAGATGGTCTACCGGGCTTAGCCGTACAATGGGGTCCCGTCAGAGATGTCGGTGTTGTAGCCGATATGGACGACGTCGCGCAATCGCAACTCAAAAATCTCGGACTCGACCTGCAGAACATTAACTCGTGTCTGGATGCCCTCGAAAAATTTTTACTGCAAAGCAACCCGATAGTCTCGAGCTTGGTATTGCTGGGAAAAACGAACGATGCCGACAAAGAGAAGAAGGTCGACGTATTCGAGGAAATTTGCAACGTCATGAGTGCGTATTCGTGCGAACCGTCGAACGAGTGTATAATATACACTGATGGATAATTACTTGTTTTTTTCAGATTTCAAGAATTTGGATAAGATCGATCCAGACGCGACGTTCTTGAGCTTGGGTATCGATTCTATTATGGTGACGGAAGTTGGAAATATCTTGGAGCGACGGGTCAATACTTTCTTTACTAGCAAAGACATAAGAGACATGACCTTTAATAAGTTGAGAGAGATCAATAATAATATAATCATACGCTGATTATTGTTTTTTTCAATTGTTTAGGGGAGTATTGCACCATTTTTTGATTTTTGTATTTCCTGAAAAATGATCAGGAATTTTATAAATGAACACTTTTGTTTAAGATATACTACTTTTTAAATTTCCAAGAGTGTATAAAAAGAGCTTTTAAGTTTCAAAACCTCCCTAATAAACAGTAAAACCCTAAAATCAAATTTTCTATCCAGTTCTTTCAAACTTCTATTCAATATTCATTTCCAAGATTTTATGATTTACTTTGTTCGGAATGTTGTAGCTGGATTACTCTTATTTCGCTATATAAGAACAAATATTACTTATTTCGGCGATGATGGAACGGCCTCTTTACAGGACGGCGTATGCCTGAGCCGAAATCTTGGGTGCAAATATCGATTTGTATGGCTTTTTGTCGAAGTGATTTCTGGATAAAATAATTTCAAGTCTAATTTGTAACTCGATGCACGATTTTCTAAAACTTTTGCATAGGCTAATTCTGTATCCAGCATCCAGTTTGAATAATTCGGTTTACCCCAACTTTGCCCTTGAAAAAATGTCCGATAAGATCTCGCAAAATTCCTACAGGTAGTCCTACAGGATTCCTGCCTATGTCTCTGATCTGTACAAGTGGACAGACGATACAGTGCGGAGATCGTCGGTGATACGCCGGCCGTTGAGGTCCCTTGTATTGACTCCTGGACGCTTAAGTCCGGCTTTTCCATAAGGGCAGCCATTGCATGGAATTTTCTCCCTGCTGAAATACGTCGAGCTGGATCCCTCATTACTTTCAAGCCCTTATTTAACTTGATGACGTTTCTTCATTTTTTGTCTTTGTTTAACTTTTGTATCGTAATTTTTTCCCTGCACTCTATCAGCAGCCCTCAATGTATTTTATGCTTAGGTTTAAGTATATTTTCTTTATTTGCTTTATGTGTATTCTAATTTTGTTATTTTTAAGCTTTTAATTTGCTTTAAGTGTAATTAAATTTTTTTACTATTATTGCAAGTTGCCATTCGGTCTTTAGACAATGGAAAAAATAAATTTGTCCAAATCAAATCTGTAATGTAGTAGCTTGTATCTGTAACGTGTAGGACAAATAAAAATGTATTAAATAAATACACGTGGTAATGGGAATTGCATGAAGCTTGTCAAGTTCTTGAAATGATAAAATTAAACTTTTATCGTCATATGTATTTCAAAACATGTTAGAATTAGACTAGTTTTTCTTCAAAATCTGCTAATATCTTTTGAAACCTCACGATCGTTTTAGCAATAGCTTTCATTTCTCTCCATATACAGTATATACATACGTCATGTACACCGCAGCGCATGGAAAAATATCTGAGCATTTCGCGAAAGCTCAAGAGATAAGGGCATTCCGATTACGCGGAAAGCCTCATTGGGCTCTCTTTTTGATTAATTGCCGCGGCCTATACACCATAGCGCTTAAATGCAGTAGACTCGGAACAGTTATAGTTGCAAAGATCTTTGACGTAACTAGAGGAGCGTGGGTGTTTCATCCGAAAAGTGGCAAATACGCGCAAATTTTCGCAGTATGAATTTTGCGGAAATGAGATTCTTGTAAAATAATCGTCTTGATATATGCTGGAATTATATGATACGAGGCTCGAAAAGCAAGATCTACAAGTGCTTCTGGCACAAATCTTTAGCGGAAAAGAAATAATATTTATATACAAATTTCCTGCGTACGCGCGACGATATGTGGCATCTCTTCCGATTACTCTACTAGAAGTGCTCAACATCAATAATAGCATAATGCCTAAAAACTGATTATTTAAAATGTTTTGCAATATAATACCAATTATTGGCTTGTTTTTGTAGATTCATAAATGTTTCGATTATGTTGAAAATATCTAACTAATTTACCGCTACATGGCGAGTACCTTTATCTGTAAATCTGCAAGTGGCAAAGTGAAAATGTTTGTATAAATCAAAGCACGGGTCTCCCGTTCCTCACCTTGCGGAGTTGGTTCTAACTCGAACCCGCTGGAATAATATTAATTAAAAACAATGCAAATTAGACCGGCAAACAAACACACATGACGCAACAACAAGCGCATGATCTCGCGAGAGAAAAGGCGGCACAGCCAAGTAAAGATGTACATTATGTTACGCGAGGCTCGTAGGCTGAGGCATACGTCGGCACACGTATAGGCCCAACTGTCACTTGAATGTATGTGTGAGTGTGCGCGGCTAACATGCGCCGACGCATTAGATCGGAAAAAGGTATAAAACATATGTGTGTTTTTGATAATTTAGTGTGATGCGCTTTGAGAAGTCGATGATTTTAGCAATACAATAATCCTCAAATTTAAGGAACTTTGAACCATTCGTTTCATTTATTACTATACTCAAATTCGAAATTTAGTGGTCATATCTGTTTCAAACTATAACATTTTATCTAGAGTATACAGTTGATATTTTCAACAGTGGGAAGCGTTTTTACCTTTTAATAAAATGAGTTCTTTGTCGACTTTTTTCTATATTGAAGCACTGGACTCCATGCATTTGTCACCCGTGATAGACTATAGCTTGAATTATTAAACTTCCTTTAAAAATTTACAATTAGCTACACACAAAAGTTCCATGCAAGTGTTAAACATGAATTATGTCAATGACTACTAACAATGGATGTGATATTTTAATAAAGCTAACATCAATCCGCAACGGGATCAATACCAGGCACTCGAATTTTGAATTTGTAAATAATGACGGCATTTTTTGAAAATAGAAATAAACTTGAAAGGCAGCTTTTACAATTAGACGACTTTATTAAAAAATTTTTTTTTCGAAAGTGAACTTTGAAATTTGAACTATAATTTTCAAAAGTCGTTGATAAAAAAACAAGTCATCATCTCTCGAATGAGATATTTTCTTTCCATTCTATTAACCTGGTCAATGAAAGATTAAAAGTAACATTTTGTAAAAATAATATGATTTGAATTTTTTATAATTGACTAAATACGACTTCAAAATTACAATAACGACGCCAATTACAAGCCGAAATAATATTGGGTTTGCTCTTCAGTAATGATTTTAGCGCCATAAATATGATGGTTAACGCTGACGACATTTTTTACTGTTATTTTTATTAAAAATTTTCATTGAACGTTTTTCACAATACATTTCGACAACCAAGAGATGAGCTAGCAACCCGATTCCAAAATAATACTTTCCGTTAGTTCGAAATGCCACAATCAAACCCGATGAAAACTTATTCAGGTTTGCTATTTCTTAAATTTAGTTGTTTACAAACCTCTTCCCAAGGATATTTGTTTTTACTTTATGTGTATTGTTTAAAAGTACTTTCTTTACATTTATTTTTGAGGGAATGTATTCAAGTTTGACAGAATACAACAGTCGTTACACATAATTATTAATGCATTTTCAAATCTCTATACAATCACTAACAAAAAGTTTACAAATGCGATACAAATCTGACTAACTGTGGTGGATTGAAAAAACTACGACGTAATTTTGGTAGAAAAAAAGGCCTTGACAAATTTTCAAAATCATGGCTATCGGTGATCAGAGTATATCCCCGTAAATTTTCAGTTGATACTCAAGTTTAATAATTAAGTTGTTTTCCTCATTTCCACATTATATTTTACATAAACTAGGTTGAATGAGCATTCTCGTGTACTTGGGACTCGCTTCTTGAAATATTGGCTCGAAATTTTCCCTTCGGTTGAATTAACCTTAAGGTTTACTTGTTTATTACCTTACCAGGGTAAATATCAATTGTTTGGAATCTTATATCATTGTTCTTTGCACTGCGTTGCCATAATGTTCACGGTAAATATTCATGACACATATTTAACTGCTTTTATAATAATCGTTTCTACAAATTAAGATTATGTGGATCCTGAAAGAGAAGGAAGAAATGGAAGCTCTTAATAATTCTATGGTTGAATCTATATTTCAGATAATTACTAGTTCAGCTTTACTATATACTTACTTATATATTGGAGCAGCTAAAGACGAGGTTTTCTTTTTTAAATAATTAAATTAATATAAAAAGTTGTAATTCATTCAATATTTATATCAAAACATATCAGATGCTGGAGGTGGTAGCTCGAATGTGGTACGATTATACCGAAGAAATTCAAAATATTATTATAAATCTTACAACAAAGGCAGTCTATTTCATAAAAATTCAAGCTAGTAAGTATTAGTTCAATATTTTGAATTGGTACATTTAAAATATAAATGTGTCTAATTTTACTTTTTTCCACAGTATTGTTAATTGTAACGTGTGCTAGTTATGGAGCAGCTCCAGTGGTTATACCTTTTTTTATGACTTTAACAAGTTCAAGTAATCAAACCTTTGAAAAGACTTTACCCCTCCATCATGAATGTTCGGTCGACGAAGATAAATACTTCTATATATTATTTACATACCAGTTCATTGCTTTAACTGACTTTGGTATTCTAGTAGCTGCTATGAATTTTATGTATTGTTCACTTTTAATCGGTGCTGTTGCAGGAATTCGAGGTTTAGAGTACGTATTTTATTTTAGAAAAATTAACTTCACAAGCTCATGTTATTAAAAAAAAAACTTTATTATAATTTTTTTCCCAGGCATTTATTGAAAAAAATTGATGCTGAGTATAGTTACAAAATTTCGAAGTGTGATGAAACTGCAAATGAATGGATTTATCTGCAGCTCAAAGAATTTGTTCGCTATCATCAAACCCTTACAAAGTAAGATTTTCTTAAATTTGTTCAATATTCTAATATTAATCTTGGGATTCATAATTATAAAGTTTCTATGAATATGCTCGAGGATTGTGCCGCCCGATCATTCTCGGTTTATTATTTGGAACAAGTTCTTGCATAATTTTAGCTTTAACCTCGGTATGAAAATACATATTGATTGGACACCAGACATTGATCTCAAAAAAAATTTTCGTTTCATGTGAATATCTTATTTTCAAATTAGATGGTAATTTCGATGAATACAGACTTGGCTGCTACAGCGAGGATGTTTGTCGGAGCTGTTGTATCAATTGCTATAGTTATCTTTATCTGTTTTCCCAGTCAGTTAATGAAGAATGCAAGTGATGAAATTTTTCTCACGTGGTAAAATTTATACAATATTATTCATTTAAATCTTCATTATAAAAATAAGTATTATATCAAAGCTGTAAGCTGAAGTATCAAAATTATCCTCCAAAAATTAGAAAGATATTATTGTTCATAATGATGAGAACCGAAAAATCTTTTGCGCTGACTGCTGGACCAATGGTTGAGCTAAATTTTGAAACTTGCAGTTCCGTAAGTTCATTCAATATTTAAAAAAATGTGGTATAACAATTTTGGTATGTTTATTTTCAGATTATTAAATCTTCTTTTTCTTACACAGCAGCTTTTAGATCGGTCTACAAATCACAATAACTGAAATAGTATTATTTAATAAACCTTATGAAAAAATGTTTTAATTTTAAGTGAAGTTCTCATCTGCTAAGCGTTTTGTTTCATTCTTTGTTGGAATTTATGTACGATATTTTTTGTTCATTTTCAACATATAAATAGTATATTTCTCAACGGGTGCACATATGGTTTTTTAGCAAAACGAGGGATTATAGCACGAGCCGAAGGCGAGTGCTGTAACGAGTTTTGTTAAAAAACCATATCTGCACCAGTTTGAGATACTATTTTTTCCTACGAGAGCCTAAAATTAGCGGCAAAGTTGCGTATTTTAGGTTAGAGTGGGGAAAAAATTTATATTATGCTTATTTCAAAACAATTTTTTTTTCTTTTTGATCAGTCTACGCGTCCAGTAGTAGTTACTGAAATTTCCCAACTTATACATTATCTTCAACAAACCACTTTCTTTATTTTTGTAACGTGAAAAAAGGTGTAACTTAATTATTTACAATTCAGTTTAATCTAAAGTAATGTGGGTATTCTGTTAAAATAGTCATGTTGTATTCATGAAATATTTCTTATTGGTTGTATACTCTCATTAGAATTGCTAGTCAGAGGTGTTGAAAAAATCTTAATTTCTGTTAGTAAGTCAGCGAATTTTTAGCTACAGCTTAAAAATTGGTTAGCTGAGTTACTAATAGAACTTGTAAATTTTTCGATTTGGGGTATAAATTGTACATTTTCTTTGATTGGATGTATTACTTTATAGTTAGATTAATCAAACTATTTTTCAAGTGTTCGAGAATAAATTATTGTTGACACTATACTTGAGATTTATTATTTTACCTCTCCAGTAAGTAAGAATTTTAGTTTGTGCTACAAAAATCTTGATTTAATGTACCGTCTAAGAATTTTAGGTGATCCATTAGTCAAAGATGACAGCTATCAAATCGGTATCGTAAGTCAGGTTTTCGAATGTGGTCTTTCTCACTTATATACAATCTCTATATCAATGTTATCTACTACACTAATTGGATAAATCAAACAATACAATAATTAAATACCACTCAAAAAATGCAACCAGATTACTGAGATTATCAAAACATAAAACTTAATTAAATCTAACATTCATGTTTCTCTCATTTAGACAAAAATAAGAAATGTTTATATTATAAAACAGACTGTTGACGTTTCAACTTATGAGTGTTATTTTGTTTAAATGTAGTAGTCATTGAATATTTTTCTACACTTAGGTATGCGCAAATCAACACAAAAGCATTTGTGTAAGTTAAAATTTGTATTAATTTTATCAATATCATTTTGATAGACTTTTGAAGAGAAAAATTGTTTTTTTATTTCTTGTTCATTCGGCAAAAAATATACTAAAAACAAAAATAAATTTGTAAATAATCGATTTTAAATCGACGCTCCCCACAAAGAGTAACATGTTTCCATTTAAATTAACACGCAAATAACATCGAAATATAATTTGAGCAACTTATTACGTTATGATTAGATAACAAAATTTCTATGTACAGAGAATTATGTATTTATAAGAAATCTGAAAAAAAATTTTGCAATGTGTTGTGAGAATCTGCCCAGTGAATAACTGGTCAATTGTCAATATGTTCAAGTTTTTACTTCTTGTTTGTGCCATTGCCGTATCATGCGCGTACGCAAAACGTACTGAAAGCTTTTTCATACATCAAAAAGCAACGTTTTTAAATACACAAAGTAAAATGAAAAAATTTTTTTAATTTTTTAGCTCGCGAAACAACGTATTTGTTTAATGGAGAAGATGCGCAAACAGGTGAATTTCCATACATGGCATACATAATCCGTCGCAAATCTGGGGAGGATGAAGTTTTGTGTGGGGCTTCCATCATAGGAAAACGATTGATTCTTACAGCTGCTCATTGCGTATACGGGTAATACATCATATTACTAATTTCCTTTAAATATTAGTTGAAAATGTACCCTTTTTTCATTAGTCTATCAGCGAGGAGAGGACGAGTTGGTTTAGGCACGCTAAGACCAAGCGAAGACGACGGTGTTGTTCATAAAATCGAAAAAATCGTGATTCACGAAGATTATCTTTCATACGGAAAGGTATGGTACTTTTTAAATTATTTACAGTTTAAATTGCTTTTCATCAAGTTTTTTGTACCATCAGTCAATTTTCATTTCAATTTTTTGCAGCTCGACAGTGACATAGCTATAATTTTATTAAGAGAAGATATTACTTATAATGACTCAGTCCAACCTATTCGATTGGCAACAAAAGATTATGAATTAAGCAATGGTACAGAAGCTGTAATCAGTGGATGGGGATATAAGGTAAGTCATTTTGTTACGGAATGGGTATCGTGCTTCATCGATACCGAGCATTTAAGAAGCACCGCGTGCAAAACTCCTCATGGGCAGCACTTCTGTGTGCCTAAAAACGAAGTATTGTATTAAATACACGAATATATTTTCAGAGTTACCCAAAAAATTTACCAGATATCTTACAGAAATTAATGGTTAAAATTATCACTGTTGAAAAGTGCAGGGATATTTGGAAAGATGTTAGCCTAACTAAAATTGACGAAGGATTGATATGTGCACAGTCTCTGAATTCATCTTTAAACCAAGGATTATGTAGAGTGAGTTTCTATTTAAATTCACTGTTTGAATGAGATACATGATACATGATAGAAATTGAATCATTTTTTATATTTTTGTAGGGTGATTCAGGCGGTCCACTGGTTACAAGTGACGGAATTCAAGTAGGAATCGCAAACATGATTTTATATTGCGGATATGCCAACAAAGTTCCGGATGTGTACACTAGTATTATTTATTATGCTGATTGGATCAATCAAACAATAGAAAAATTAATTGGAAATCAAGATTTTGATATTGACATAAAATAAATAAATTATTGAATAATTCAGAAAAAAATTTAACAACGCGTTTTTATATCTGAGAAGTACAGAGCGCCGTTAGCCATTCAATCCTTCATTATTCATTGCATTTTCAATCGTTGTGATGATCAGTTATTACATGACGGGGCAAATTGTAAGACCAAATTTGAGCGTTCATGAGCTATGGTACAAAATATAACTAAACTCCGTCAGCTTTTATCACTTCTCCGATTGAAGAAGATCACTTTTTGCTTATATTGCAAAAAGCTCTCATACAAAAAGTATGGTCAAACTTTCCTATCGACTATAGAAATTTTTTAAATATCGTTTCACCGAGGTGAAAATAAAAAAGTATCGAAGCATGAAAAGTAAAAGTATAACTTGACAAGAAAATGCGTGCACACAACACGAGTCACTTTAGAGTATCAAAAAAACAAAAAAATCGCCCGAACAGGGACTTGAACCCTGGACCCTCAGATTAAAAGTCTGATGCTCTACCGACTGAGCTATCCGGGCCTTGATAATTGGGTCTCTCAATGAGTTGAAAAAGCAACTTTCAAAAAATGTTGTCTGACTCTCTCTTTCTCTTTTTTTATCTCTTATCTATCGTTCGATCTCTCATGCTACGCGTGTACACACGAGTTGCTGAATATCGTATAATTTGGTAACGAGTAAAAAACGTAAATCTAGCAAAGTAGGGGCAACGCCTGATATCGTGTACACCATTGTTTTTATGAACACTGAAAGTATGTTTTCCACTCGATAAACGAATCAATTTACATCCCTAGTATACAATTCAGTGTCGTTTAATTCGTTACTGAATGAAGCGGCACGAGTACAATACATATCTCACGTCACATGTTCCTCTCATGTTCCGTGACATTTTCGCGCAGCGAGATATCGATTGATTTCTCACGGAGTCCTTAATACTCCTTAGAACTTACGAAGACTGAAGTAACGCGACGCAATTCATCGATTTTGTGATCAAGACCGGCTACAAGTACGAGCCCGAATTAGACGAAAACGGCGAGATACTGCTGCGTCGCACCACTGCGGTGCGTCGCGAGGATATAGATGCACGCGTAAGAGGACCGATAGGGCAGTCGCAGTCCGTAAATTATTCAACGTATGTGATAGGTTTTACGCGAATTATACGATCACGACTGCTATGATAACTGGGTAGAAAAATTCTTCGAGATCAACTCAGCAGGGGGGGGGGGGNGGGGGGGGGGGGGGGGCAGATCGATGCTCGAGACAAGTCAGGTAACGCGCCGTTGCACTTAGCTCTTGCACATCGTTTGCAAGAGAGACACCGACGACGATCCTGGTAAAGATGTTATTCGAGATCTGCGACGAAAGAGAACAGACGCTTCTGGTCGACATACGGGACCAGTTGGGCCTGACACTGCTGCAATGGGCAGTGGCCTATCACTTGCCGAATGCGGTCGAGTATCTGTGGCGTTGCGGGGCCCGTTTATCCAACTTTGTTTTCCCCGCGACGGATTATTTTGCGGAGAGATCAATCGGACTTGTGCGGCCGTCGTTGAACTTCTCGAGAGAGCAGAATACAAACTGGGCCGGGGCAATGCCCTGATGATCATGAAATTTTTCGAGAAAATTTTTCCGGAAATTCACACTGCATCCTTTGTGGCAGCTGATGGAGCACCGACTTTCAGTCCAGTGCTGTGAAATGATCATAGGGCAGTAGTTAACGAACAAAGGTTTATGGCATATTTGCTGGGCAGCTATAGACCAAAGCTGGCTATGGTGATCAGCATATTTGCACTATTTCTAATGTCTTGTACCATTTTTCCTATATTTTAAGTTTAATTTCATTAAAATTGAATATTAAATTTAACTTTTTTTGTTCATTTTCTCGGTTAATTTCATAATTGTAAACCTTCTTTTCGATCAATTATAATATAAAAAAGATGTGTCTTTTTTACTTCTATCTGATAATTTAATATTACTTGCTTTACATGCGAATGCTTTCCTATTGTTCAAGTATTGTCGTTGAGGACATGGGGCGAGAGTGAGGGGAGAGCTTGGTGGGGTAATTTTTACTCAACTCGGCTTCCGGATTGTCGTTGACACGTTTTAATTTTCAATTATAGTTCTAGCACTAGTCGAAGCGTAAACTCTTAATTATTTTTGTAAGCAGTCCTGCAAGCTTTTCCCTCAGTCTTGGATCACCGCGGTGGAGCCCAACTGACATAATACAACTGACTTGTTTTCTAATATCCCAACTCCTGCTCGTCGAGTTTCGCATAAAAGTAAACACCTGTATTTATTCAACTATGATGGATAACCACAGTCGTTACACCGATTTATTTGATACTTACTGCTAAAATACAGCCTTTATACGTTTTTAGAGCCTAATGAATCATGGGTGACGCCGATCAGAGTATTTCCAAGTAAGCTTGTAGTTGATACTTAAGACTCCAAAAATCTTTTTCTCATTTTGTAATTTTTGTTAAACTAGGATAGATGATCATCCTAATGCAATTGGTATTCGCTTCGTAAAATATTGGTCAAACATTTTTCCTGCGCTTGATATAACTTTAACAATAAGTTGTTTAAAACCTTTCCCGGGAAAATGGCAAACATTTGGAAAATTTTGTCATTATTTTATGCACAGTTTTTCATTTATAGCCGCGGTAAATATTTATGAGACACAATTAGCTGTTATTACACTAATAATTTTTTTAAATTAAGATTCTGTGGGTCCTGAAAGAGAAAAAAGAAATGGATATTTTTAACAACTTTATGGTTGAAGTTATATTTCAGCTGCTTGCTAGTTTAGGTTTGATGTTCGCTTACGTGTCCATTGGAGCAATTAAAAACAAGGTAATATTTTAAAATGGATTAAAGTAACAATAATTTCAATTTGTTCAACCTCATATGAAAATATAACAGATACAATTGGTGGTGGCCCGAATGTGGTACGATGTCACTGAAGATATTCAAAATATTATTTTAGTGCTTGTCTCAAAAGTAGTCTATATTGCTACTATTCAAGCTGGTTAGTATTCTTTATAATTTATTCTTGAACCTGTATATCTAATATTTTATCGCTAGCAAAAACAGCACTTTTTTAAATTATTAGTATTCACATGACACATGCCTATTGTAGTGCCCATTAAAATTGAAAGTTCTTATACAATAGACATTTGCTTTATGAGTACTAATAATTTAAAAGAGGTACCGCGTTTACTACCGATAAAATATTAAATATGGTTAGTATTAGTTCGACTTTTGACTTCAAACATAAACATATTTTCCATAAAACACGACTGATATTAATTTTTTTTTTCACAGTGTTATTAATTACAAGTTGTGTTATTTATGCGTTGGCTCCAGTAACTATACCTTTTTTCATGACTTTCATAAGTTCAGGCAACCAAACCTTTAAAATCGCTCTACCACTTCATCATGAATTTTTAATCGACAAGGACAAATACTTTTATCTAATATTTACAGAACAATTACTTTTATTAACTGATTTTGGTATTTTAGTAGCTGGTATGAATTTTTTTTATTGTTCACATTTAGTAACAATAATTGGAGGATTTCGTGGTTTGGAGTACGTATTTCATAATAGAAAAATCAACTTCGCAAGTTTATTTTATTTGAAACAAAATGAGAGCATAAAAAATTTTCTTTCAGACATTTATTGAAAAAACTTGATGATGAGTATTGTTACAAAATTTCAGTTGGCGATAAAAATGCAAACGAATGGTTTAATTTACAGCTCAAAGATTTTATTCGTTATCATCAAGCTATCATAGAGTATGTCTTTTTTTTAGTTGTTCCAATTTGTTCTAATTAAGCTATTGATTCATTATTTTGAAGTTTCTATAAAATATCTAACGAAGTAAGCAGCCCAATTATGTTTTTCTTATTACTTGGATCCGGTTGTAGCATAATCTTAGCTTTAACATCGGTATGCAGTTGAATATTGACTGAATTTCTGACATTAAGTTCTAAGTTTCATCGTTTTATGATAACATTTTATTTTCACTACAGATAGTAGTTGCAACGGACACAGCCATGGCTGCAACAGCTAAAATGGTCGTTGGAACTTTAATAGCAGTAATTCTGATTATCTTTATTTGCTTTCCCAGTCAATTGCTAAAAAATGCTAGCGAAGACTTGCTGCTCGCGAGGTATATAATATTTGTACAATATTATTCATTCAATTATTCATCATTAAAATAGGTCTTTTTATAAAAGCTATAAACTGAATTACCAAAATTATCCACCATAAGTAAGAAAGACATTTTTATTCATCATGATGAGAGCTGAAAAATTGTTTGCCATGACTGCCGGACCACTCGTGGAGTTAAATTTTGAAACTTGTCGTTCGGTAAGTATAATAATAGAAAATATCATAAAGCCACGTTTTTAAAAAAACTTAGAAATAATATCCTAATTTTGTTCTGATTATTTTCAGATTCTTAAAACTTCATTTTCTTACACAGCAACTTTTAGATCAGTCTACGCGTCAAATATGAGTTGATAAAATTTCTAATCTTATAAATTATTGTCATCAAACTACTTGCGTTAGTTTTTCATCACGAAAAAGTACAACTATAGTCGATTTTCTTACAAGGGGGAGAAATGGAACTTCTGCATGCACGTGATAATGACGCCGAGGCGAGGCCGCCATATCACGTGTGTAAGGGTGTTTCATTTTTCACCCGTGTATGAAATAGTATTTTTTTCCATCCCCACACAAAAAATTTTATTAAATTATCCAAATAAATTCAAAATAAAAAAATAAATCCAAGGATTCAATGCACATAAGAACTTGCATTTATTCTTTCTTTCGCATCGAGGTTCCAATTTGTCGTTGGATTGTGCAGAAAACAAAGCGGTTATGGTTATTATTGACTTTTACGTAAAATCAGTTACATGTGTTGCAAATGCTCTCCTTCACTTTTTGCATCGTGAGCGTAGAGAGTCATATTAAATTTTAAAATACGACTCTGTAATTAAGTTCCGAATTTTGATGCTTGCCCCGACATTAGTATCACGAACGAAGCGAGTTTCCGAAACCCTGAAGTAATTCAAGGTTTCATCAAAAAAAATTATGTAAGTATGATGAATGTCTTCAGAATTTTGCATTAACCTTTGTTATGCTCTTGTAAGCAATTGACGAGATGCTGATATGGTTTTATACATATCATTTGACTCAACTATAAGTTAGAATGTACTACCTTTACACATGTAAACATGGTACTTCATGTTTTAAGCATGAGTAAACAGTTGATGTGTACTTATTAAGGTATAAGAAAATACAAAATTCCACCAAAGTAAAGTTTCAAATATGGTTTGACTATATTAGTATGAGGAATAAGGTATTATTCATCTTATTTCTCGCTTTAGTAAAATCTATGTGTTATAATAGAGATTCAGTTAAAAAATGTATACAAGAATTGTATTTCATTATTGTTGCTGCACGTATGAGGCCGTTGTGAGTCCCTAGGAGTTCAGAAAAAATAAATCCAACGAACGAGAATATTTGAGGCGATGCTCGTTTATTAGTTGAAAAAGCTTGAGATCACATAGCTCTGCACCGTCCGCGCGTTACCAGGAGAATGCCGATGCTGCGTCGCTCCAACTGCTTGGCAACCTAAATCAACAATCTTTAACAAACGATATTGCTGGTTACTAGGCATTTGCAGGCCAGCAGGTTTTCGAGTCTGCCTCTGAACTCGAACTTCTCTGCATGTGGCCTTTTGCCACCTCACAACGAGCTAATATGCTTGACGAGTTCACAGTTGAAGCCGTATACATTTGTTCCATAACAATTATTGTTAGGTTGGTGTGATCACCGCCTGTCGATATCGCAGAGCCGCTGCTCTACCATGCGACACCTACGAGAGAGACTTGAGCGCCGCGAGTCTGCCGGCCGCCGTCTCTCCCTACTCACTCCGTATCTATACACCGCCCTGCGCACACATTTAGATCCTTCTCTAACTTTTTCTTTTGCCAAGTGCCCTTTTGTTTGTTTTACGATAATAAGCTCGATTGCTAGTTGTACGTTTCGATAGAAACTTTCACATATCTTTCTCAACCACTATAAATAAATAAAGTTCAGTGTGTATTTGATAAGTGAATTGTGTAAGTGTTTAGTCAACCCTTCCATTCCAACTAATTATCCTCGTCGAGCTCAATCAAATCACCACAATTATAATAAACCATATAATACTCTATTATGAGCCAAATTGAGATATACGAACACAGTTATTTTTTGACTTTTACTCATTTTTTCATATTTAATGGGAAAAGAGTACACGTATAGACTTGTAACATACAAATTTGAATTCCTTTTTTACCAAAAAAACCTATGTTTACTTATTTTTTCAGAGTAACGAGTGGCTTTTGGAGGAATAAATTAATTTCTCAAGTTCATCGTTGAACCTATGAGGAGCCCAATGGAAAAGACCCAGAGGTCTCTTGCTTGGTAAAATTTCACCTTTTTGTCTGTTCTATGAGCATACAATATCAGGGCATAGATTCATTTTTGGCCTACAACACCTATTGTGGAATAGCCCATACATTAATTTTATTAACTTGTCAAGTCAGTATTTATTGGCTTTTTTCAATCGGTTTAATTCTATACATACCCCAGAGTTAAGTTACTGCTACTTGTTTCTTCGTTTATTTTGTTTCTTTATATTTATAAGATAATTAAAATACAAAAAAGGGTACATAGTTTTTCATACTTTTCTATAGTACATCATATAAAGGTAAGAAAATAAATTTAACTGGTGTTTTATTGACATGCACATTATATTTTTTTATTAAATTGTGTGATAATAGATACAAATTTTATTCATATAAAACCGAGGCATTTTACCGTACTCTAGTCCTTAAAAACGCTCTTGGCGTACTAAAAAGTGTGCGAATAAAGATATTTTTCGCTGTACAATTGCATAAAGCACTATTAAGCCTGCCTAGTGGCATTTAATTTTAATAAGAATCGATAAAAAGGCCTTCCATCGTTCCTTGTTTCTCCGTAGTTGTATTCCTGAATCTTGTTGGGATAATCGCAGCGATGATTTGAATGATCGTAGATCGTTCCAGCAGGACAGTCAAAATAGAATGGTAAGTACTCGACGCATTTTATGAACTTTGCATAGTCCAGATTGTTTCTGAAGATACCGTAGGGTTAAGGACATTGTTTGTTTGGTCCAGCTTTTGCCGCTGTCGTGATTGAAAACGAAATTAATCAAGAAAATTAATCTACAACTATCATAGAACAGTAAAGGGTGAGTAAATAATTATAAAGATAAAATATCACTTACGAACTCTGATGATCTTTCAATGCAGTGTGGATTGGAGGAATATCTGCATGGATTGTCGTATCCCCCCGGTAAACGTGAATTATCAACCTCGGTTTCGCTTCGGATGCGATAAATGCTCTGAGACTTTCCAGTTTTTCACTCCCTAGGTGCAAAATATACTATTTATGCACAATATGATAGTTTGCGAAGTATAAAAAATGTGTATATTATTATATTATAGATTGTTAAATAATTAGAAAATGAACGAGATGTATCGTTCCTAACATTATTATTATATCCGCTATCTAACACGATAACTAGTATATGATACAATTGTTTTACAAATATCACATTAAAACATAACAATATATTTAAATATAAGTAAAGTGAATAAATTTAACTAGGTCCAAATAAATAAATATTCTATCATTGAAAATACAAGTTTTCATTTAACCCTTTAACGCCCGAAGTGACCATTTTGGGACAACATTTATAGCGATGAATTACACCGACTAAAAATTGTTTAAAGATTCTTAAGATTGCTTAAAATTGCTCAAAGAACACAAATATGTGTTCAAAATTTAGAAAAATTTAAATTTTCTTCATTTTGCAATATATTTGTTTATAACAAATTTTTGGGCAGTCTGAGCGACTTTTAACTATGATATTCGGATTCAGCGGGAAAAAATACATAAGAATAACATGTTTTCATCCATCTTCTTCACGTGGCCGATCCGACCCCTCTTTGGCTCCAGGACTATATCGTCTAAGTATTGTCGTCACCCCCAGTCTAGGTTCACAGCGGTGGAGCCCAACTAAGATACTACAACTGACTTATTTTCTAAGATCCCAAGTCCAGCTTGTTGAGTATTGTATGAAAGTAAACACCTACATTTAATCAACTATGATAGATAACCACAGTCGTTACACCCATTTATTAATATACATTTGCAAATATCCATGCACTCGATAATAAAACGGGTAAAATTGTGATACTTAATGTTGTGGATATGAAAAAACATGACGTTATTTTGACAGACAATACAACCTTGATACGTTTTTAGAATAATGAATCATGGGTGACGCCAATCAGAGTATTTCCAAGTAAACTTTTAGTTGATACTTAAGACTCCCGAAATCTTTTTCTCACTTTGTAATTTTTATTAAACTAGGATAGATGAGCATCCTAATTCAATTGGTATTTTCTTCGTAAAATATTGGTCAAACATTTTTCCCTTGTTTGATATAATATACACAATTCCCGCAACCCAATGATCATCGAGTAAGAGATGGATCGCTGTAGTTGCGATTTATTAGTAAACCACCATCTCTTATAACTCTTTTTTAGAACGAAGATAGCGGATGAAATCACACTTGAGCTCGTTCACGTAACATCTCTTAAATTTTTCAAGTTCAAATGCATGACATTACTAAGGATAAACATTCTGCATATCCCTGTTAAAAATAATCAACATCAAATTACCTAATGACCGGAAAATAGCCATTTAAAGTGTTTTCAAATACATTACTATTATTTGGCTCGTTTATGATGATTTTTCCTTAAAAATTATGGTACAAATATTTAGCGCACTTTAAACGACCGGAGAATAACACTTTAATTATTTCAAAACTTTAGACTAGTTTTCAAGGACTTTAAAACCAATGATGGTGAGAAAATGCGGAGAATTATAAGTCCATAAATTATTGAAAAGAATGAATACCTTTGGTTAGTATATATGGGTCAGATTCAGAATTTTTCAAATAAACCTGCGGGCGAGGTGCACGGATTTTCCTGAAATTTTGGTATGTCATAGTACATGATAAGAAAGTGCCAAAACCAAAATTTTGGACTCCCTCCCCCCTCCTCCCCTATAGACGTCCATTTTCTATCTATATTTTTTCTGAAAGCCTGAAGCTATTAAAAAATCTGAAAAAATTCACAAAAATACTTTTCCACAATCCAAACAACCTTGAATTTTTTCAGATATTTTGAGTGCTTCAGGCCTTCAGAAAAAATCATTGAAAATTTAAATTATTTTATTTTCGGTAAAATGGTTCGATGTACCAGACCGGAGTATTTTTTTCTGAATTCTGACATCAAAAAACAATTCCTTGAATTTTTTCAGAATTTTTCATTCATGTCCATTCAGCCTAGAGCTGAAAAACCGCTTTTTTCACGAAAATAATTTTTTTAAGGCGCTACGGAGCCTCAAAAAATCTGGAAAAAATTTTTTCTCATTTTGTTCATCAAAATACATAATCTCAAATTTTTTCAGATTTTTTAATTGAAGGCGATAGCGTCTAGAGCCGAAAAACTTTATTTTTCACAAAAAACGTTCCTGGAACCCGATAGTTCCGGTAAAAAAATTTGAAAAATTTCTTTTTGAATTCCTTGTCAAATTTTAATAAATTTTGACCGTCGCAAAATTTCGATTGGAGCTTCCTAGCTCATTCGAGCGAAATTCTGAAGACATTCATCACAATTACATTATTTTTCAAATTTCTTCAGAATTTCGCTCGAATCTTTGTTATGCTCTAGAAAAATTTGAGATTATGTGTTTTGATGAACAAAATGAAAAAAAATTTTTCCAGATTTTTTGAGGCTCCGTAGCGCCTTAAAAAAATTATTTTCGTGAAAAAAAGCAGTTCTTCAGCTCTAGGCTGAATGGACATGAATGAAAAATTCTGAAAAAATTCAAGGAATCGTTTTTTGACGTCAAAATTCAGAAAAAAATACTCCGGTTTGGTACATCGAACCATTTCACCGAAAATAAAATAATTTAAATTTTCAATGATTTTTTCTGAAGGCCTGAAGCACTCGAAAAATCTGAAAAAATTCAAGATTGTTCGGATTGTTGAAAAGTACCTTCATGAATTTTTTCAGATTTTTTAATAGCTTCAGGCCTTCAGAAAAAATATAGATAGAAAATGGACGTCTATAGGGGAGGAGGGGGGTAGGAGGGGGGAGGGGATCCAAAATTTTGGTTTCGGCACTTTTTTATCATGTACTATAACATATCAAAATTTCAGGAAAATCCGTGAACCTCGCCCGCAGGTTTATTTGAAAAATTCTGAATCTGACCCATATCTATTTCTGTTGGCCCTTTTATATGCCAACAATATTTTTTGATTGGACGAAACCTAGCTATGAAATGTTGAGGGTATCTTACGTAACTAAATTCAAAATTGATCAAGTTATTTTTATAAAACCATACAATTTTATTTTATACGTAGCAAAAATTGAGCCATCGCGATGTCCCGACGCCCAATTTCTCTAAAATACCAGTCGTCGGTCCTTGCGGCCTGGATTCGAGTTTCGTCTCGAGGTTTATATGGAAAATTTTATCCGTCGATCGAGAATCGGGCCACGCGAAGCCAAGATCTTCCTGTTGCTCGGTAGGTGTTGGATTTCTGAAAAACGAGGTCAAGATCGATTTAGTATTGCTGCAAATTCTCGAATACGATTCGCGCGACGTTACCCGTATTTGGCGAAATTCGTCCACAACGTCGTGTAGCGATCGATCATGAAATTAGCTTCTGGGTCTTCGAGCGACACGTTGACCATTGGAACGTAAAGTACCATCGGCAAATCTTCGGCGTGGCCGAGTCCTGCGTGAGCGATCGTGGCAAAAAATAAATCGCGATTATTGAAACGATGAAGGAAATTTTATTGATATTCAATGCGAATTGTACCCTGTATATTGAGGAATTCATTGGCGACCTTCACGATTCCAGAAGCATACGACGACTCATAGTAATAGATCGGATACTGGTCGTTCGTCTGAGCCATGAGTTGCTGCTTGGAATCAATGCCGAGCCTGAACGATAGATCGGTAAAAATCTATCAAAAATATCAATGTAAACCAAATGCTAAATGATGTCAATTGAAAAAAAACTATCGAAATTAACCACCTCGAGAAAGCCACGAAGCAAGAGTCTCGGCAAGAGGGTGATAACGTTGTGAGCCAAAAAACTGATCAACTCGAGCAAAGGACTCAAGTGATACAAAAGCTTGCCGAGCAATTCGTACAGTCGATCCCTCGTTTCGGGTGAAAAAGCTGATTTGATAAGAAGATCTCCTTGTATCGCTGTGTCGAATCCAATCCCTAAATTTTCAATGGTAGTTTTTAGTTGAAATACTTTCTATTTTCTATATCTTTTATCGAGTCTTACCGTGAATGAAAAATAAGAATTCCAATGACGAAGTGCCTAGCATGTGTGGTCCTTTGTTGTACTTTCCGGAGGCGAACAGGTCCACCGGACAGTCGGTTAAGAATCTCTGATTGCCAACAGGTGTGACTCTCTCTACAGACGGGCGGAACAAGAGCTAAAAAAAAGATCACGTAGAAAAAGGTAAGCAACCAATTAGAAAATGAATATGGCCGATTCTCTGTGAAATCGAATGGCCAAAAAATTTTTTTTTCTGCAAATATGAAAAACTTGCTGTTCCCGATGTCGGAAATGTCCCCAAATTTTATTAGAATTTTTGGGACCATCTATCACTCTTTTTCAGAGGCCCGAAGTTGGCCATTTTAGGGTTTTTTTAAAATTCATGAAAAATCACAAATATTAAAATAATTCCTGGAATAGAGTAGAATGATTCAAAAGTAAAAGTGCCCAGCAACTTTTTTGTTGGAAATTGTCCAAATTTTCAGAAAAAAAATATGCCAAAGTGATTGGAACAATCTAGGTAAGTGTAAAGCAAAAAAACTGCCAAGTGGACATAAATGATGAAATTTAATCGAGTTCGAACCGGACTTTCATTTCCTAAACTATGTAAAAAGCTTCCCAAAGATGTCAACTACTGCCTGATAAAGTTTTGTAATGGGCCTTAAAGTTTAACGCAATGTAGACAACAATGTGTGGCGAAAAACATGCAAAAAAGGTCAAAAATAGGCCCCAAATGCCTAAAATCACCAAAAACAGCCATTTTCAGCCTTTGTTTGCATGTTTTTCGCCATACATTATTGTCTACATTGAGTTAAACTTTAAGACCCATTACAAAACTTTATCAGGCAGTAGTTGACATCTTTGGGAAGCTTTTTACATAGTTTAGGAAATGAAAGTCCGGTTCGAACTCAAGTAGATTTCTTGTTTTGTGTTTTTTTTTATGTTTTCCCACTATGCTCTCTTTGGGTGGCTCCAATCACTTTGGCATATTTTTTTTCTGAAAATTTGGACAATTTCCAACAAAAAAGTTGCTGGGCACTTTTACTTTTGAATCATTCTACCCTGATCCAGGAATTATTTGAATATTTGTGATTTTTCATGAATTTCAAAAAAACCCTAAAATGGCCAACTTCGGGCCTCTGAAAAAGAGTGATAGATGGTCCCAAAAATTCTAATAAAATTTGGGGACATTTCCGACATCGGGAACAGCAAGTTTTTCATATTTGCAGAAAAAAAAATTTTTTGGCCATTCGATTTCACAGAGAATCACAGAGAATATATAAGTTACCAAAGTCGATCTCCTGATGATGGTTCGAGCATCCGCCTTGTACAGACTCTGCAGCAAACTCTCCTTGCTGAAACTCGGAAAACCGAACAGAAAGCCCATGGCGAACTCCTGCATCCTCGACTCGAGCCGGCTCTGAAGCGGCCACCAAGTGTTCATCGCGGAGCCGCTCATGGCGATCGATCGGCTGAACAGACCCGCGGACATGGGCGACAAAATATGAAAGTCCACCGAGGACGAGCCGGCGCTCACTCCGAAAATCGTCACGCGATCGGGATCGCCCCGAAACTCGCGGATGTTCCGCTGCACCCAGCGGAGAGCCAGGGTCTGGTCCTTGAGGCCGGCGTTTCCCGTGGCGTTCTCGTGATCGAGATTGAGAAAGCCGAGCGCGCCGAGACGATAGTTCATGGCCACGAGGATGATGTCTTTCTCGAGAAGAAAATCCGGTCCGGTGAATTCGGTGTTAGGATAGCCGGTGAGGTAGCCACCGCCGAAGATCCACACCATCACGGCCTTGAGCTCGGTCGCGTTGCTGAAGTCGCTCTGAAAAATGAATACATTCGCCTCTGCATATGAGTAAAAACACAGTGAAAAAAAAAACCTTTTTATAAAATGCCGTGAAAAAATACACCACATCGAATCACAATTTAACGAATCACGTCAAAAATAAATTGGTTTTTCAAAGAGGTGTGTTTTTCTTCACGGCATCCGATGAGATGTGTTTTTTTTTTTCACAGTATTTCATCAAGGTGAGTTTTGACTCATAAGCAGCGACGATATAGTGACCGCGATAATATTTATAAACTTCGAAAAACTTCCACACGTTGATAATTATGCATTTGGTAAGCGGTAAATTATATAATAGTAAGTGATGTTTATCGCGTTACGTGAGGAGTAAAAACGTTCAAGTACAGGCAGTCCTCGGCGCCGATGAGCGTCAAGTTGAACAGGTCGTACTGCGTGCAGACCGATCCCTGCACGAGGGCGTCCAGCACTCCGCTCCATCTCTTCTTCTCGACCGGCGGCTGAATTCAAAAATAATTATCGGTAAGCAATATCATTTATATTTTTTTTATGTGAAACATCTATATTTTATTTATTTATTAACGAACTTTGAATCTCAAATAGCCAAGGGGAGGCTCTGCGAAGGGTATCCCTTTGAACGACGAGTACACCTTGTGCTTCCTGATCGTCCGGAAAACGGCGCCGCGCAGCTTTCCCCCCGCCGTCTCGATCACCGACGTGTACGTCAAATTTTCAGCTCGGATTTCGGGCCAGCAAATTGGCACGAGGGCACAAGTCAAGGCGACAGCGCCGATTATCGTCCGCGAAGACGTCATTATACACGATCGGTATGTATAACTATTGTTACTGTACTTTATGCGCGCGTGCATTAAACACAATGAATCGGCTCGTACTAACGCGCCAACGCGTTATCCGTCGCGGTTTATATATATTATAATTGCGTACATACAATAACGATTCGATATATTGATAAAAAATGAAAAGTATTAATAATCGTCTTGACGGGAGTAGATAACGAAAAAATTATACTCATTAATGATGATCGTCGTCGCAGCGCGGAAAACGACTAATACTAGTGCGGCTGACAATTGAGCAATTATACGATTGAAACTCTTGACATTTCGAGCCGCTGCCGTTCAATTCGCGCGCGTGTATAAACATTTCAAATCGTGGGAAAAATGGAAATTGGATTAAAATTGGATAAAAATTTGGAACGCGCGTCGAGATAAGATATTCATGCTCGCGCGTATCTCAAATAATAGGAAATTAGTCGTCGAAAAAATAATATATCGTTATTTAGCAAGTAGTTAACATGTGTTGCCTTGATGATCGATCATTTATAAGTATTTTTACGCTTAACTAGTTAATTCGTGCGCTTAGAGGGTCGATCGCGCAATGTATAGTTCTGTGTACAGTATATAATACAGCCTTGCGAAACGTCTGCACTCGGCACGGGGCAATACATTGTTGCGATCAATGACACTTGTATGTTTACATCTGACCGTGTGCAACGCCTCATAACCTATACTACATAAGACGTTTTCAAAACATTCGTGTACTTTTATATAAAAAGGAAAAATGGTTTGTTGTTGAAGAAGCTGCTTTGCAAAGTGATTGAAATGATGTGATTTTGATATTGGTGGTTCATTTTTCAGAGATTCAGATTTCTGGGAGACGTTGATTGTCCAGAATGGCTGCTTGCACAGATTTACAATCTGTCACAAATGGTTTGTAACATTATTGTAATCTTCTTCTTTTTGTGTCAATAACTTTTATGCTTTCTGTTGTATTGCTCCAGACCTCGTCCAAAATGAAAATGTTAAGTCAAATTGTCATCAAGTCTATTACGGATCAAGAACTAGACGTAAGAAATTTTAATTAGATTTCATCTAATGAAATTCATAAAAATGTTGGCTTTTATATTTTATGAAAATTTTATATTTTAGGAAGAAATGTTGGCAAAAATTTCACAAGATTCAAAGATAGGTAATAATAGAATGCCTAATACGTTTAAGACTTATTTATAAAAAAAAATTTGTATTTCAGAAATAAATGAATTAAAAGCTTTGATTGCCGCAGTACAAATGATCTTTAAATCATCTGCAAGAAATGCCGTTTCTGCAGCAGATTTGAGTAATGAATTGCAACAGCTAGGATTGCCACGAGAACACAGTACGATTATAACCAAATTTCATACAGATAATGCAGCGCAAATATCTACTATACTTACTGGTCAATCGCTGAGATGTAAATTCTATTTCTTTTTTTAATTTGAAATAAGAGTCTATAATCAAACTTAACTCTTATTTTGTTTTTTTGTTAAACAGTGTCTAGATTATCATCAGTTGAAGTAGTACCTAATGAAGAGCAATCTCCGTTTGCCAAAATAGTTTTCAAAACAACAAGTGGAGATGAAAATGAAAGAGAAACTACTCTAAATATATCCAAAGATAAATTAAGTGAAATATTAGCAGGTATGATACTTATTCTTAATGTCATAACGCTACGTAACAAAGTATGATGAATGATTAATTTTTCAGAATTAAAAACAGTGCGAACGCTGATGGAGCAAGTTTCGCAATGATTGTAATCATTTGTCTGGATCAGATATATGAAAAAAGTATGATGTAGATAGTATCTAATGAATTAAGCAAATAAGTCAAGCAATTTATATAATTTTATTTTATTTTGATAAATGAATATAAAAAGTTTATTACCTTCAGTTCAATACATAAACTGTGTTATTAATAAATTTGCTTCCTCTATCATAATTGCACCAATTTAAATTTTCACATCATCATTGAATTTATAAATGCATTTAAAATTGAGTAATTTTAAGTTCATAAAGTCACGAACTAAAACTCGTTCAAATATCATGAATAAAAATTATGTACAATAAATCTGAATCTTATGCATAATAAACGTACAAAGAAAATCAGTGTCAGATAAACTATATCTTCAAGCTGCCAATATTTTTAAAATTATTCATCCATGTTAGCTTTTGAACTGTCATTAACAAAAGTTTAAACAAACTTCAATCTCATATAATTGATTATCAGTCTTTATACAATAATCTTAAAATTGAAAATGTTGTCTTCATTTTACTGTAAATGTTAAAAAATATTTACAGTGCTTGAAAAGTATAAGTAACAATGCGTTTTGCTAGTATTACTCAAAAATATAGTTTCCATTTGATTGAATAAATATTACCTTCACTTCAACAATGTACCAAATTTCTGTTATTGCTATTAGAAGTAAAGATTGAGTCAAAATCTACCCCAACGCGTGGGGGACAAGTTCATGGAAGACACCCTGTTTTTTAAAGACTACTTGGTCAGGTACTATTGAATTGATAGACAATTTTTGTTATAAAAAGTTTCATCTATGTTAAACATATTTTTAACACAATGAATTCTACTTTTGACGGTAGTCTCACTGTTATTTCTGCTTAGTTTCATTAGTGTGTTGCACTTTATACAGATGAAAAGGATTGCAGATATTGAATTGGAGACAGAAATTAACTTTTTTGTAATGACGTATATTTTAAAAAAGTTCAGTTTATTCATTCTCCTCAGAGCGGAGGCGTGCATTGGCATTCGTTACACGAATAGAAAGCTGCTGGGCACGCTCAACAATTGATTTGCGTTTCTTACTGCTGACACCATGGGCAATTTCTGCGCAGTATTTTCTGTTTTGCATCATCAGTACTTCGAGTTCCTATAAAACATAAGAATAATTATTTAGATTCAAGGTCTCAATGGTAAATGATTAAAAGTATTAAAATTTAATTTCAAATCATCATTGGAGCAAATACATTATTGAATCAGTTGGAAAATAATTCATTAATATAATAATTCAATCAAGATTTTGCTCATGGGTAAATATTATATTGCTTTTCATAAAAAAAAATGCACAACAATGTTTATATTAAAACAAATTGTCTATGCTGCTATAATCATTGTTTGAAGTCATGAGTAATGAGCAAATAGAATGGTATTCTGTGTGCGGAATCAGTTTTGATACAAGGAATTTATAGTTTACCTTGACGTTGTGTACCAGCATTTTTCTGAAGCCTGTGGGCAGCATATGACGAGTTTTTTTGTTGCTACCATAACCTATGTTTGGCATAAGGTACTGCCCTTTAAACCTACGTCTTACTCTGTTGTCAATACCCTTAGGTTTCCTCCAGTTTCTCTGCAAAACAATTCAACGATAAAATGTGTTCCAACTTAGGTGCCAAAAAAAGTTATCGTAGTTCGACCAACCTTCAACTTATCATACCTGTCACTTTGGTGACGGGTAAATTTCTTAGTCCTCTTTTTGAGGATGGTGGGCCTATAAACTGGACGAATAGCCATTTTGCCTTTCTGACGTTACTTTAACTAAAACACAAAAAAAAACATGTTGATAATCACCACATGTTAATCATACATCTAACCTGCATCACAGAAAAAGTAATAATTCTAATATGAAGTCATATGATCACTTTTACAATGCATACACACATAATATAATTAGGGAAAGTTTCATACAAATAATTCTGAACAAATTTTGCAATCAATTATTCATAAATTTTTATTAAAATCAAATTATTATTGGAGAACTTACACTTAGCAACGAAAAGGCCGAACCGAAAGGTTAATTCCACGACTGCATGGTGATTTTGAAGAAACGTTTCAAAATCGTCAGTCGTCACGAATTGGTCATTTTACCGATGCAGCGCGTAATTTGTATTTTTCTCATTAGAAAAACTAAAACCTTTTTGTTTTGGATTTTTACAATAAAAACTATTTTTATGGGAATAATCAAAAATATAAATGGTCACATTCACACATTTTTTCTAAAATTATTAGTAACATTATCTGCTATCATCTTTTATTAATTTGCAAATATTAATTTTTTCACCAGGACTCGCCCGGTAATTAAAATCTCTTTCACGAATAAAGAAGTCACTTGTCACCGGCAACTTCTTGAAAAATTAAAAATAGCACATGCAAGTGCACCGCATGCACCGGGCGGCGCGGATCGCACGTGTGGCTGGAATGAGGAATCAGTCAATTGCAGCGCGCAGGTGTAATTTTCAAATTCACATGTGCGTTTCGATGAATAGCCATTCACTTGAGTGAATTTTCAAATTTATCATATACAAATATATGAAATAAAAATATATAAAATATGCACGGCATACCAAGTTCAGTTTGTCGAAAATAAAAGTGAAAGTAACTGTTTGTAAGAGAATACGAAATTTTCATTGAATACTTTTCCAGACAAAAAAAAGATTTCGTCAGCCGAGTATCGTAGGGCGATTGCGTTTTAAATAAAAAAACGTAGACCTTCTCTATAACTATCTGTAAACAAAACTTTAATGAGATAAAAATTCAATAGAATTAAAATCCAAACAGATTAAATAATGCGCCGAACTCTCGAACAACCCATACGCGGTGAAAAATCTCACCGTCGTCAAGGCGGCGCGTCGTCCCACATTTAAGTATTCTCTATCATCGAACATTCGAAAGTAATTAGAGCGACAGACGGCAGCTCGAATTTAAAATGATACCTAATGAATTGAGAAAATAAGTCGAGCAATTTATATAATTTTATTTTATTTTGATAAATGAATATACAAAGTTTACATTCAGTTCAATAAATACACTGTGATGTTAATGAATTTGCTTTCCTCTATTATAACTGCACTGATTTGAATTTTCAAACAATCATTGAATTCACAAATGCATCTAAAATTGAGCAATTTTGAGTTTATAAAGTAACATACTAAAAATCATTCGAATTCATGGCACATTAGGTGTATTTTTTCTTCTTCATAAGAAAGTAGACTAGCAGTATAGTATATTTTTGTTTTAAACAAAAACATAATCACAAAACAAACATTATTTTACAGAATATGTCATGAATGAAAGTCGTGTAAAATAAATCTTAATCCTATACATAATAAACGTACAAAAGAAATCAGTGTCAGGAAAACAATATCCTCAAGCCGTCAGTATCTTTAAAATTATTCATCCATGCAAGCTTTTCAATTATCATTGACAAAATTTTAAACAAACATCAATGTTGTATAATTAATTATCAGTCTTTATACAATAATCTTACAATTAACAATATTACTTTTTACTTTAAATGTTAAAAAATATTTACAGTGCTTGAAAAGTATAAGTAACGATGCATTTTGCCCGATTTCCAGAAAGCAGAGTGCTTAACATCAAGACATTTTTGAGCAATTTAGCGATGATTTTTTAGAAAACGATTCCCTACTATAGCTCTCATCGAGAACAAACACAACTTTAAGGGCAATAGTTCACCCAATTCTTTATAGTCAACTAAATTTTAACAGTATTTCATTCTTTCGCGTAACTACGATTGTTATCAGTTACAATTGTACTCAAAATACTTGTTATACCTGAATAATACAGAGTTAGATTATTGATTCGTATCGTTCAAAGAAAATAAATATTCTCGATAACACTGCTGTAAATGAAAGATTTTTATCTGAAGTTCATTAACATTATGCGGTTTTATTTCATTGTCTAATTTTCAAGTTTTAATCCTTTTTTTTATTTTTTCAACACTACTGACTCTAGAAAGACAGTAAAAAAATATCTTTGCAAAAAGATACACGTGTGCTATTGTTCTTGTTATTTTTGTTTTTTTTCTTCCATCTATTTATTGTGCTCAGCGTTTACTCCTTATTACAAATGATATATGCTGCTCTTTTCATTAATTATGTTTTTTTTTTAGATATTATACCATCTACGTGTGTCGACCCTTGTTGATCCATTTTGTTTTAATGATTTATATGAATGCTAAAACGTGACAATATTGCTTAATTATTGATGATGATGATTCGCTATTGATGATGATGACAATGATATGATGAATGAAGTACTTTTCATTTTACAAAGTTTCTTAATATCGCACTTCGATTATTGTATTGTCACGCCAAGTCCAAAGTGTCGGAGTTTATTTTCGCGTTTAAAAGAAATTATTGCTTCGTTAAGTAGATTTAACATTTTTTTAGTGTCAGCGCATGATCTTCCTTGTTATTAACACGATTTGAAGCACTTATTTTGACGCTAAACTCTCCGATGCATCACAAATATTTCTCTGTTGTACAAAACATAATTTCATCTGTATCTTTATTTTAAGTTATTATTTTTTGTAATTTATCGAGAAAATTCTGTCGAGTCTGGTCCTTGATTTTACATTGATATAATTCCGGTTTTGTATGTTGCTTATTTTTTTGTTTTATTATACCCTCATTCACGTTTATACGGGCTTTCCGATAAATGATCATTCAAAGCGTTGCGAAGCTCGCGATCAGCAAGATTCTATTTTAACCTTTTTTTCAAATAGATTCCGGTATATATAATTGTTTTATAAATATATATGTGTATATAAAGAAGTTTATTTTTACGCGTGGTGTATATAATTTTTATCATTATTTTTTTTTACAATACCTAGACACTCAATTTTTTGCTTTATTTCATTCAAGCGGACTTCATTTTTATTACGAGTAATAATCGATTATGAGTGAAACGTGTATGTATCATTTAAATGGTCATGCTTTATTATTAATGTATATGATAGCGATTACGATACGAGAGGCTTTTTTCACCCCCTCTCGATCTCGTCTACATTTGTTCTGAGAAAATATTATGCTGAGAACAGCAGGATTTAAATGCGCTTTTCTGAATATAAAGAATAATGATCTGTTTACTTTTTTTTCTTTACTTTTTTCCTTTTCACTACTACTGGTAAAATAGCACTTCGATCTGCATCTCTGGCGGTTACCGTTGTAAATATTACTTCTTATAAATTACGTTATATTCCCAGCAATTCATCACATGTGCACTTATTTACATTTACGAACTAATACTTTGCGCACTGCTCGAAGCATGTCAAGAACAGAAGAAAAATACATTGTAACAAACGCAAAGGTAATTACTGTAATTTAAATGCTACTTTATCTAATAATTTTTTTCACCTATCTTTTCTGTAATCGCAACAGAATTATACAATATTTTACTCTCTCTAAACGTACACTTAAATAGACTAACAAAATTTTATCGTCAAAGGAAGCTTCCGTTTTTTTCTCTTAAAAACGATGAAATGGTATGTATTTTTTATGCATTGTTTATGTACTATGAAGCGTTTTTTATTATTTTATTTCTCGTCGCGTATCGGCTATTGATCTATACGTGCACGACAGCCGCATCAAAGGAGAGTCGGTGATACACATGGAAATGAGCGAGTGATCGATCCAGTAACTCTTTCTCTTGCTTATTATTTTTTCCTTTTAGTTAGCATATACGGTTAGTTAAATGCAGCTCGTATATCGATAATATCGCATTATTAACTTTTAAATTTACTTACTCGTAACAATGGCATAGCTTTTTAATAATGATAATGACAATAATAATAATCGTTATAATACTATATTTGTTATCAAATTTTTTTCAATCAAGGCCTTTACTTCGTCCTTCACCCTCGATACGTAATAATCAAATTACGATCGAGGAACGTAATCTCCCGCTAGATATGTTGAGAGTTCGCGACCGCGAGAGATTGCGTTTTATTTTTGTGTTATCGCACGAACAAGGTCCTTTTTCTATTTTACTTAATCAGGAACGACGTAGTCTTTAGAACGCGTGCTCTTAAAAAGTTTATACTATTATAATAATTTACAGAAAAAAGTTTCATCGCAGACAGAAATATTCCTATTGTATATAATAATGTAATATAATAAGAACGAACATCATGAGTACCTATAATTTTCTTTTAGACACGAGAGTCCGACTTTTGAATCTTTTTCGTCTCTCTTTTTTTTTCGTCAATATATAAAAATTTTTAATCTTCGTAAAGCATTATCATAGAGAACAATTGAACGTCAAGTTTTTTAATCTGTTTTTAATATATATAATATGTAATAATACGTTTACGTTTATGTAAGCCTAATATATCATTCCGTCAATTATTTGATATGCATAAATCTAGTTATCTTTGAACAAAATAAACTCGTACAATAAATATTCGCAACAGTCCTTGGTAAATATACACTCGTCTACGCGTCACATAGTATATTATAATATATCTTATATATATATATTTTTTTTCTTTAAAAATATGAATAAAAATTCAAAAAGTGCTGAAAGTTTTTTTAGAGCTACAACAATTTATAATAATCGACTTATTAAATATCTCGAAGAAAAATGATCACATTTTCGGTGACTGAGAGTAACACAATCAAGTCTATTATACGTTATTATGCGTGGTGGGCTTGAATGAGTGATTAAACAGGGTAACAAAAAATCGTTGGGATAATAATACAAGAGAGAGAGAGTGTGTGTGTGTGTGTGTGTGTGTGTGTTTGTGTAACGAAAAAACGTCCCTCCCTTCCCCCGTAGAACAATTGTCACGAAACAACGAACAGCAACAACGACGGTTTTTTTGGAATAATACGCGATCGGTATCGACATGATCTACTATATTATATCAAAAAATTAGGATGCGTGATCTGCGCGCGACTCGTCGATCACGCGTCGTCGTCAATCGGCAAAAACGCAGCCGTATCTCCAGTAGTGCACCTTGACGACCCTCGCGCGCTTCTTCAGCCTCCACCTGTCCTAATGCGGCAGACACGTGTCCGAATCGCCGCTGCTGGCCATGGAGAAGTTGGCCGAGTCGCGATCCGACTGTCTCGGCTGTGCTTGTTGTTGCTGCTGGAGCTGCTGGAGCTGCTGCTGCTGCTGCTGATGTCCGTTGTACATCGGCTGCGGTCCTTTGCCATTGATCTGTGGAAGCTGCTGCTGCTGCTGCTGTTGCTGGACGGCGGCGATCCCGGCCTGGGCCGTAGTAACGGTGGTGGCCGGTAACTGGGGAAAGGTGTGATGAGCCGCGGGGCCGCCGCCCAAGTGATGAGCGCTCGGCAGGACCGCGGCCCAGGGCTGCTGGCCGTTGGTCTGCACGGGCGGGAAACGCTTGACGAAGGGATTGGGGCCGCCGTGCAGCATCAGCCGGATGCCGTTGTGATGCGAGGGCAGGGTCGTGTGCGCCGCCACGCCGTTCGTCACGACCTGCAGCGGGGCGGTGACGGTGGCTTGACCGATCTGCTGCGTGATCGGCTGCAGGGCGCTTTGAGCTGTGACAAAAAAAGAAAGTTATTCATAGTCACGAGATAGTGAATCGCATTCAAAAATGATAGCGCCAATGAAAATACAGCTTGAGTTTCCAAGCAAGATTTATAAGCGATCTTGTGCGAAATCATCATTACATTGCTAGACTTACTATTGATTATTAATAATTACTAAATGTATAATAATAATATAAACTTAAGTGTAGTCTTCTTCAAGTCTATTAATTAAATCAAGATTATGGAACATAATTCACTCTGATAAAAATGTTCGACATTGCCATAATAACAAGAAATTACTGTTTAATAGTATTAAAACACTCTAACATTAACTAATAATGTTCTCCCAAGCCCATTTTAAAATGAACTGGTAATGACAATTGAATTATTTCAAAAAACTTAGGTCGATTTTCAACTACTTTAAAATACGGCTTTAAGCTTTTGCCACTAGGTGGCGAGTATCTTTTTCTCTAAATCCCAAGTGGTAAAGTAAAAATAATTGTATAATAGCTACCAGGGATACTCAAAAGGTTAAGACGACGATTCTCGCATGCAAGTTCTTGCGCAAAACCTCATAAAATATCGTTTCAAGATCATACATGGAAACTTACATGATACATCGTCCGGTATTACAACAATAATGAGAAAATCTTACGAGAATTTCTGGGCTGCACCGAGCCGCAGCTGCCGCTCATGCCGTTGGTCGCGACGTAGCTGTGGCTGGCGTGCGGCAGCGGCATCGTCGAGCAGTGCGGATAGGTGACCGTGGGCTGGGTCGGATAGTGCGGCAGCGTGGCGCTCGACGACTGCACCGCGCGCAGATCCGTCGCCTCGGTGAACGAGGTCATGCGCATGTTGGTCGAGCGGCCGAAGGGCTCCTCGTTGAGGCCGCCCGGCTCCTGGATCTTGGGCCGCGAGTTCTTGCGTCGGATGACGACCGTCGCCTCGGTCTCGAGTATCACCGGTGGCGGGGTCGCCACCACCCCGGCGGCCACTATCGTCGTCTCGCCGTTGTAGATCGGCTGATGGTTCACGTAGGCCGCGTTGCTCGCGTTGCTCGCGTAGGTCGCGTTCGGATTGGCGATCACTCGGCCGGGATTCGACATCTTGGCCGGACTGGACGAGTTGGAGGAGGTCGGCGGCTGGGTGCCTCGCTGCAGCGAGCAGCTGCGCCAGTGGGGCTCCTCGCGCGGCTCGTTGGTCAGATCCTCGACGCTGGTGGCTCGACGCTGACTGCTCGCGCTGCTGTGTATGCCGCTGGACGAGGTCTCGCTGTTGTTGCTGCTCGCGGCGCTGATGGCGTTGCTGCTCGCGGTCGTCGGGTCCAGAGGTGGCGAGTGCGACGAGTCCGAGCGCGGCGTCAGCGGCCCGTCCGCGGGCATGCCCGAGTCGGCGCGACGCAGACATCGAGGTGTCAGTCCGCTCGGCTACGATAATACGACGCGAATGTCAAAACTCGCCACTTCATCGTTACGATCAATAATAACACTGCGACTCACCTGTGAATTTGCGTGCAGCACCACCGTGTCTTTGGTCGGCGTGGGCGGAGGCAGGGGCAGCGGCTGATGATGATCCTGGGCGACCATCGCCTCGACCTGGTGCGGCGCGGGTGGATCCGGCAGCGCGTCCAGTGGACTGTTCTCGCCCTCCGACGACGGCTGCAGGTCTCGATTACCGCTCGCGTAGTAGGTCACGTGGTCGTCGCTCACGCACTCCAGCAGCTGATTTTTTATTTTTGGTTTCATCGATAAAATATTTATTAGTTTCACGTTAGAGCTTTACGATGGTTACATTAAAATATTTAATAAAAATATCGAGACCAATATATATGATGTTGTATATAAAACTGCATGAGTTATGATAATTGATTTTCTAAGATGAGTATACATCATTTTTATTTCATTATTTTGATAATGTAATGCTATTTCGATCGATTTTCTAAATGATTCGATGAATTATTACGATATATTACGAGGTATGGGGCGATATGGGACCAACTGAATTCTCGCTTAAGATATAATCCTACAAATGTATACGATAGTTCTGTCATTAGTGGCAGTTAGTCCAAAAAATGAAACGAAAAAAATAAAACTTAAATGAACATTGCGCTAATTGTTCAAATTATGCACCATATATGCAAACAAGCTCGTCCAGCAAACAAATCAGCTCAATTATGAATGAAACTATATAATGATAAAAAAAGTGAACGATGAATTAGCTTTGATAAATTATGCTTGTAAAGCGTTTGATGATTGTGATGATGATGAAGATGATAATGATGATGATGATGATAATGACGACGGTAATCATGCAACAACCCGATGCATGTATGCCTTTAATCAGCATCATTATATATTTATAGAAATACTAAAAGTCAATAATATATCTATAACAACTCAGGTATAAATAATTTAAATTCCAGTTCATTCAAATCAATAATTGAAATTAAATTCTAAAATTAGCGGCAAAGTAGCAGCAAAAGTAAAGATAACAATATAAGTAAAGTAACGTTTTGGATTTACACAGAACAAATACAGTCATATCGATAATTCAACAAGAAAAGATTATTTTAAGCGTCCTCTTACATCCGTGAAGTTCGGATAATATCTAGTCCTACGTGGCTTACGGGCCTTACGAGGCTTCAGCCATCCCCATAGCTGTTGTGCACAAAATAATAACAATACATAAAGTTATAATTATCAGTTGTTTTTTCTTTCTTTTTGTCTAAACCTAATAAGTCAGAGTCTCGAGGAGTCAATCAATAATTGTTGAGTCAGTGTCACGTGTCGATTCCTCACGGTTATTCGAAAGATGCAGCGACACGATATACGAAATGAAATTATTCATTCATTCACCACTTCATCCGATGAATGATTTTCATTTTATCTTTTGATTTTTTTTTTTTTTTTTTTTTTTTTTTTTTTTTTTTTTTGATTCTCTGATCGATAATGTGTGTGTTGAAAAATCAGCTCTCGAACGTATGGCTAATCGAGTGAAAAGTTTTCTCTCGCTCTCGTGCTTTATATAAATATGTAGGTAAAACGTATATGTGTGTGCGCACAGGTGTTCGAGTTGTGATAGAAAAGCTGTTTAACATGTATAATGAGATGAGGGCTCTCTCTCTCACACTAGGCACAATCAATGACTTACTTTGTTCTCCTCCGAGGTGTTATCCTCGTCGTGGCCGCTCGCCAGTGGCAGCTCGCGCAGCGTCGCGTAATCCCCGTCGTCGATGGTCCCGTCTCTGCTCTTGCCTTTGCTACTGCGCCAGCGGGAAAAGAGAAAGAGAGGCGAGATAATAGAGGGAAATTTTGCATTGGCACAAAAGTTTAATCGTTTTCCATTATTCAAAGCGTCAAAGTTCGTTCGCAAAACGAATCCTCTCGTCTTTTGCTCGTGAAACGTCTATATATAGAGAGAGATTGTGTTTTTTTTATTGATCGAGCTAACTACAAATGAAAACAAAAAAACAATGGGATTTCGTTTTTACCAATAAATTTATTATTTATAAATAGCTTGTTGTATTAGTGTTTTTATTATATAAATCATGTACGTACAGAAACAAAAAATAAATGAAAAAAATTAAGGAAAACAGACAGACAGTCTTTACGATTGTTACAAAAATTATAATGCGCTATGTAAATTACGGTTAATTGATTAAAAAAAAGAGAGTCGTGCTCCATTAAAAAATAAAAGCAGCGGAATTATCATTGGAAGCTTTCAACGAGGATATACAAGTTTTTAAATTCGAGTGTGCAAGAGAGAGAAAAAGAGGGAGAGAACCAAAGAGAGAGATATTGCAATATAAAGGCAGCGATATAGCGTGCATATAGGAGAATATAGTAACCGTCAGAGATGAATTGGAAATCGACTCTCGAATACGAGATTCGATTTGGTGCAGGAAGAGAGAGACTCAGTACCCCCGAGGAGATGTTAATGGCTTCGTCGCACTCTAGTCAGTCTCTCTAATCCTCTCTCTCTCTCTCTCTCTCTTTCTTTCTCTTTCTCTTTCTCCTCCTTCTCACTCTATATATTGCATGGCAAGTTTAGTCAAAGTGTCGCGTTGTACACACATACACTATACAAGTCGATTTATATATTAAAACTTAGTCGATATATCTTACACATTTATACGTAATGCTCCATTTATGAAATAAATAATAGTTTCTCTATAGATCATACACTATGGCTATTAACGTTATAATTACACTTAAAAATTTCTAGCTATACTCATTCGTGCAAGGAGCCAACTACAACAAATAATATCGTATACGCTAATCATAATCTAAAACATAAAAGATCATCTGATATCAATTAATTCTGCTGCCGTTCTAAAAAAAACAGCGTTAATAATCAAAAATTTTCAACGCGTTCGTTCTCTTACTCAAAAGAAAAAAAAACGTAAAATTAATACATATTACGTGCAACACTACAGTCTGTAAAACTGAATTTCATTGAAACAAATAAGGCGATCACAAAAAAATCTCACATTCACGCGCATGCTTGCGTATATTAATGTTCTAATATATTGTATTACCATACTTTTTGCGCCTGCTAACGCGAGAAGTTGTTTCGAGCTCCCGCGGCATTTGCATCTTAACGCGTGTGCCGAAAACTTCTCGCGCGAGCTGTCGCGCGCGCTCGCAAAAAATCGAAAATAATAAGTCTAGACGACGCTGCGCGCGTTTTTACTCTCTTTTCTCAAACTATCTAAAGACTAGATAGGACCTGAACTATTGATCACTATCAATAGGCGTGTACAAATTTGCTAATAAAATTATTATTATACGTATTAATCACAAGGTAAGAAGAGTCAAAAAATATCAAGCAAAACAGATAGATCGCAATGAATAAATCATTTGAAAAAAAAAGATGAAGTTAGTTTACGTTACTCTTTTTCTTATAAACAAAAAAATGGTAAATGACACTAAGTTAAAAGGGTGACGTAATTAATCATGATGCGTAAGTGTGTGTGCGTGTAAATTATAGTTACCGCGAGGTACTAGGTAGATCATTGAAAGTGACTTTTTGCTTGGGTTTTTTGTCACCCGCCTGCACGGGCAGAGGTCGGAGCTTCGGTCTCAGCCAGTAGATCTGCTCGTCGCCGTCGCCGGCAGCGTCCCCGTCGAGGGCGTCGATGCTATTACCTGTAAGAGATTAAAAAAGAGAAGTGGTTAAGTTTTTGTCGACTAATCGTAATAACTTCATGGGTCGATAAAAAAAAATAACGAGGGAGAATACCAACCTTGAGATCTCGATCTACGATCGATAGCAGCCTTCTGAATGACTCCCATAATGGCTTTCTTGGGACTCGTCTCGGCAACCGTGTAAGTCCTGCCATTACCTAGAACGAGCAACGGTGCATTGGGCGAGCTAGCATCTTCGCTGGAATCGTCCTTGCTGTTCATGAGATCTACGTCCGTGACGAGTCGGATCGACCTGGTCGATCGCACCGTCGCCCTTCCGATCGTGATCCTCAACTTGAACGTCCAGTGGCGCTTCACGGACAGTCCGAGCCAGAGCACGAGCCACAGCGCCAGGTGCAGTATCGTCGCGCAGATGCAGGCCAGCACGGCTCCGTCGAGGCTGCCCCTGTAGACGACCGTGTAGTCGTAGAGCAGCGGAGCGTTGCAGATGGAGATGGCGAGGAACAGACAGACCGCGGCCGGATGCGTGATGTAGGTCCAGCCGGTGTCGTCGGCCCGGGTGTCCTTCGACAGGATGATGCGTCGCTCGCGCTCCTGATTCAGGAACATGGTGAACCGTCCGTAGGCGTAGAGGTACATGACCATGCTGGAGCAGAGCACCAGCAGCGACGACATGATGAATATGCCCAGGGTGACGTGGGGATTCAGGAGGAATATGCGATCGCCGAGGAGATTGGCCAGTGTGCTGCCGGTGCCGGTCAGTGTGCCGTTGGTCAGGGTCGTCACTTGTCGGTGACGCATCAGGGGCAGAGCCTTCATCGGCCCGACCACTTGTACCTGCGAGAGAGAGAAACGAGGGAGAGGTGAACGAATGAAATAATTCTAAATGTGATGGCTTATAAGAAAAATGAGAATCGATTCTGGTGAAATACAAAACCATAAATTTGCTTATCTTGGACGATTTTTCTGTTACAATTGTGTTAAAAATTCAAGTGCATTTTAAATAACTCAATAAAGAAAAATCTAATTGTTTGGAAAAGCTTAAATCTCTATTCAATCACTTTAAATACAATAATATTATTTTAAACCTCTGCCACTAGATGGCGAGTACCATTATTTGTAAATCGGCAAGTGGTAAAATAAGAATAACGGTAGAAGTACAAGCACGATTTAAAAAAAATACAATCGTAGTGCCGATTGAAACTTAATTATTGATGAAATGTAATAATTTGCAAAGTTACTCTAATGACCAGAGTACGACCAGTACCAATGACTCATATTTGTCCAAGAAATCATTTCGTTTACCAACAACCAGCCATTGAACGTTAATAATAAAAGGTTCTATCGAATAGGGAAGATCAACAAACACGTACCTTGTACAGTACCGACATTCCCGCGTAGGCGAGCAGACTCTGGGCGGCGTTGCAGACGAGCTGGAAGCTGAAGATGACGCCGAGCGGCTTGTTGGTCGCCCAGAAGACGGCCGGATAGCGGACCGAGTAGACGCCCAGGGCCAGCGCGTAGTTCAAGTACTCGAACGTTATCGGTCCGTAATCTTCGCCTATAATAAATGAAAGACAAATCGATCGATACTCGAAACGCCAATCATTCGAGTATGCATAAAAGTGCGAAATGATACTCACTCTCGTCGATGTCCTGATTGAGGCTCTCGGGATGATCGAGATCGGCGAGGCTGCTCATGCTCAGCGGCAGGCTCTGAGCCGACCAGTTGCCGGCATTGTGTCCACCGCCACCACGACTGTTGCTCGATTCACGGCCGCTCTTGCTCGTCCTGGGTCGAGCTATCGCCGAGTTCTTCTTCGATTTCGGCCGATAGTGTCGTTGCTGCTGCTGCTGTTGTCCCTGATTCTGCTGGACGTTTCTCGCGTTCATGCGCGGCGAAGGTTTCCTCGTGGTGCTGGTGCTCGACCAACCATCGCCACTCGCGTCCGACTCGTCCTCATTCGGACTCGTCCTTCTGACGAGCTCGGGCAATAAGGCACTGGACGGCTTGGTGGGCGACAACGACGACTCTTCGCTGCTGCTCGTCGAGGCGTTCAGCTGCTCGGCGGTGCCGAACTCGTCCTCCGGGTAGGCGGGATAGGCCGACTGCTGCGTCGTCGGATTGTAATAGCCGTAGACGCTCGCGTTCTCGGGTATGTTCATGAAGCTGAGCACGACGAGGCGCTCGCGATGCGTCACCACCCAGTCGAGATCGGTGCGCCATATGGCATCTGTGCGGACAGACAGAGAAAAAACCAGTTTAATAAAATAGAAAAAAAAACGATCGAATTGAATAGTTGTATTGTTTTGGAGCGAATTGAATTGTTTTATATATGTATTAAATCTGCGAACCGCGCGCGTATATAGGCGTCACTTTCGGGCTAATAGATAAAAGGGAATCGAACACGGGGAAACAAAAACAACAACAACGACAGAGAAAAAAAGGTAGAAAAAATACAACACAGAGCCCGTAGAGTCTGCGTGATAGCGAAAGAGGTGAAAAATGGGGGAACGCGCAATAAGTAAAGCGGCGAAACGATATCACCGCTATACAACGCAACGCAGTAGTACAGCAGCATACACACAAATGAAAAGCTCTCTCGTCGCCGCCGCCAGCCCGTGAGCGCTAGCTGGCGCAAAGCTCAACGGCGCGTTAATGCTAAATGCTAACGCCATTGGCAGTGAGTGGTAATTCATCGAGTCGAGAGAGAAAAACAAGCTTGCAAAGGCAACAGTAGCAGTTCGATGCTGCTGATGCTTTTGCCTTTCGACGCTTGTAACATTAAAATTCTTTTATAAATACAATGGTATACAGGCATATACACACAATTCAAACATGGGAGAGTAGCTAGTTCTCTCGCTTTCATTGCGCGTCGTTATAGTCGACTATTTGTTAGTATCATGGCTGCATGTACACGGGCGGAGGCAAAGAGTTTGCAGGAAATTGCACAGACAGTCGAATCCAAGAGTAGCAGCAGCAGCTTGCACAAACGTTTTACGATCGAAAAAGCTCACTCGCGGTGACATACAGAGACAAACGTGTGCGGCTACTATAGTCGAAATATTGTTTCGAGCTCTCTCTCTCTCTCTCTCTCTCTCTCTCTCTCTCTCTCTCTGATCTCGCACAAGTCAATTTCAAATAGTTCGCGATTCTACGAGAGTAGACGGCACACACGGCGTATTACGGATGGAGGTTTTCTTTTGACCCGATAGTATACTGAGCTGTGCGACGGAACGAAGAAGTACGTCAAAGGCCGTCGGCCGCGCGCGAAAGAAACGAGAGAATTTAAACAAGTTCACGAGAGAGTAAAAGGAGCACACCTATAAAAGTGTACTCTAGCTTTTCTTTTGTCCAACGTCGAGTTTGCTCCCTCTCTCTAGCTACAAAACGACCTTTTTTCTAAATGTCAAATATATATCTATCCTCGCGGTATACATCTATAACATTACAGCGCAGCAGCAGCTGCTACGTGGCTGCATGTGTATAGTCCTTATCCAGGGCAATATCTTTGCCATCTGCAGCAGTACCGAGTATCCACCACCACGAGCTCAAGACAAATTAAAGTGCTCTCTCTCTCTCTCTCGCTCAGTTGTGTGTACCACCACTACAACTCGGCGTAAAATACAAATGCCTCGTGATATTTTATCGTCGGAGTTGTTCGCTCGCTCGCTCGCTCATTGCCCCCCGAGCCACTTTAACTTTTTCACTGCGTCCGCGCGCGCGCGCGGGTGAAAGGGAATAAAGAGCCAATAAATTCGAGAGCGCAGAAGCAAAAAAAAAAAAAAAACACGAACGACACGCGAGATGACGAGCAGAAATAGACGCGAGTCGCGCATGTTTGCTCGATTCGACGCGTACGTAGTGGTACTAGTAGTGGTATAAATGCAGTGCGTGTCGGGACTTTTTTTTCATACGGGGGTGGGACGAAAATAAAACCAACGCATGTGCGGCAGCAGCAGAGTAAAGCCTCTCTCAATTCAATCTAGTTTCATTCGAAGAGCAAACTTTGCACTTCTCTCTCTCTGTATTTTCTCTCTCGTCGTTCGCTATCGAGCTTCAATTTTTTTTTTTATTTCACATATAATTATACAGCTACTGAAAATGTCATTTTACTATGCGCGCGAGGGAGTAATCGGCTAATTGAATTCGGACTGGACACACACGCAGGTTTTGCGCGGGATGGGCCACTGACTACGTATTAACTTCGATAGTTTTCAAATTATACTATCTCGAATGATTTAAAATACGTTACTACTAATTTATTTGTTATTCGGCAAATTTGTGCATTTCAAATGACCGATAAATGACAACTCGACTGTTTGAACGGATTTAGAAGTGTTTTAGACCACTTTAAGTACGTTGTTACTACTTTAAGCTTTTACCACTAGATGGCAAGTACCTTCATTCGTAAACCTGCAAGTGACAAAGTCAAAATAATTGTATAAGTCATAATGCACAGTTTGAACGAAAATGTTTTTGTTATATTTAATCAATGATATTCCGAAATCCTCTTTTTTAAATTCGACGCGCCTGCAGTTTAATAATAAATTTCGAATGAAACGCGAAAATTAGCTATCGCCGACACATATTACTTGCACCATGCCCACGCATTCACTGCATGCAGCACCAGCACCGTCAGCGCAGCCAGAGGAGAAGAAATCGGGCTTCGCGCCGGGTATATATATGTATGTAGTCGGACGCGCGGGCCGGCCAGCCCCGACAGGTAGAGAGATACAATATAAGCTTAATCCGATGAGCTGAGAACTGCACGTGACCGGAATAGGTACCTCGAACGCGCACAGGCGCAGGCCGGACAAATAATCCTGATGGACCGTGCGAGAGAGATAGAGGATGAACGAGAAAATGAAAACTTGATGGGGAGAGCTCCTCCATTGTACGGGCGCGCTCGGGACGTTCTCTTTTATCTGGCCGGTAAAATTAATTACACGCCTACTATAACGGATTTTCGCGTGTTTTTTTACGACTCTCCCAGGACTGCGCCGAGAGAGCGCGCAGTTCGGACAAGCGCGCGAGTGGTATAACGAGAAACTCTGCGATATTATATATATAACGTCCGCGGCAAACATGCGGGAGAGAGAGAGAAATAAAGTCCGAAGTGCAGCAGCACCACCACCACAATCACGCACATGCCTATATCGCATCTATATACTACTACACATACCATAACTGTGACGTTTACGGCAGTTAGCCGATATTTAGCCTTCGGGTACATGTGTGCTCGGGCGAAACTTTACGACACGCCGCCGATGTTGCTGCGCCGCGACGGGGCTTTTATGCTTTTAATCACGTAAGCTTAAACTTCGCAATATAGGGATCAAGTGCACGATATGTAGTAGTAGTAGTAGTAGTAGAATAAGTTGGTGCACCGCCACCATCACCTCGTGTGCGCTAATCAGGTTCTCGTTGGAGAAGCAGCTAAAGCTCATGACACCATTTTGAAAGATACGTACTTATGCTTAAGGCGTTAAAATCGAATCCGCAGCAGCTCGAGAAGTGTTCCGCAGAGCGCGTCAGAAGTTGCGAAGCTAATATCAGCTCGAGAGCCGTAAACGTACGTACGTAATACCGTCTTCTTTAATAAATCATCAGCAGCATTAAATGTGCGCGGTTATATAAATAAGCCGCGATCAACTACTTGGCGCAGTAAAGGATTACGTTATTCACAACTTGATTTCATATACCGAACGTTGGTAATTATTAAACGTTCTTCGCACTGCTGCTGCAGCCGCGAAAATTCGCAATACTCGCTTTTGAATTATTATATACAATAATAATTATTATCCGTACGTTGATCGAGCTTACCAAATTCGGTCGTTGAAAATCACGCGATCGCACGCGATAGACGCATCATGATGCGCGTTTCGCAGCCAGAGTGAGAGAGAGAGAGAGACTCGGCTCGGTAATGCTTTTAATGTAACGTAATGATATTCGTCCACACGCTCGTTATATACTCGTACTATATCTCTACCGCTGAATACCTGCCTATATTATAATGTGCGCGCAGCCGAGCAACGAACACACGGCGGGTCGTTCGCTCTCTCTCTCTCTCTCTCTCTCTCTCTCTCTCTCTCTCTCTCTCTCTCTCTCGATTCTCCGCTCTTCCACGCGGGTGTAAGCTGTATATGAAAATGCCATTATATTTCTCTCTCGCGCATTATATGCCTGCTGCGCGACTGGCTTTTTTGGATAATCACCTATTTCGTTGGCGCGCGAGCTTTTGCCCGGTGCGCGCGAGTTTCTCCCGCGATAAACCCGATATAATAATGCTCGCGCGTATATATATAACTATGTAGCCAGGCGCGGAGCTCAAGCTTGTGTAGACAGACGCGCTCTGGCTAATGCAATATTCCGCGTGGAACATGTTAGTTTTAAGCTCCAGCACAGCTCCATGATGCTGTCGCTTGTCTATATATGTGTGTATATGTAGAGTGGAATAGCACGCCGCAAGCTCGACGTCATATAACGCCGGCACGCACGCTGCAAGCTCGACTCTTTTACTCGTATTCGAGAAGAGTGAGAGATAGAGCGGAGAGAGGCAAAATAATCAAAAAGCTTCGCACGCGCATGGTGCCAACGGGCCCGTGTAATGAGAATTTCGAAACGGTTTATTTTTTCCTCGTGCGTGTAACGACAAAATTACGGGTATCGAATTATTAACACGATTATTGCCATCGAATTCGCATGAGTACCCCACACGTGGTCAGAGCTTGTATTATTACGTAAGGAGAAAAAAAGCTCGCACTCGCTCGCCTCGCGGTAACGCGTTGGAAAATTGTTAGGCACTCTGTACATATACGCAGAGTAGCAGCAGCAGCAGCAGCAGCAGCAGCCGACAGGGAACAAGATGAGGATGTGGTGGAAGCAAACGATGAATACGCGCGCGGCGTGGCTTTCTCTCTTTCGCTCGCTCACTCTCTTTCGCTGCCACCTGCAGCCCGATCAATAGTCTCGCGCGCGCTTACTCGGCACTGAGAGCTAGACTCGACTCGGGGCAGGTCGGCCGTACTGTGTTGTGTTATACATATATCTAGCGCTGCTTTCTAGCCACTCGACTTTTAGCTATACAATATAGCTATATATATTTTCGGACACACGGCGCGGCAATAGAGAGAGCTTTTACCCCGTTGTGCGTGGCGGCGGCGCGTATGGCCCATACACGTATAGCTACTCGTGCACGTGCGATACGAGCTGGCTAGCGAGGAATGCCTATTTTCTATGTTTTTATTTCTTTCGTCCATTATATGAATGGGGCTCCATCGGTCAAAGCTCCTCTCAAATTGTTCGAGAATATACACGCGACGCGACGCGATCCGAGAGCTTGTGATATGGGTATTAATCTATAAATTGCACACGTGCCCCGTATATAGAGAGCCAGAGAGACATATCTTTCTCGCGCGCGAGTGCCACGACGTACTGCGAACTGGAATAGTCCATTAAAACTTTATAACTCGTATGAGCGCGCGATGATAAATTTCGAATTTCATCCCCGCGCTGCAAGCTCGATCGAGCTTGTGGATCGCGAGTACATTGTAATTAAAATTTATTATTTAATAATTTAATAATTGTCATCTTGTCGCACATTTCAATTTTCTATGATCGAACTCGGAGGTGTTATAATTCGCTGACGAAAGGAAAAAAAAGCTCGAGAGTGGAAAACTGGGCAACAAACAATTTAGCGCGCTTGCGCTTGCGCCCACTCGAGAATGCACGCCTTATATAACATAGGACCTATTAAAGCCGCTACTCAACAACTCGAGGTGCGCGACGCTCCAACAATTCGAGGCATGTAAAAAATTCAACGCGCGCGCGCACCACTATCATGCGCAACTTTGCTCCGGTGTAACAAAGTTAATTGGAAAATTGTGATTCATCCGGCGTTCATAAATCGCGTCCAAGATGTACCTGCAACGCAGAGTAGCCGCATGCGGCGCACGATGAAATATCGCTGTTTAAGATCGAATATAGTTTCGGAAACAATTCGAGTGTATATTTATGCTCTTTTTAAAAGGGACGAACGATCTTGCATCTTCATTGCAGCGGCGCACAATCGATTAATCAAAATATTGTTTGTCGTCCTCGTCGTAGACGCGCAGGAAAATTACGTAAAGTTTAAGGCACAAGTGGCTTGATACGATATGTACTGCGTTAGGCAATTCGGCTGAACACAAAAACATTGAAAGCCAATTAGGGACGAGAGTCGAGTCGAGTCTGTCTGCTGCTGTTGCCGCGCGCGCACACACCCCAATTGGCGCGTATTGTTCTTCGCGTCGGCCAAACCTTCTGGCAATGACAGAATCACAAAACAAAAGGTGTCGGCCGGCTCGGGGAAATATCCTCTCGCTCTCGATCGTTTTCGCCCAGACCGAAACTTTCCTATACATACAATACGCGGCGATAAGCAACGCCTGATAAGAAAGCACAGCACAGCAGCATGGCTTGCGCTGCTATATAGAGTATAGGGATTTTATTCTCCGCCACGTGTCGTCCCCCCTCCTTCCTCATCCACAGAGTCTTGTGCTTGCTTGCTAAACATTAATATTTAAGTATCTTGATACACACAGCTCTCCCCTGCCCGCGACGTCGTTTATATACATATGAAATGAGTCTCGCGCGCCGCGTCGCGTGTGTGTTGAGTTTTCGCATGCGAGTCTGGCCGAGCGCGTTCCTCATAATATAACCGGCACACAGTACCGTGTACAGCTCCTCTACCTCTAATATATAACGCCACGCTGTAGCAGCCTCGAGTATACGAATATTTTCCTCCTTTTTTTTTTACTCTTTTCAAAATTTCCGTTTAGTTTGTAAAAAAAAAAAAAAAAAAATACGAGAGAAGTTATTTACAGGTCGAGCAGCGGCACCCGGCGCCCGGAAGAGGAGGTCAACGCACCATCAAGTGGAAAACGCGTGTTAATATTATAGGCGCGCGCGCGCGCGCGTGTGTGCTTGCAGCGTACACAAATATGTATATAACGAATGCTCGACTGCGCCGCGTATATGCATAACGGCTTTAATTTTTCCAGCAATTAAACGATTATCGATTCGGAAATGGCCATGCGGCTGCTGCTGCTGCTGCTGCACTGCCACTCATCGACGCGCGGCTACTTGTGTGCACTGCAGCAGCAGTAGCTAGGCTCTTCAGCATATACAATTATCATCGGAGCTTGTTGCACATACTATAGGATATAGAGGGAAAATGTGCGAGCTCATATAATCGAGAAATAGGAGTAGAGGGTGCTCAATTTAGCGCGACGAGTCCTCGCGTTCACGTGCGCCGCGCACAGTTCGTAGAGCTTTGAGGGTCAGTCACCGCCCAGGTATACCACCTATAAATTATCGAGTCTAGTCAAATTTGTCGTCGTGCCTAAACTACTCGTCGCTCTCGCATCGTCATTGCGCGCTCGAATTACGATGAAAACGGAAGGAGCTTATGAGAGAGAGGGAAGCTTCATGCCAACGACCGAGTTGAGATTTTCGCCCGAATTAAAAGCCCGAGCGAAAAAGGCTGCTTGCCGCTTCGGGCTCGTTCACTCGAGGACAATAGGCGCTTTTGAAAAAGCCGCAAGGCAGTTGAGAAAAAGCTCCTCTCTTTCTCTCTCTCCACTACATTGCATCTAGGCAGTCGGTGGGTTGCTTAATTTACTTACACCGGTATACAAGAAGAAAGAGAGAGAGTGAGAGAAATAGAGAAGAGAAAGAGCTGGAAAAAGACAAAAGTAGGTAGGCAGTGTGCGCCTCTGCTGCCGCTGCTGCAGACATTCTCTTTTTCTATTTTCCGGCATGCTGCTGCTGCTGCCTCTACGACTCCGCGCACGCACATGCAGAGAAAAGTAGAAGAAAGTAGGCTCTCGGCGGCAGCGGTGGCTGCAGTATTGCAGCTCTGTGCACTACTACTACCACCACTACGACAAAGCATCCGCGCGCGTATATACACGCGTAGAAGTATTCCGCCGCTCCGCGCGCGGCAAAAGAGCGTATAAAAAAGAGAGCGAGGCCTAGAGCCCCGGCGAAATTGCTCTTCTTTTATTCTCTCTCTCTCTCATCTCTCTTTTTTTCGCGTACAGCATATATATATGTAGCTCGAAAACAACGAGTTAAAAGGAAAAACCGAAGGAAGAGAATGTAGGCCAAGTATCGCGCGTGCGAAACGCGTTTTTTTCTTTTTTTTTTTGTGCGAGAGCTGCTGCTGCTGCTGCTGCTATGCGCAGCCGAGGGAAATGTGCAATGTGCAGCTACAGCTGTCTCGTGCCTACCTATACCTCGCTTCTTTCCCGGGGTTTGGAAAAAGCAAAAAAAAAATCTTGGAATACGCGAGGTGCGCATCTCTCATTCTCTCTCTCTCGACAATGAGAGGTAGCTAGAGAGAAAAAGCAGCTTCTGCGATGCGCGCGGCGCAGAATTGTTTTCTGCATCGATCGATATAAATATACGCGGCTGCTGCAGCTGCTACTGCTCGCGACCTCTCGCGCAAATGACTTTTGCGGTTCTATATATTCATGCATATAAGTATATTACATCCATATAATACATAAGATAAAAAAAGTCTTCGCTCGCGCGCTCACCTTTCGCGCCCCCTCCTCGAGTTTATGGATGAAAAATAAAATAATATAATGACGAAAAGAAAAAAAAAGAGCAAGTCGCGCGCGGAGCGACTCGTGCAAGCGCGATAAAAGTGAAAAACGATATTAAAAGTCGCGCGGGGCCGTACTGCTATACACGGCTCGCTTATATATTATGACAGCGTGACAGAATGCACATAATGTAGCCGATGTGCTTTATGATATATAAATATTGTGCAGCAGCGAACGACGAGCTCCGTTACAATTGCCCGAGCTTTATATTATACGTATTTATTGTATACATCACTGCAACGCACCTGTACAGAGACGCAATAACGCGCGCGCCAAGAGAGAGAAAGTGGCAACTCGTGTACGAATTGTGTATTCTTTCTTTTGCTTTTTGCACTGCAGCAGCCGCACACACACACCTGCCTGGCGACTGTTATACGGTATACTATACGTATACGGCAGGCAGGCAGCGCTCGAAACTTTTTCAAGAACTGGACACGCGATTCAATTTTCCGGCTCAGCGAAACATTTGTATAGACTTTCGGTTAGGCGGAGTTGAGAGAGAATATAAAGATAGGCTTCCTCGTGGCATTTCCTTCTTTTTTTTTGCTTCTCCTCTTTTCTTCTTCCTTCGTGTGTCTCTTATTTCGTCTCTCTCTCTCTCTCTCTTCATGCCTGGCCCGCGCGCGCGCTTTATAACGTGCATACAGCGCGCGGATAAACCACTTTTCCCTCGGCTCTCCTATATATTGTACTACTAAATCGGGATTTGTACATTTTGGGCGGAGTGGAAAAATAAAAATAAAATAAAGCGCGCTATCATTACCCGAACAGCTATGCCTGTTATTTGTTGGCAATTCAAATTACTCGTTACGTACGTACCGTCGCACGGTCTGCTGCGTCTGTATCAGCTATTTTCCAGCTCTTTCTCTCTCTTCGGATCCTCCTCCCTCCATCCACGTAAACGCGGATCCGTCGCTGCTTTTCAACAGGGCCGTTATTAAAAATGTTCACGCACGCGTGTGTGTGTTATGTACCACAGCTGAAAGCCGTGTCGCGCTCGCTCGCGCGCTATGTATTATTCATCGGGGCCAAAGTTATAATTGCAGTGCTTAGCGCTCGTACATAATTTGCATATAGGAGAGTGAGTGAGTGAGAGCAAAAGGCTGTACTGTAGCTGCTGCTGCTGCTGCTGCATTGAGCGATCCAACAATTAAGCAGTCTGCGTTCTGGAGGCGCTGTGTGTCTCTCCAAAACACACGGCATTTTCCCGAGGACTAATTATGTTCTGGTGCGCCCGCCGCACTACTAGAGCGAGCAGTAGTGGATGTTGCAGCTACGAAGCTACTTCTGCTACACCTCTTTCCTCTCCCTTGAGAGAAACAGAGTCGCGCGAAACACAAGACTCCGAGGAGAGAGAGACGAAAAGCGCGTCAAGACTGTGCAGCCCCGGAAAGACTATTAATAATGCCGCGGCACACACACACACACACACACACACACACACATATATATAAGCGAATACACACGCGCCGTATAATATATAATATCGTTCGCGGCAATTTTCGAGCTTTCGAGTTTTCGCGGCAGTATATATGCGGTACATAACGCAATTGTACCTACTGCTACGAGCTCTGTTTTTCCATCATGTAAATTTCATGCGTCCGTGAAATGTGTGTACAGTGTATAACTTGAGCGAAGAAATTAAATGAAAAGGCACTCGCGAGCGAGCTCGAGGAATATACGGCATCATTCGATATAATGTAAGCGTACGGCAAATAGTCTCCCGGGCGTGTCCGACCGTATTCTGAGCTACTCCACTGGCATCGCTTGATACAGGTGTTGCAAGCTACGCTGCGCGCTGTGCTTATATATCTATAGATACAGCTAGACGGGTGTCCTATGTATATCGTTGTTGGCTCACTAAATATTGATATACTTTGGAAGATGTATACAGTTCGATTTGTTTACATTGCTTGGTACTCGAAATTTCATAGCTGCAGATGTGATTGCTTGCTGGGTATTTGTTGTAAGAATTTTGAACAGATATTTTTTTGTGCTACCCCAACCTAAAGTAACATTTTACTCTCGCCGAGCAAAACCAAAATGTTACTTTAGGCTGGGGGATTCACGAAAAATTGTATTTGCCCCTATGTAGCCAGTTTTTCACTCCCTAGGTGCAAAATATACTAATTATTCCACAATTATCGTCAAATATTTTTAACTTCAAGTTTGACTCTATTCGTTACCAAGTCAGAAAATGTATATTTCAGTTGTTATTGTACTCATATATTTATACCTTTCTAACAAAAAGTAAGAAGGATGGTTAAATAAATAAATAAAATAAATAAATATGTGTCTTAATATAAGCTAATACGAATCTTGGACGAATCATCCTAAAGTTCTGTGAACTTTCAAGTTCTATTGCTAGATGTCACTTTCAAATCTGCAAGTGAAAAACTTTAATTTCTGAGTTATAACATGATTTTTGGAATTGAGTTTTCTATAAATAAATTTTTATTATTTATTATTTGAATAAATTGTTATTGTTTCTATAAATAAGTTGTTGTGGTAAATTTTGAAATAACTTAAATAAAATAAGATGATTTACAAACGAAGAAAAATTGATACACCACAGAACAAAGGCATTATGTTATTGATGAAATCTCTATTTTGGCTGATAAGAGACATATGTAACATGACGATTGCTAACTGTAATAATGTTAAATGATCACTACGGTAGTGTTAGTTCGATTCCTTTTAATTACCATTAACCTTCTTTATAGGCTATTAATAATAAAAACAATATTTGATTTCCGTGACACACACGCACACGCATGCGGTTATAATATTTTTTTTCCTCCTTTTCATCCGTCGAGGCGCAGAGGATTACATTCTTTCGAAGCGTGAGCACGTCGTCGCGCTTTTTGGATTCATCGACTTCAAAAAAAAAAAAAAAAAATAAGGTAAAAAGTATCCACAACGGGGCAAAAAAATAATACAATAATCTACTTTAGTCGAAAAGGATGAAACCTTAAGTCTCTTATCCCAACTTCTTTTGAGCCATACTTACACGTGTATAGCATTCTCAAAATCGAATCAGTACTTTCTCCTTTCCTTCCTTCCTTTTTTTTAAATAAAATTCGACGCATCGCGTATATAGCTTATATAACGTTCCCGTGTATAGATGGTATATAAAAAGGAGGGGGTTAATTCAGTTGAAACACTCGTTTCCTCTCTCTCGCTCGCTCGTCCGATGTTATCCTCGTTTTCTTCATCTCTCTCTCTCTCTCTTTCTCTTTCTCTCCTCAAACATATCACGACCAAGAGATCTAGCCAATACTGCGCGCGAGTTCGCCTCTACACTATACCACGCGTATATTGCTGTCGTATCTCTCCATTTCGACTTTTATTGCGCTCGGCGCGTAGCGCGCGAACATTGGATCTCGTCGCTGCTTCTTGCGCGAGGCTTGGAATATAGATGTATATATTTTAGCAATGAATAGGATTATGGATATTTGATACCCATTGGACGGTGGCGCAGCAACAGCGTCGTCCCAGCGAGGTGCTATTGAATCAGAGAAGAGGAAAAAAAGAGGATAACCCGTATACTGTATTATATATTGACGCAAAAGATGATGAGACTCGACTATATTCGATATTATACGATCCAATTTTTACGGGATCCTTTTAGATATATGTCAAAAGATCATATACTTTGGTTTTTAACGAAGCTCGATCCTTAATAGCGCAAGCATACAGCATGAAAAAGCCATCGTCGTGAGCTTTTTTGTTATATACAATATTAAATACTCGCAGGCGACAATCGGATGCGACGGAGAGAAGCCCGAGCTCGCGTACAAGCTTCTGCTGCTGCTGCTTCAAGAAACGTATCTATAGTTGGGCTAAATAACATCGGAGCTGCACACGGGGGAAAAAGAAACTACTTCAATTGTCGAGCAATCAGAGAAGCAACGGCTGTTAGTAGTAGTGGTAGTCGAGCCGATGCTGCAGAAAGAGGAAGAAGACAACGACGCCTATTCTTTTCGTTGCAAAACGATTTGACAATTGCTCGACGTCGAGCTCTTTTCTCTTTCTCTCTAGTCTCTCGTTCTTTCCATCCTCCTCCTCCTCCTCCACCTCCTTCTCCTCTTTGCTATACCTACCCCCGGCTGGGGCTCTCTTCTTATCCTGAGCACAATTACTGCTAACTGCCTGAGAAGTCCCGCGCAGCAGCAGCCTAGGCTTAAGTGCACCTATATATGCGTATAATAATAAGCGCAGGACAAGGCAATGCTGCATTATTACGATCGGCGAGAGATGAGAAATTGTTATTTTAAGCCGACTATATTCTTAAAAAAGGTCGCTACGGTAATATTCATTATTATATATGTAGCCGCACTCGTCGTCTCATTTGCTCTTTTCATTTTTCGCTCAGCGTATATATATACGTACAAGCATAGAATTAAATTATGCGTGTCAGATCCATAGCATAGGGCGTCGTCGTACGTCAGTGGTCAAACGATCCGTAGCCGTAATTTATACACACGTACACACGTACACTGCGAACTACTATATGTCTCTTAGGCCAGATGAATCAAAGGACCGACCGAGCTAGATTAGAGCTCACGAGTTTGCATAACTGCAGCGTCATCATCGTCATCAGCAGCAGCATCGTCGCATATACCACTACCCTCGTGTATTTCGAGAGTCGAGTCCCTTACGATATCAGTTCGTATAGATCACACGGTGATTAGGCAAATACAATATTACACGTATAGCGATACGCATGGAGAGAGTTTCTATATAACAACGAATTGTAATAAACCGATATACATAGTTTTTCACGGACGATTGATCCTCGCGGCATATCGGATCCTTATGGATTTGCATGAAATTCTCTCCATTACCACGAGACGAACTACTATACGTACATAAGTTTTGCGCGTTTAGAGCCGGATTCGATCGATAATATATCCGCGCGTGCGGTTAATCGCATTTGCCGACACTACCACCACCACCACCACCACTCGCAACTGCTGCGAGCTGCACACGAGATTCGTTTATTATGCGACAAAACCACGTCGCGCGTACGTATACCTGCGCGCGCGCGTGTGTGTAGTTTACTGCAGGTGAACTCGTCGCGTCGTGTCCCGGGGTCTCTGAAAATTCAATTTTCAACGTGCGGGCGAGTTCGCAGAGGCTGTTGCACTGCGGCACACATCGCAGAGCTCGTCTACTGCGATCAGCAGCTATACGATAATTTAATAAATTTATTTACATAGCTCGATAGTATTATAATACATGTACAACACGAACCGCAAGCTAGATGACGCGTGCGAAGCTTTCGCGCACATTACGACGTGAAATTTTATATTACGAATATTACACGAATAACGCGAGCGAGCGAATACGAACCTCGAGCTACCTCTGTTGTGTATCGCGTATTACGTATACATTAATGAGCTCTGGCGTACCTGAACTATTGTGAATATTAATACACGCGCTCATATATGAAAGGGCAGGTGTGCTGCTGCGAGGATATAATCAGCAACATTCATGATAGCGCGGCAGACACGACGCGACGCGACGGAGGGGGACAGACGGGGGAAGCCCCGTAATCAGTGCGAAGATAAGCAACTCTCCTACATTTGTAGCGCTGTATGGCGGCGTGTTTCGAGTTGCTGCTGCTGCTCTTTACTCGAATAAACACACGAACACAGCGTTGTAACGCTTATGGCTGTTCGTATATACGTACACGAGACTTGGCTAATGGAGTCGCGTCGAGGAGCTGCTGCTGCTGCATTCAACGTCAACTTCGACTTTCGACTATACATAAGATAGTTTACCAAGATGCGAGCGAGCGAGCAGTCAGGCATCGCTCAGAGAGAGAATGTTATTGTGCCAATTTATGCTCGCGCAAGCTCGGCCGAGCGAAGGAGGCATTTTACTCGCGTGCATGTGTGTATGTATAAGCACGAGTGAAAGCGCTAAATCAAGGCTGCGGCATTCTCGAGGCAGACGCTTTATTCGTACCTTACACTGTGCAGTGTGTGTGCGCCGCGCGCGTATATATATACCCAGAGCAGATAAAAGAAAAATGTCACGGAGAGGAGAGAGGGTGAATGGAGAAAAAGAAAATGATTACCTTTTGGCAGGAATCCAGCGTGTATGAGACGGGCCTCCATGAGCAAGGACGGCAGCAGGAAGCACATGGCCGTGCAGAGATGTATGAAAGCCGAAGTCGGACCCCCGTGTCTCCACAAGCTGCTGGCTACTCCTGAAAGGGACAAAAAAATTAATTTTGTCAAATTTTGAGCGCTCGCAATACGTCAAAAGAAAAAAGAAACACAATTACTCACCGCTATCGGCGCCGGCGTTGATGAGGGTCGCGGGCGGATCCCTCGTGCAGGTGGTCAGATGCTTGCCCAGCTTGATGCCGTCGTTGGCCAGATTGCCGAGCTTGAGGAAGGCCGCGGCGAGCAGGATCGGCAGCATGAGGACACCCGCCCCGGCTAGCGCCAGACAGGCGTACAGCTCGATCTTCGGCGGTGGCGCGTCCGCCGGCCATGGCAGTGACAGGTAAGCTGTGTGGGAAAAGGAAAAGAAAAAAAAGTGTCATAACCGTCGTATTCGAGATAAATATTTTCTCGCGCGCTCCTACCGATATCGACTGTCGCGATCTATCGAGTTTATGGACGTAGACGTGCAAAAACTATTGTACTTCGGTGTTGAAAATATTCACATCGAAATTGATGAAAGAGTGGAGGAAGTATTTTTCCTTCGCGTACTTAAAATTCAATTCTTTTTTCATTTACATTAATTTTCATGTAGTTTTTTCTAATTTTTTACACGTTTTAAAGAAGATGGCAATTACAACAAAAATATAAATTAGAATTTTATTACATTATTGTTTATGCTTGTGTTAAGAAATGAATCTAATAATGGCGATTTTGTCGTCACCAATAGCTGTATCGAATTCCCAAAAAGCACCTGGCTATATATTTGTAAATTTCTTAGATTTCATAATTGATCCAATATACTAGTCGTGAGAGCGCAGAGAAGTAGTATAATCTTTTTCCAAAGTGTTGCCTCTTTTTATTTGAAAAGTGATGACGCGAGTGAAAAGGTGGCTCAGAGCTATCAAACGACAATAACAATACTGGTGTATGCACAAAGACGAATCATAACAAACGATATAATCGATTACGTGAATTTCGGGGCGTGCTTATGAAAACTCGCGTACGTTTAGTAGTAAACGTACTATAAGCAAATCAAAAAACTCACCGATGAATCGCTTGGTGCATCTGTAGGCTATGTAAGACTGAAAGACCACGGCGATGATGCCGTACCAGACGGACCAGAGACTGTTGACGTGGCCCCGACCGCAGCCACCGCCGCTGTTTCTCTTCCTCTGCGCGGCGGCGTGGGCCGCCGAGGCGTCGGCGCGAGCCTTGGCCCGGGTGCGGGCGCTACGGGCCCCGGCGGCGTTGCCGTTGGCGAGGGACGACGCGGCCGCGGTGGTGCTGGTGATGCCGGCAGCGTTGACGCTAGTCGCCACGGGCAGCAGCGGTTTCAGGCCCTTGTTCTTGGCCGCTTTAGCTTGGCTCGCCATCATGTCGTTGTTGTTCTCGTTGTAGCCCATCAGGCTGCCGCCCATAGACATACTGATTCCTGCGCAGCAGAGACGATAACGATAACAATTACGTGTACGTATAAGTATATTGTCATGTATATAATACGCGTGGATAATAATAATGATGACGACGACGACGATGGTGGTGGTAGTGGTGAATTAAAAAGGCATTTAGGCCTCCGAGACAAGGTGAAGATAAGGAATAAAAGCGTACCGAAGGGCTACTATACAAGGAGGGAAGAGCTGGAAAAGGAAAAAGCGAGAGGCGCAGAGGCTCGAGCCCCGAAAGGAAAAGGAAAAGTCGACGACGAGGCAGCAAGGAGTACGGTGGAAAGGTAAAGGACCGGTGGCGCGCGAGAGATAAAGTACATACGGACGCCTTGGGAATGCCTCGGACTATGGTGCTATATATAATCGAGTACCGCTGCTGCTTCGCTTTTCCAACGAAGCTCGAGTCCCGAAACTGCCTCGCTATCTTCCTCTCTCTCTCGACGTCGGGGCTCTCTCTACGCGTTTGCGAGCGGTCTAGGAGATATAAACGCGAACGAGCGAGACACGGCCGGGGCATTTTATCGACGCAAAACTACTACTAGACTATACGTGTACTCCGCCGTCGGAGCTTGCGGAGCGCGTCGCGTTTTACTTCTATTTCTTTTAATTAAGCGCGCCTACTACTACTACGCGACCGGCTCTCGGGCGCGCTCACAGAGTGAATTTTTCATTTCAAGCCTACTACTATACGTCATGGCCCTTCTCGCCAGATATATGTACCTGTATTACATTATTATTATAGTAACGTAATGTGTCATGTTATAACGTAGAGATGGCGGGGAGTCTTTGATATTTGAAAAAATTATAAGACAACGTCGGGACTCGAGGAGTAAGAAAAAAAGATTTATTTTTTTATTTTTAAAACTTTTCGTTAGGCTATGAAGTTACGGCAAGAATACGCGATAACGAGGATATTCTCAAAATTCGCGTGCAAATTGTCATTATTACGTAACACATATATATCGCATGCAAATATGGCAGCTGCAGATCGAGAGTCCCGCAAACCCTGACGCAGTCTCATAATTTTCCCAAACTTTTACCATTATAACGAGCCATACGCGGCACGCGTGCATATACGCGCGTTCTATAACTACACGAAAGGCATATACCTGCTGCGCGAGCGAGGGTCAACGTTCTAGGCCCATCATTCTCTGTGCGCGCGCGAACGTCGGCGCGCTCGCATACACATATAGTATACATACATACACACCAAGGGCACATCAGACCAGAAACTATATTCTCCCTGTCTCTCCCACAGGACGCACCGGCGAAATTTACGATCGCGGCGCGCGGGCGCGCATATACATATAGCTTTTGGAGCTTGACGCGCGCACGCGAGATTATCCGCCCTGCGCGGCGCTGCCATACTACTACTCTAGGCTGCTGCTAGCTGCTTTTCTTTCCAACCCTCCCCGCGTTTCACGCATACGTATATATAATCAGAGTGTACGTGTATGTGTACGCGTTTTAGTTTCTCTCTCTCTCACTCTTGCAGTCGTGTCTGGCCCTTTAAATTCTTCGACTCCCCCGCCGTCGGCGAGAGAGAGAGAGAAACTCTCTCTCTCTCTCTCTACGTTTAGTTCCCTATGTACGGATCCCTTTTCGAGTGTTAGCAAGCGCGACGTGTACGCGATGCGTACATATATATACGTACACACACATACACACATACACAGTATAGGTAAACGTTGCCGCGTGCACGAGATCGCGCGCTGAAAGGACGTTAATTGGAATCGAAAGCGAAAGCCCGTACAGCACACTACAGTACGGTACGCGATGCTCTTTCGATAAAACTTTCGGTTAGGTACCTCTTCTCCTCTTCTATCTTTTTTTTTTAATTCCATCGAAGGCTCTATAAGCACTGGGCTTTTTTCTCTCTCACTCACTACGGCGAGATAACGCGTTTATATATATACGCGTGTGTGCAGGGAGCGAGAGAGAAAATGCATTGAAACGATCTTTCGCGGGGAGTGTGCGGGCTCAAAGAGCCGCGCGCGTGTAAACGAGCGAATCTAATTGTCGTTTTCGAGGATGCATCTTTTGAAATTTCGATCCATTACTCTCTCTCTCACTCTCCTCGGAAGCTCGGCGAGCGAAATGCGATTTCATAGCCGCCCGTCACGGCGCGGCGGACCCCTACTCGAATTTCGAGAGGGCAAAGGTACGGAAAGAAGAGAAAAGAGAGCGAAAGATATGCTTTGATAAATATACAAGAGAGATTTCGAATACTTTATAAGTTTTGAGCGGGAGCAAAAAGGGAAATAGAAGGCTTAAGCTGCCTCGGTTGGCAGCAGCGGCATCCCTTGCGCGCGCAATACGTGCCGCAGCAGCAACTAGAGGACAAAAAATTGCAAGATTGTCTCTCGCCGGCGCATACATCACGGTCTACCGACTGGCGCAAAAAAACGAAAAGGAACGATTCTCCATCCTCATCGTCTGTCTCTCTCACTCTCGCTTTGCGTGTCTGCATAGTAAAAAATCTTCGTATCGCATTTCAAAGCCCACAGCAGCAGCAGCGGTGGTGGGCGGCGGTGGAGTTTTGTTACGCGGAAAAATTCCAACTCGCAAATCGAGAGAGATTCCGAGGCGTGTTGGGCGCGACACGCGCATCATTTCTCGCACCTCTCTCTCGGTAGTGTCCGCAATATCATCCCTCGTTTGACCTTTTTTTTCCATCTTTCGCTCGCTTTTATTTTTGCGGTTTGAATGTTTGGGGGTGCGCGGAAAAAATTCGACGAAATATCATAGCTTTATTTTACCACATACACCGTGTACGTACACCATGTAAATTCACACGATAAACAAGCAATTCCGATTCCACGAGCCTAATTATATATATCTAATGCTATTTGATTTTTAGGTAGAGAGAGAGAGATTAAGGAATACGTGCCTGCCTCCTTAGGTACTGTTTTGAAGGAAGCTCGCGCGCGTAGTACTGCATTATATCTATAGCACGACCGATATAAGCAATTGAATTTCTGGTACCGATCAGTTTGCCAAACACTCGAACAGAATCTAATTACGAAATGCCTCCCTTTGCATATCGAAGGCATTGCGCCGCGCGCGAGAGAGAGAGCTGAGACATTAGACGCGTAGGTACTACTACTATACGCGTACATCGCCGCCGCCGCCTCGAGTTTGCCTTTGATCGAAACGCGCGCGAGGCTGAGGGAGAGAGAGAGAGACGACGACGACGAGAAACGGAGAAATTCGATCGAACGGCGACGTCGTATTGCAGGTATACACGTCGTCTCCATTAGTTCACCTCTCGAGAGTCAAAATATGGCTATATATGCGCGTCTGCCAGTTATGCGTGTGTGTGTGGTTGTGTATGGTATGAATCCGCAAAATTATGGCTGCGCGCGAGAAAAGCCTCCGCACGTCGCGTCTTCCTTACAGAGATCCTTAGCCCTTACGTAGTTTACTCCGTGCGCCGATGCAAGTAAGGAGGAAATCTCGATACAGCCGCAGTTCTAACCGTGCGGCTGACGAAACCGAATGGAGAGAGAGAGAAACGCGTATTACGGATGTTATGGTATTACCGAGACCAGATATAGCCATGGATGATATATTCGGTTGGATTTATGGCGGAAAAATTCGATACGTAATCCGGTACGCATACGAGATTTCGGATATTATATAACGTAATATAAAATGAGGAAAATGGATATTATATATGGTCGTAATTTTATTAATGATATTATTACTTACATTAACTTTCCAAGAGGCGCAGCGCAGATCTGCTACTTTTCGTACGTGAGACTTTTTGAAATATTCTTGCAGCTCTATCTTTTTTTCCTTTTCTTTCTTCTTTCTTTTATTCTACCAATTAGTCGGAAGCATCATCTCGAGGGTAGTCGTCGTTGCCGTCGACCGCATCTGCAAAACAGAAACGGCAAACAATTAGAATTCAATGAACGTTGCGAACCTTCTCGTATCTTATACACTACATTATATACTTTATCCTTCCGGCCAGACGCGCGGACGCTTCATTGTACTTTTGTGCAAAAGGGCCAGAGTAGAGAAAGAGAAAGATTTTCAAGCGCCGGCTCGAGTGTTGCATTAATGAACTCTCCCATTAATTAGAATAATATTATAGAGAGAGAGAGAGAGAGAGAAACGATTGTGCAACGAGTCGAAGTATATAACTTTAGTCCGCGCGGAAGAAAATAATAATGGAGTATGGTAATTATTTTCAACGTTTAGAGGTAATGTTTTGATATCTCTGTGGAGGATCAATATGAAAATAGTAAATCCTAGATCGACTGGCGCACAGGAGGCGTCATTTATTTTCAAGTTGATTCCTACGTTCGCCGCTTGTGCTATGTAGGCGAGCTTTCAACTCAATTAAAATTTCAATTAGATTAAACTTTAGAAACGAAAAGCTGCTCTTCGACCGCACGCAGTTCCACGGGATCTAGGACACGCGAGTGGTATAATGTTTTATTAAACCTATAGATTCTAGCCGACTATTCTGCGAGAGCAAACGACGATTCGTAACTTTATGTTTTTTTAATCGATAAATCATTCAAAGAATTTAACGTTATCGTAGTATCATCATTGAACAATTGCAATAACAAACTATAGCATTTTATACATAGATAGTTATTTGTTTTTAAGATATCTGTTATTAATGTCTGTTATTAGCTAGCATAGAGATTTCATCAATAGTATAAGGACTTTTTATTGTGGTGTTTACATTGAAGTAGTAAAATTTTCTTGGTACAGTTTGTAAATATCATCGAATCTGATATAAATTAGTTTCAATTCGTACGAACAGATCAGTCGAAAACTCAAATCTAAGAGAAAAATATGGAATCTTGCGCGATACTACTGAACATGTGTCAGTCAGAGATGATGGATAATCACTTCAATATATAATAACTGAAAAAATAATCAAATTTTATAACTCAGATATTGATGTTTTTCACTTGCAGATTTGAAAGTGCCATCTAGCAATAGAAGTAGATGTCACTTTTAAATCTGCAAGTAAAAAACTTAAAGTTAAATTTCAAGTTGAAGTTTGATTCTATTCGTTACCAAGACAAGAAAATGTATATTTCATTTGTTATTGTACTCATACGTGTTTGATATAATTGCTAACACGACTCTTTAACGAATCATCCTGAAGATCTGTAAACTTTCCAGTTCTATTACTAGATGTCACTTTCAAATCTGCAAGTGAAAAACTCTAATTTCTAACTTATAAAATAGGATTTATCCTTAATATACGAAACATGCCGTTAATATGAAACGACTCAATCGAAATCTCCATCCGATTAAACTTTCGCAATATATAAGAAACGATGAGCTATTCTTCGTCGCATCACCCATATCTAATTGCGATCGAATCACTCGAGGACATGCGAGAGCAGAGTTTTTTTAATCGTACCTACTATATAGGTTATACGGATTCGAATCAAGCTCGCATATGTAAACGCGATTACAAGCTCGGGGTAAAGAAAAAAAGACGAGGAAAAATCCACTCGATAGTTGCAGGCCGCTCGCCATTGCCGCCGCCCTTTAAGGTACTCGAAGCCTCGGAGAAATAACAATAAAAGTGAAGGCGCGACGGCGGTATATATATACCCGCATTCTCGGTCCGCAGACTCGCTCTAGGTATATACACGTCCATGTGCAGGAGGCAGCTCGTATAATGAAAGGGGCTGGTAATATGTGGGTAAGGTAAGGCGCACGAGAGTGAGAGAAGCTCTCTCTTTCCTTCTCTCTCTCTCTCTCTCTCTCTCGCTATAGCTCGCGTTAATTAAAGGGACACGGCGAGGCTATATAGAAAGATAGTTTTTGCGGTGCTCTCTCCTCTCTCTCTAGCACATCTCTCGAGAGCTCGAGACACCGCACACTTACACTTTGCCCTCTCACTCTCTGGCTCTCTTCTTGGCGATATATGCAGTATATATATCGCGCCGCGGACAATGAGGAAAACCGCCAAGGAGCGAGATAACATCCTCGGCCATTAGCCGCTGGGATTAAAGCTCTATATTCGATCGCAAGCTCGCGTGTGCATTACATCTCGCGGTCTCCTTTGCTCACACGCATCTCTGTATAACTATAACTATATAAGTAGCATGTAGCGAATTTCAACTTTGATCATAAAAAAGCTCGCGCACATCTCTCTCGTATACTTTAGGCAGAGTTCGATCAAGAAGACAGAGAGTGAGTACGAGGGAGGAGTAGCCCGACGTCGGGGCCCTTTTAATACTCGACGATATTAGCGTCGCGTATATACCCAGAGAGAAAAGAGAGAGTGTGTATATATAGTGGCTCTCTCTCACTCTCTCGCAGTGAATAATGGCTCGGAAAAGGCGTGTGCGTGCGTGAGCGCCGGCAATAGTATACAGACACAGACCCGCAGCAGCAGCAGCCGCCCAGACACGAGAGAGAGAGAGAGAGAGAGAGAGAGAGAAGGGGAAAGTTCGAGAAAGCGAAAGCTCTCGGGAAATCGGAGCTTGTGTGTATACGCTGGCGCGCATTCAGGCTCTTCAGGCTCTACTGCTGCTGCTGCTGGTGCCATGCAGCGGCAGGCGACGCGCGCTTGTGTATATCGCGCGCTATACATACATACACGCGGTGATATAAAGTAGCAACGATTTTTCCGACCAGCCGCGCCGCGCCGTTTTTCTACCTTTTTTTTTTTCATCCTTTTCAATCTGTACGTGCGCGTCGCGAAATACGCGTGCTGCCGCTGTTCCACCCCGTTATGAGAACGATGAACGATTCGATTTTTGAAGAATCATCAAGCTTATCGTGTACCGTTTGAGCTACTTGCGTACACGACGACGACAACGCCGCGCACGCAATGCTCATATACTTACCGGAAGATAAAAAAAGGGAGAGAGAGAGAGAGAGAAAGAAATCTCGTTTGCCTCGCGAGCTTTCATGTATTCAATCAAGGTATAGTCACTTAAAGAGGATTATGCACACGTCAACGTATAAACGCGGGAATGTACGCAGAATTACACGCGAAAACGTACTACGTCGGCTGGAAGGAAAGCAAAAAAAAACGAAGAAAAAGGAGATATCAGTCGTCGAGCCAACGACAAGCGATAATTTTAAAACCTGTGCCTACTACTGCCTCTACTTGCAGCAATGAGTATTATAGGTCGTTTCCACGGCTGCAAGCTCCTAACGATGTCTCCTCCGCTCTATAATCTTCTGGATTTCCGAGCTTATATGTATATAGGAATAGATATCAAGGCTAATTGAATAGAAAATTTAATGGGGTGGAAGGAAAAATTGAGGCGCAATTGAAGCGCCTCAAACTAGCTGATCCCGAAAGCTAGTCGGGACGAGATATTACGGACAGTGAATTATTATCAAAGAGATATAGCGCGTAGTAGCGGCAAAGGTAAACATGTCATCGAGATATTTGATGAGAATTCGAATATAAAAATATAAAAAGAGGTGAAAAAGCTCTGCACGCGGAGTAGTTTATTTTAATAAACTGAAAACTGATTTTTGTTTCGGGCGCAAAAACCCGAAAACCGAGACTCGACAGTTTATTTGCTTGGAAAAACTTTACACCCCGCGTGCACTGCGGGGGGATCAAATAGCTTTTAACGCGCCGTTCGAGTGCAAAATATAAAACGCGAAATGTATATCGAGTAAAAGCTCGTACACATTTTATCGAGCACATTAAAATGGATTTTCGGGAAAAAGTAATTTATTAATATTTCCAACCGAAACATTATTCCGCGATATATCTCATCCTCGTTCGCGCTTCAAAAAAGCTTATGCGTTGCGTGTATACGCGTAGACAGTGTTTACTAAACACGTTCCAAATTTTGCGCCCATACAGGTAGCTGCTACTGAAAAAGTTTTTTTTCGCCAAGATAAACTTTTTCTTTTCTCGCTTACTCCGCGGCCCTTCTTTCCTCTATCTGCATCCTAATCACTCGTGTTAGATCTCACTCTCTTTTTCTCGACCCTCTTCGCGCGCGTACTCTCTTCTGGGAGCTTTTCACCGAGCTTTCCCCCCCATCCTTCTGAAAGTTTGCGCCTACAGGAAACTTTTACCATAGTTTTAAATGCGAATCGAGTTTTAAATGCGCGCGTCGATCTCTCGTCGCGTCCACCATCACCACCATCGTACCCCACCGCGGATGGAAAAATATTTGCTTTTGGGAAACTCTTCTTCGTTTTTTTTTCTGGTTTGTTTCTTTCGCCTTTATATAACTACCGACTACCATATTTACTCGTGGAAAACCAGAGAGAGTATATACATATTTATGAGCGGTGGTGTGTTTTTCCATCGGCCGCAAAGGACCGGTGCGCGCACTGGTTTGCGCAAAAATAAATAAATCTCGGACCGAGAGAGAGAGAGAGAGAGAGAGACAGGACTTAATTGACGAAGCAGACGATGACGACGAAAGCGCTTTGAAAGATATCCCGAACGTGTGCGCGCGCGCGAGTGTGTACACCTAATACGCGTGCGAAACGGCGGCCTTCTCCTTTTTTTCGGGGCCGCCAAACGGAATTTCGTGCTCGTGATCGTGTCCGGATATATCTACATGTTGTTATATACCGGTATATGCTACTACACCCACGCGCGCGCACACACACACGTGTATTACAAATGGCTCTCCAGAGAGTCTAGGCGCGTTGCTCTTTGTATATCGCATACAACAAAGTGCTCTCTCTCTCTCTCTCTCACTCTGTTGCGCTTTTTTTTTGCTCTCTCTCGCACGTATACATATACCGGCCGAGAGTGCAGTGGAGAGAGACCCCCAACTCAATCGGGAGATATTACGAGCAAGTTGAGAGAGAAAAAGAGAGGGACTGAGAGCTCGATGTACCCTTTTGTTCTGTCGATTAAAGCGAAAGGGGTGTGGTGGTTATAAGGCCTGCTGCTGGTGACCGGTGCATATTTAAAACCTGGGAGCGCGCAAGTGCACAGGAGGGGTTGTGCTGCTGCTGCTCGCTTTGTACCTAAAAAACAATCTACATGATTGACTTACTCGGAGAGATTCGCGCGTGTACACGCCGTAACGTCGGCTATGTTTTTCCAAAAATTCTCGACGCAGCCATATGCACGCGCAGAAGGGGTACGCAATAAATATTGATACGTACGGTTTTAAAAATATTTATGTTCTAGTGTAAATTTCTTCATGCGAAAATTACGATGACCACTAAAATTGTTTCAAATTCAATGACTTAGACTTTGAGTCATGCTTTAATTTATATAATTTTTTGTACTTTGCCAATTGCAGATTGATGCATACATAGATACTCGCCATCTAGTGGCGAAGACTGGCTCTAATTATGATTAAATTTTCATTAATTATAATTCAATTTTACTTATACATGCTGAAAAAAATATATAATTTGAAGTTCTAAATCAAACAAAAAGACGTTCGTTAATACATTGAAAATCTATTAAATTGTGCAATATGCGTGCTTGACGGTATTCGTTTTAATAAATCTATCAATATTTTTCACTCCAGAGATATTGATCAACCATTCTCAAGTTCATGATTTTTCATTCAATCTGTAATAAATTCAATTTTTACGTTTACACTAACAATAATTGAAATTTTTCATTTTCTCATTTCTTTCCTTACTAATACAAAAAATTGCGTCGTCCAGAAACTTGAATTATCTCGTCTATAAATATATAATAATTATAAGTACGGGGCGAGGAGCGAAAGCACATGTACATATTATTATAGAAGCGCGAAACTTCGGGGGGGCAAGAATTTACGAGTCAATTTTGAACAGTATACAGCAGCGGCAGCAGGGCACTGCTCGAGTGAAAGCGGCTGAATCCATGAACGGTTGGCGCTCCTAATTAGAATTGAGCATTATTACGGCCGCCTGCAAAATTATACAATATATATATCTACAAAATATGAGTACCAGAGCAATATGAGAGAGAGAGGGAGAGACTGCAAACGGTTCCGTAAACGTCATTATAATCAAAGGTGCTATAATAACCTCTTCTCATTTTTCGTGTCTTCCTTCCGGCTTTAAGCGGCGCGGCGCGGCGTGTGCGGCTAATGCGCTCGCTCGCGCGTTACATGATTATATACATTACGATTTTAATGTAAACGAAGCACAGAGAGAGGAGCTCGGCACTGCTCGCGAGCCTGTTTTTCTATATTACTGCTCTTATCTCATTACCCGGAGTATTCAGGTGCGAATATACTATATTTATATGGCAGAGAAAACTTGCCCTTAATTACGACCGATTGTATTTTTTTTTTTTTGCTCTCGCATTTTGTGCGCAAAGCTCGACAGCTCTTCTCGCAGCGCTGAAAAGGGAGATTAACGCGTTTCGCGCACTTTTGACAGCTCTGCTCGAAAGTCGAAGAATAGCAGCAGTCGGGAGGAGGAGAGAATTTATATAGTATACACAGCTCGAGCAAGAGAGGCGAAAGAAAATTGGCGTATAAGAAGATGTAATCCCTCGAAGATGCGGGAATGGTGTGACAGCGGCAGCGGCGATGACGCTCGGGGTTCGGAAAGACGTAGACGACGACGACGACTCAAGGCCAAGGAGAGGTTCGGTTCTTTTTTTTCTCTCTCTCACTCCGATGCGGGAGAGAGTGCGAAAAGTGTCTGCGCGAGGATCCTTTTGTGTATACGTTTGGCTCTTAAGGAGGCTCTTCTTTATGCAAAGCTCGGCAGTGGCAATGGCGGTGGCGCATCTTTTAATAAGCGACAATTAGGGGGCGTTATGCGAAGAGCAGCAGCAGCAGCAGCAAAGGCACACAGAAAATGCTTTGAAGTGTGTATATGGATGTGTGCAGTGTGTCCGTGTAAAGTCGAGCTTATAAGGGGCTTTTTCAAACTTTGCACTATACTATATATGTACTATGTATTGCGCCGTGCTTGTGTGTATGACTATGCGTTGATTTTCAACAATATGTATACAATCATCGACGGCATGGCAGCTTCGGCGACGACTCGCCTTTAATACATAGAGAGAAGTTGGTGCAGCGGAGCAGCTTCCGCTTGATCGATCTCGAGGCCCTTGACTTTTCTCTGTGCGCGCACGTTTGTACAAACAAACTATATATATCTACGAGAGCTGCTCCTGCAGACTGCACATACACATACACGTACAGAGTACAGACACACATGGCAGCAGACATGAAAAAAAGAGCCGTGAGTTTGCGCGATCTTTTTTTTTCTCTATCGAGCTTCTCGACTCCCATGCCCTCTCTTCCTCTGTCTCTCTCTCTCTCTTTCTTTTTCTTCCTCTCCGCCGCTTGCGCCGGTGTGCAAGAGAGAGAAAATCCATTTTCCCAACTCCATTTTACCCGACGAAGACACAAACGTCGAACGGCTGCTCTGCTGCTCTGCTGCTGCTGCTGCTGCTGCTGCTCCTGCGTAACCGAGTATACGACGTCGGGGATCGACGCGTACAGACACAAACACAGCATACAGAAACACACATGGCAGGCGTGCGGCAGCATCATTGAGGGAGAGAGAGAGAGAGAGAGAGAGAGAGAGAGAGAGAGAGTGGTAAATTCTATTTCCTGAAACAATGCGATTTAAGTATCGGGTCGATTTAAATTCAATGAAGCTCGAGGAACGAAAATAATCCTCAATCGACAGGATAAGCTCTACTCTCGTCGCATAATTATGGGCATGTATAATAATACTTTACTTTCACCCCTTCCCCTATATACGAGGAATTGGACGCGATCTCTCTTGCGATATGACATTTTTTTCTGTCTCTCTCGCGAAAGTATGATAACAGCGAAAATAAAAGCCTCCGGCTATGTATATCTCTCGTATATCCCACGAAGTTTTCTCGCAACCGAAACAATACGCAGCTTGTCAAAGGATAACGCGACGCGTCGAGTTCTTTCGGTGCGTATACATCGCCACGCAGCAGCACTTCATTGCTCGAGCGCAAAGGATTTCCATTGGAATGATGAAAAAGGGGGTGGGGTGGGGGAGAGAGAGAGAGACTCTTATCTTCGCCGCAGGTTTTTGGGATGGATTTCGGTACGTGACACAAGTGAAAATGCGTGTCTTGACGCCATCTGGCCGTGACGCGCCGCTTCGCTCGGGAAGCGCCAAATCGAAGGTCCTTGAGCGAGAGAAAGAGAGGACGATCGGCTTGTCGAATAGGGATTGCGGGGGTGGTAGAGTAGAGTAGAGTAAGGAGAAAACTCGCAAAAGTTGGCTTGATTTAGTTATCGTACACGTGACGGCTCGAATCGCGTATAATAAGAAGCAGCAGCAGCAGGAGCCAGGAACAGGAGCAAGGGATATAAAAGTGATCGTTACACAGAAGCTATATATATAGTCAAATTGCAGAGCACAAAAGAAATTCCGATTACAGCATTATCGACGACGACGACGAACGAGCGTACAGCAGTATAGAGACTATACGTACACGTAAGGTATACAAAACGTCAATGTGTATTTATACGTACGAGTAGTAGGCAGCAGTGGTATGAGAGAGGCTACACACTGTACATAAATTGCACGTAAAGTACAATGGATTGCGTCGCGTGCAGAGGAGAGGCCAGAGAGAGAGAGAGAGAGTAGTAGTAGTAGTAGTAGTAGTAGGTACTACTACCTACCTCCGCGCGCGACGCACAAATGGAAATTTACCGAACGGCAGAGGAGGGCCGCCTGCGAATGTCGTTAATGCACGCACGCACACAGCAGTAGTAGTGGCAAAACGCATAGGTCGAAGAGAGGGACATGCGTGTATAAACAGCAGCAGCAGCGAAGAGGAAGACAGTAGAGAGTGAGAGAGTGACCAATACTCCCCGGTGGATTTGCGCGCATGTTGTACGTATTACTGCGCGCCCATGCCCATGCAGAGGCTCTCGAAACACAACAATACTATACTATGTGCACACGCACATGACGGTCGTTTCAAGAGACAGAGAGAGAGAGAGAGAGAGAGAGAGAGATATATACACAGCGGAGAGAAGCACCGATTGAACGAGCTATAGGTACCACGGTTGGAGCTGTGCGTGTGTATCCACTCCAGTGGCGCGTAATTTATATAATATAAATATATCGACTGCGCGTATTATGTGTATGTGTATACGTGTGGCGAATATCGATGAAGCATTGCAGGGAGCGCAACGACGTCTAGCAATGCGATGATAAATAATAACGCAAAAGGAGAGACATAGAGACAGAGAAATATATAGATTATCGAGAGTAAAGGTATCCTATATACGACTCCGAGTGTGGGAATGCGGGAACGTCTCCATGACTACTGCCTCATATATAGAGGAGCTTAGAGCAGTGACATCTCTCCGTATGCCTTGCTTTCCCTACCGCTGTGGTCATGAGAGATTCTTGGTCTTTCTCCCTCTCTCTCGCTCACTCTTGATCTTATTTGTCGGTCGCTGCAGTCGTCCCATTAGCGGTGACACGCGACCTCTGCACTGTCTGTCTCTGACGACCGATTTCGGGGGGATAATTGCCAGCTAGCGGCCGGCGTTAGCATCAGTTTCTTGGCTAGGTAGGACGTATATATAGCCTCGATGCGTTTGCTACTGCACGACAGATTATTAATTAAGATTTGCTCGATAACTGCACGCACCCGAAAGCTCAAATTCTATTTTTATAAAAAATCAAATTTTTTCAAAACTGTGTCTTGATTTATAAAAATATTTCAACTTTTCCACTTGCAGGTTAAAAAATTAAGGTACTCGCCATCTAGCGGCGAAAGCTTAAAGTAGCATTGTTTCATATTGAACGTTGCGGAAAACTGATCTGAAATGTTTTGAATGTTAGCATTGTAATTTTTATGGCAGTTAAAATATTTTTAACATAATTTTAACAAAAATTCACTAAGTAAATCAATGATAATTAATGCTCAAACATTTCAATTATTGGTGATCAAGCCATTCTTCCCATTATACTATTTTTTTGCGACCTCATTTATGCAAGTTGCAGGCAGCACGTGTTTCGTTTCCGGCCTCACCTTGATCAAATTTCCCGTCACTTTTCCCGCTAGCGAGCTTAATGCTCTTTGCACCAGCGCGTTGCAGCAGGCAGCAGCGCCGTAAATTTTTCTCCATCGCGCTCGATGCGTCGGGTACGTACTTTCGGGACGTACCGTGATTACACGGGGATATTATATTCCACGCATTAATTTCACGTTCCCGTGGGTTAACGTATTATACATGTATCATCATCGTAGTCAGATTCCCAGCTTCCAACCGATCGGGATGAAAGAGGAAAAAGTGTCGACGAGCAGCTCCAACTATACCATGAACATCTCCATAGAATATAACATGTAGTTCGCCTTTTTCCTTTTATACTCAATCAATTTCACATTGTCTCTCGTGAATTACATATAAATCCGATTCGCGGCAAGCGCGAAATCAAAACCATTGAATTGGAAATGGTATAATACCGCGAGGAGAAGGATTTTATCTGACCTCAGCGACGAGTCTGCAAATAAAATGAAAATCTTCGTCTTCTCTCTCTAGCCGCCAATATATATACCGTGCGGCGAATTAAAAATCCAATTAGTAGCCGTGAATTACGCGCATTAAACTCACAGTCGAGATGGTCGATTCGGAGGGTGTGTGCGGCGTACATACATACGTACAATAAATCTTAGGCGGCGGCGCACATGGCCTGTACGCTGCTCTAAAATATATGTAGGCAAGCGGGATGCATCTTCTTCGAGTCTCTAATCCTCCCGCACACGCATATAACACACACGCACGTACACAGCAAGAATCGATATATAGGAAGAAAATTTCGGGGGCGATGCGATAGTATACATATATACGTACGCGCAGTCACCATAGAAACCCAGCTTTAATGATCCTCCCTCCGCGTGGAGCAGCAGCGGCACAGGCCTGGCCTATAGCGGCAGCAGCTTCGTTTTTCGATTAGGACTTTTTCTCTTCTATATATATCCCCGCATGTAGTATCCCACCGACCGATATTGCTCGCCTTCTCTCTCATTCTCTCTCGAGGGATGATATAGTTTTTCCCTTTTTTTTTCATTCTCGTTACTTCCTTTCTTTTTCGGTGTGCCTTTTGCCTTTCTTTAATGAGGCAGCAGTAACAGCAGCGTAGTGCACCGTAGTATATAGCTTTTTATTCGCCTCTCTATATAATACATGGGTTTTCTGTTACACGCGGCGTCGATGAAAAGCCCTCGTCGCCGAATTGTTAATGGTCAAAGAGTAGAGTAGAGCGTGGGACGTAATAATAAAGTATCCGTCGATAAACGCGCGCCGTCGAATCTCAAAACCGTTTGTGTTTGTGTACTCTTAGCGATTAATTTTATCGGAATCAAAGATAAATCGGCGCGAGTATCTCGGAAAACGAGATAAGACGAATAAGATGTCTATGGCTTCGGAGCCGAGAGCCGCGCTCAGTGATTTATCGCTGGCTCGTTGTTTATTTAAGAGAGAGAGAGAGCTATGCTGCCGCTGTGAGAATCACCGGTGTGGTAATGCTACTACTGCGTTACGTCTTTATTGGACCTCCCGGTATGCACACACACAGCTCGGTATACATACAAACGCGCTCGTTTGAAACTCGACGACGACTCTCGGCACAAACCAGAGCAGCAGAGAGAAAAAAAATCAACTCTCTTAATTTTTTTCACCAACAAAGAGCGAGGAGGCTCACGCAGTCGGTGGGGTGCAGCGCTGAGCTGCTGTAGAAGAGGAAATAAATCTCGCAGTCGCTTTTCACCACCATCGCCCCCTCTCGTGTAGCTCTTTTGCTCGAGCTCTCTCGCGCGCGCGTCATAATTACAAGGACTGTGCTTGCGCTCGTGCGTAAGTTGGCTGGCCGCAAGCGCGTATAGCCGCCGCCGCCGCCGAGCTTTAATTTCCCGAAATTTACACGAAAGCCCAAAGTCAAGGCTATACGCACAAACATGTGCGTGGTTGTATACTGTACACGCAGCTATCGCACGTAGTACACGGCCAGGGCTAAAATGATACGACGACACGACGCAACAACTGTTTCCCTCCAGCTCTCTGCTGCTGCTGCTGCCTATAGCCTTATACTGCAGAGCATCTTGGCTCTTGCTTATGCTGCTGCTGTATTATACTTGTTTAGCTGCAAACTACTCGGGTCTGTGGCCCCTTCCGTATCACCACGTCTTGCTGCGTATACGTCCTTGCGCTGCGTGTACACACAAGCGGCGTGGGCGAGTTTCCCCAAAGTAATATTGCCTCGAGGCGCACAAGAGAGAGATGCGCCGTTGCCTTTCGCACTTACGTCGTCTAGTGCGAGCAAGCGAGTTGAGGGGGGCACAACGTTTCGTGCATACAAGCGAGGCCAGGCGCAGGCAGCTACGCACGCGGAAAATTGTCCTACGAGGACGATAGCTCGCTATCTCGAGTACAACATTTATTGGGCTACTATCGCGTTACTTATACGTGTGCTTGCGCGCTCATAAATAATATCGATACACTTTTCTTCATTTGTCTCAATCGAGAGAACAGCAGAGGAAGAAAGACAACAAAAAAAGAGAGAAAATTTAATTCTCGAGTCTGTATACAGCTTTCTCGTAGCCTATATAGCTTAAACGCACCGAAGGCTCGAGCGAACGCCGCGCCGCGTCGTATATAACGACGTTACGTCCAATAATGGCGAGCGGGGGACGAAGGAGAAAAGAACAGTTGGCTACTTTTCCTTCGGTCTCCTTCTTCTTGCATCTTGGGATATAAGGAAAACTTGGTGTGCGCGGCGGCTGGCTAAGAAAAGACGCGCGCGCGCGAATTCTCCAGAGACCGTAAGATCCATGCGCGCGGGCCAATCCATCCCCTGAGAAAAACGTAGAGAGCACACACACGCAAGCTCCTTACACTTGGCGTATTGCGAGTCCACCTCGATATACCTATACGTATAAAAAGAATGGAAAAACAGAGACGAGCGTGTTTTTGTTTATTTGGGAGAGTGTTTTGACTCAATCGCTCGAGGACCTGATATGTATTATGCAAAGGTGAAGGATCCGAGCCATATAGTCAATATTTTTCCTTGATGTAATGTATACGTCCAGCTGTCTCCGAATAACGAGTCACAATTACCGCAGGGAAAATTACCGGATTCGCTAAAAACAATTCGTCATTTCGTATAATTGTACGCAAGCAGCATCAGCGGCAAACTCGACGTGGAAAATGACACTACCGCAGCGTGCCTAGCAGCAGAGAAGTAAGTAGGAAATGCCTTCGCAGCTCGAGAGAGAGAAAGAGAAGGAAATCGATGGGAATTAATTTGATTCGTCGGCGCTATATAGCACAGTTCGAGTTTCTGCAGCTACCTCTTCTCGTCTCGTTTAAAAGGAGAGAAGCCGGCGAACACGATCTTATATATAGCAGCTTGGCATTTCCTTCGGGCCGGCCTCTCGCGTACTAGTCTAACACATACTGTGTGTGCGAGTGCAATTTATACATACGCAGGCTCACAGCAGCAGCAGCAGCAGCAGCTTTGATTAAAAATGTCTCGGTCTCGATCTTAGCTACTGCAGAGCTCAATATATAGACGTACACACGGACACACACACACATATAGCATAGAGAGTAGCCGGCAAGAGAGCGAGCTATTATATATACGCCGGGCTCGTAAAGCTTTTTGTTCTCTCTCGCTCTACTCTTTGCCCATGTACGCGCGCGCGCTTCTATTCAAGAAGAGAGAGAGAGGCCATTGAGATGTGTTTCCGCCGTACATACAGCTACCGTCCGTCTCAGGCCCGACAGAGAGAAGAATCATTTTCGATTGTCTTTCTTGTAATGCGATTTTATACATGCGCAACTCCTTCAAAATAACGAAGATAATAATAATCATCGTAATAATGAATGACGATGATTATAATTTTATTAGTGGTGGGTTCCGTAATTTTTTAAATTGATCGCGAGCTACGCGCGCGGCTATAATACATTTCGAATTCATGCCCACCGGTTTCCGCTTGAGAATTATTAAGCGAGCCAGCTAGCTAGCTAGCTAGCTAGAGCCAGCCAGCCTCGAGTGCTTTTGTTTGCCGTGGTTATATTATAATAGTGACTGCCGGTGCCGCTTGCATCTCTCTCGTGCCCGGACGCCACTACCACCACCGCCATCGCGTAGACTTTATGTTTAATACTCGCGGCGCTATTCAATTTCTGCGCGTTTTCAAACGAATCTCGCCCTCTCTCTCTCTCTCCGCACTGAGTTAAGGTTTGAAAAAATTAATAATTCGAGAAAAATTCATTAAAGTTACAGCGCATCGCCTGCGCGACGCCGCAGCGAAACTCGAGTTCGTTCGTCATCGTACTAGACTACTACTAATACTGCCACTACTTCTTCTTCTTTTTTTTTCTCTTTACCATTCGAAGCGTGCGAGCGATGAATATATATTGTATATACAGCCACCTCTGGCGTATATAACTCTCGGTTGAATGCAAAAAGGCGCAAGCTCGCTCGCTCGCTGACTCGCGCGGCTCGTTTAACGCCAAAGTCAAAAGTTAAGTGGATTCGAAACTGAATCTGACCTGTCTATATATATATATAGATAGAGCGAGTACCGGGGACTGCATTAACGCGCTGCTATATATAGCTGCACTGCGAATACAGCGAGGTATACTCTGCTCTCTGTACATCGCTATATATATTCTCGCGCAACGCGTCGGGCTCCGAACGTGCAGCTAATTAGAAACGAGCTTGCGGGGCTAATAGCCCTGCTGTTCTTTAGTCGTTTTATCCTCGCATCGAAAGACAGGGCCTACGGTATTTTATATTTTATAGTAAAACGAGGGAGCTTGTACGTCACCACCTGCAGCACACGGCTACGAGATTATAAGCTCTCGTCGTCGTCGTCGTCGTCGTCGTCGAGCATTACGAGATTATACGAAAAATGAATGATACTGAGCTTCATCCGTGCGTGACGTAACAAATGCCCTGCATCGTGCATCCCTACGCATAAAGAGATAAAACTCGAGGCCGACCCTGTGTTGTGCGCTAATCGCGTTTGAAACTTTTGCGATTTGATTTACAATTGCGTATCAACGTCAATGCGTGTATGTACTTTTCCACGTGCGCGTTTGACCTCGCGTGCGCTGCCCAAGAGTTGAATTATATTACGATTTGTATGACATGTATAGTCGAGCGTCCGAACGCGCGGCACAGTGGCAAAAAGGGATTTCACACACACTCGTTAATATTATGTAGCAAAAGCTCGGTGCAGAGCGCAGAGAACAGCGGCAGCTACCGTAGCTCGAGTTTAATTAAAACCCTTAGTAGTCGTAGTCGTATAGCTCGCAAGCTCGTTTGATGCGCGAGAGTGACGCAACAGTAGCTATATAGATATAACGAAGGTGAGCGCGCAGAGCTTTGAATTTCAGGAGCCTGCAGAGCTTGCAAGCACACATAAGGAGTGTAAAACACTTGGCACAGTTGTACAGCAGCAACATGCTCGTATACATATATCCTAGCTATGAACGCAATCCTAGCTGCCGTGATGCGCGCGCCCGGCACCAGAGCGCGAAAGAGGAGCAGTAGTATATAATTTAACTACTATATACAGATGATGCTGCTGTTGCTGCTGCTGCTGCTGCCTGTCGCAGTGTGAAGACTTGAAAATAAGCGTCGCGCGCGCAGAGCCACTCTCCGGAGCTCATACTGTGTACTCGAGAGTCGTTCGCTGTGTATAAACACACGAGGATGCATTATAGAGCAGAGAGAGAGATAGATAGAGTCGGGGTTTTTGCCCCCGAAACTTGGTTGCGCTTTTCGCTTTTAAAAGCCAGAGATGCCGCTTGCGCTATATACGATTCAGTGCTAGTCAGAATTGTGCGTGCTTGCGCGAAAATTGACGGTTCGCTTAATAATATGCTGCCAAAAAATTGAACGGAGCACGTGTGCGCGCACGTGGATGAACACATGAGTTTGGGGCTGCGGGTGCTCTCTGTGCAATCATTCAATGGAAGAAAACAAAGGAAAAGCGTAAAAAGGCCAAGCAAGTGCGAAAACGTATTGTAAACGCATGAAGTATACGGGTTATTTAGCGCGCTTAAAGGGTCGTTTACTGCAGTCGACTTTAATAAATCGCACGTCTCGCTCTCGTTGAGACAGAGGATTATATGATTGCTCGGAGCTGCTGCTGCTGCTGCTGCTGCTGCTGTTGGCTCGAGAGCTCGAACTGCTGCAGTTGAAGAGCTCCGAGCGCGCGTGAAATGTTAATGACCCGATATAAGCGCGTTGCATCGCAGTCGTAGCAGAGTACGTATAAGCAGGAAGCGGCGCGACGCGCGAGCCGACCTAACACGCGCACGCGTATCGTGCACATACTTTCGTGCACATTATATGAGTGGGTGATGGTGGTGGAAGCTTTATAAGTGAAAAATGATTCGCGTGTTTAGATCGCTCGTACTTATAACCGTTTTACCGAGCTCCGAAGTAAGTGAGAGAGAGAGAGAGAGAGATGATCATCGCGCCTCGTCAAATAATTCCAACTTAATGTACGTCACACAACGTATATCCTATATATATATAATAGCGATTCTCGAATCATCCTCGGCTGCTTAATCGAGTCACGAAGACGCAGAGACTCGACACAGATCGCTCACGATTCTCCGACTGCCTGAACTCTGTGTAAGTGTGTCTCTGCGTGTTGCCCGTATGTATAAATCGCTGCACGATTGGTATACGCGCACATCTAATGTAATGTACTACGTGCCCGAAGCTGCGAAATCTAGTTTTCGAACGAAGCCGGGGACGGACCACGACCACGACGCAAGGTTATCTCGGTGGGGCTGCAGTACCTATATACGTACATAGCTATATAGAGCTCATGATGGCCAAGCTCGCGCGAGCGCGGACCAAGGTAGTATTGATCCCGCTAACATTCCCGCGTGTTCGCTCTGTCTCTCACGGCACGATCGCAACTAGCCCTATATATATAATACGAGTGTGAGTGTACGTGTGTGTGTGGGTATGTGTGTGTGGGTGGGTGGATGAGCAAGCTGACGCGACGCGTCACGCGCGCGGACCTTTAATTAAACGTAGCAGATATACAGTAATAGCGTACGACATCCTCGGCCTGGAATGTATCGGCGCGAGGCTTTAGCGCAACTTATACATAGGATATGGGATATAGGATATATCTAGGAGAGTGTCCTCTACGTATTATACCGGGCTTCGGATATTTATTTTATCGATCGCCGCATAAAGAAGCCTAGAGATAGAGGCTCTTGAAGATGATCCACGACGAGACGAGACGATCCTACTACGAGGCGTACTGCTGGGTATATGCGGGGCAAATTTATTCTATAAAACGTCCGCGTGTAATGTATTCGTTTTCGTGTATACGCGTGGAGTCGGACAGTATATATATACTAGACTGGCATTAAGAAACTGAAATTTTTTCTATCGGCCCGCCCCGGACGGAAAAGTGATTGTTACCCTAAAAAAATGAGCTGTGCAAAATTTCAGCACATAAAAATAATTTTAACCCGTGCCTCCACGAGCATTCATGTTTTTAATTTTAATTCATTTCTTGTTCAAATCCCGATTTATTGAATTGTTTACAGATTCAAAATATTCCTTTGATGTAAAAATCAAAAACACCATATCCGACGTATTTTTTTACGAGGAATCGAATGGTGACCTTGAATTTGACCTTGAACATAACCTAAAAGGTACAGAGAACCAAAAATTGATATTTTATGCGGTGACCCCCATTTTCACTTCAGATTTGAAAAGAGTGAAAAATTTTACCATTGAATAAGACTTT